>NC_138184.1:109738428-110053428 GCF_964194105.1 Spermophilus citellus | reverse complement strand
TCTCACTCTTGATTCTGCTGCCTTATCTGTAGAACAAGGGAGTTGACCTGCATCAGGCCTCCCAGAGTCCTGTGCCTCAGGGGCCAGGGGTTTATGGGCATATAGGGACTCCAGGACTATAGAAGGCAGCATAGCAAAGGGGCTGTCAGAGTCCAGCCAATCATGGAAATGGTGGTTTCCATGTGTTGTCATGTCTTTTGAGAATATAGAAATCTGGGAATCTCCCATTTTTAAATGTTTGGCAACTAGTTCAAATTTTTCAGTAAACATTGTGGAAGCCAAAAGAAACAAGCCAGCGAACTGGAGTTTATCATCCTTGGAATGGTTATTCTCAGAGGCATCCTCTGACTCCATTTGCCATTTTAAATGCCTGGAAATTGCTCTCCAGATTCCCCAGGTGGGTCCTTCTCTGTGGCTCAAATGTACTATCTGACCTCGGGTGGCCGGATCAGATGCTTTGAGCCTGCAAGTCACACCCCTTCACAGGAATGTTCTGAGGTGAGGCGTTGAACCTCAGTATAAGTCCTCTGGATAGCCTCCAAGGACTCAGAACTTTTTTTAGAAATTCCTAGAAGATCCCAAACGTTGGCAGGCTCATTTGATCTACCAGACTCAGGATGGCCAAAAAATAAACTGCAATGAATCCGAAGTTGGATTCACAGGAAGGAATCCTAGACCAAGCCCTAGGTATCATCTAATTTAGTTCCTGCATTTTACAGAGTCAGATTAAGAAGTCATCTGCCCTAAATCCAGGAGGACTCAGATTCCTTCAAAAAGATCAGTGGTACCTGGTGTGGTGGCACACAACTGAAATTCCAGCAGCTCAGGAGGCTGAGACAGGAGGATCATGAGTTGAAAGCCCTCCTTAGCAATGGCAAAGCGCTAAGTAATTCAGTGAGAGACACTGTTTCTAAATAAAATACAAAATAGGACTGGGGATGTGGATGTGGATCAGTGGTTCAGTGCCCCTGAGTTCAATCCCCGCTACCCACCCCACCAAAAATAAAAATAAAAATACCTTAGTTAGTCTTACCTTGGTGTCCTCAGTCTTAAAGGCAGACAAAATGTTAGGTAAATTTAGAACTAATCAACCTTATATTATCAGTCTTTAGATGAACACTCCTTAAATGATTAATATGCCTTCATACAGAACTGAGCAGAAGTCTGAAGACAGATACAAAATGAAGGCAGAGATGTCAAGCTTTATCCTGCTTTCAGTTCCATTTGGGGCATCTGTAGGCCCAAATGAAAAGTCAGTGCTTTTAGCAAAAGCGCTTCTATTACTCTGTTATGTCATTAGGGCAGTTGACTCACATGATCAGAAAGGCTGAAAAGTTCTATGACAGCCCATCTGAAAGCTCAAGATGCTGGGATGCCAGTATCATGGCTCATTTCAAGTCCAAAGGCCTCAAAATCAGGGAAGAAGATGGCATAATAATCAATCTGAGGCCAAAGGCCAGAAACCACAGAGGTAGGAGGTGTCACTGATGTAAGACATGGAGTAGTTCTAATGAGGGCAGGGGTGGAACAGTATGCCCAGCTGCAGGAGAGGGGACATCATCCTTTCTCTGCCTTTTTTGTTCTATGCAGACCCCAAGCCAACAGGATGGTACCCACACATAATGAGGGCAGATCTTTCCCACTCAGACTCACCTGCCAATCTTCTCTGGAAATATCCTCACAGACAAAAAATAATGCTTTACCATCACTCAGAGTATTCATGAATACAATCAAGTTGACATCTAAAATTAAGCCATCATGCTGGGCATGGTGGCACAGGCCTGTAATCCCAGCTAATTGGGAGGCTAAGACTAGAGGAATGCAAGCTTGAGGCCAGCCTCAGGAATTTAGTGAGAGCCTGTCTCAAAGTAAAAAATAAAAAGGGCTTGGGGTGTGGCTCTGTGATAGAGTGTCCCTGGGTTCTATCCCTAGTACAGCAAAAAAATAACTAAATAAATAAATAATCACAATTTTGTTAATGTGCCACCAAAAAAGTTTTAACTGATTCCTAGATGTTTTAGTAGGTTTTCTGCTGCTGTAACAAAATACCACAGACTAAGTAAATTATAAACAATAGAAGTTTATTTGGCTCACAGTTCTGGAGACTAGGAAGTAGAAAATCAAGGGGACACATCTGTTAAAGACCACTGTGCTTATCCATAACACAGTAGAAGGGAAACTGAGCATAGGTGAGATAGAGAGGACAGGAATGAGCAAGAAACACACACTCAAGAGAGCTCACTTTTATTTTTATCTTTTTATTTTATTTTTTATTTTTAGTAGTAGATAGTTACAATACCTTTATTTTTAAATTTATTTTTATATAGTGCTGAGGATCGAGCCTAGTGCTTCACTTGTGCTAAGCAAGCACTCTACCACTGAGTCACAACAAAAGCCCCTTATTTTTATTTTTTTATTGCAATACTGGGTATTGAACCCTGGGGTGCTCTACCAGTGAGCTACATCCCCAGCCCTTTTTATTTTCTTTTAAAATTTGAGGTAGGTTCTTGCTATATTGCCCAGGCTTGCCCAGAACTTAGTTTTCTCCTGCCTCAGCCTCCAGAGTTGAGTCACTGAAATTACAGGCTTGTACCGCCACACCCAGCCATACTTTTTTTTAATTTTTAATTTTTTAGTTGTAATTGGACACAATACCTTCATTTTTATTTGTTTTTATTTTTATGTGGTTCTGAGGATCGAACTCAGTGCCTCGCACATGCTAGGTGAGCACTCCACCGCTGAGCCACAACCCCAGCCCCCCCCAGACTTTTTTTTCTTAGAAAAGTATGGAGAAAGGCTAGGCATGGTGGCATACACCTGTCATCCCAGCAGCTCGGGAGGCTAAGGCATGAGGATTGAGATTCAAAGCCAGCCTCGGCAAAAGTGAGGTAGGGCTAAGCAACTCAGTGAGATCCTGTCTCTAAATAAAATACAAAAAATAGAGCTGGAGTTTTGGTTGAGTGCACCTGAGTTCAATCCCTGGTATCAAAAAAGAAAAATAAAAAGAAAAGAAAAGTATGGAAAAAAGGGAAATTCCTAATAAAGGAACAGCATAAGCAAATGTATAGAGAAAAAAATTATAGGGCAGATTTATTTATCTAAGAAAAGGACTCAAGTCAGGAGCTGCCAAGTGACAAAGCCAGGGTTTGAATCCAGGCTTATCTACCTTCCACATGCTTACTAGTAACCAATGAACCTTTTTTTGGTACTGGGGATTAAACCCAGGGTATGCCACCAGGCCCAGCCTAACTAATTTTTTTTTTTTTTTTTTTTTTTTGGTAATGTGGATTGAACTCCGGGGCACTCGACCACTGAGCCACATTCCCAGCCCTGTTTTTTTTTTTTTTTTTCCTTTTCTTTCTTTTTTCTTTTTTTTTAGAGACAGCATTTCACTATTTCACTGAGTTGCTTAGCACTTCACTATTGCTGAGACTGGCTTTGAACTTGCGATTCTCCTGTCTTAGCCTCCTAAACCACTGGGATTACAGGCGTGTGCCACTGCACCCAGCTCTAACTAAGGTATTTTTAAGAGGGGCATACAACTGTCAACTTTTACAATGGCTTGTTCCAGACCCCTGGAATGATGTCTGGAAGTCTCTATTCATTGTCCTACACCTTCCAGGAATAGTGGAGCCTTGAAAGCAGATCCCCAGGATGAGACTGCCCCCTCTAAGCATTAAGCTGAGGCATTCATCTCATGGGATCAGAGGTTTGATAAACATCCTGAGCAGCAATAGAGATTGCCCCCCTAAAGTGGTAAGGACTTCTCTGGAGCTACCTTATAGAACCAGAACTGAGAAAATGATGAACCAAACCACACTATGATCAAGACTTTAAGTATACCTCTTGTCTCCTGCCCCAATTCTCCTTCTATTTAAACTTAAACCCCATGCCATTACCCCAAAGGTAGAGCTGGGGTGCTTTGCCTTTCTAATATGGCCATATTGATTAAAGTTCCTTTTCTGCTTTTCATTATTGCTTTTTTTTTTTTTTCGTGGAGGAGCAGAGAATGGCAAAACCTGATTTGTTGGGATCCCCGAAGTCGGGCTTCTGGCCTAAGATTCCTGAAATAATTTGTTTCCCATCTATCTATCCTCTATTATTAGTACCCCCATCACCCCAATACTAGAGATCAAACCCAGGACTTTGAGTATGTTAGACAAGTACCCTACCACCTTGCCATATCCTCAGCCCTCTATCTTCTATTGATTATGTCTCTGGAGAATCTTGACAAGTACAGAAGTCAACCCAAGCTTCCTAAGTAAAAAAGGATCTTATTTGAGATACACAAGGGGACAAAGGAAGGAAAGCCTTTCTCTCCATGATTTGTCTTCGACATTCTTCTTTCTGGCCAGAGACTAACTCCTCTCCTTCTCTAGTCAGAACATGCCAGTTCTCTAATTCCCCAGTCTCCTCTGCGTACATCCAGCTACAGAGAAAGACTGAAGCTGCTGCCAAATTCCTAAAAGGAGAACTAACTGGCCAGACTTGAGTCTAATACCACACTGAATCCAGGCAGCTGGGGTCAACACATAGATAGAATCACATGATGCAAACAGATTCCAGTAACTGGCCCTCCTTTCTTCTTTCCTCTGAGGACCCTTGCTGCCCGCTATGGAGAGGCCTTTCCTTCCTTCCTTCCTTCCTTCCTTCCCTTTCCTTTCCTTTCCTTTCTTTCCTTCTTTCCTTTCTTTTCTTCTTCTCTCTCTCTTTCTTCTTCCTCTCCTCCTTCTCCTCCTCCTCCTTCGGATCTTCCACTTCCTCTTCTTCATTTTTTTTTCTCTTCTGGGATTGAACTCAGGGGCACTTAACCACTAAGCCACATGCCCAGCCCTTTTTAAATTCTTCATTTTGAGACAGGGTCTTGCTAACTTGCTTAGGACCTCACTAAATTGCTGAGGCTGGCTTTGAATTTGCAATGCTATTGCCATAGCCTCCTGAGTTGCTGGGATTATGCCACCATGCCCAGTTTGTCTTTTTCTTATCTCTTCCCAGATTTTGTCATGTTCCTCCTCTCAGCAATAATAGAAACTGATTGGAATTCTTGAGCCCAGTATCGAATTCCTGGGAGAGAAATTTGGATGAGCCTAACTCAGGTCCCTATTGACCCTGGTGCTATCCCCTGTGGGCGGCAGAAAAGAGGGAATCCTATCCTACCAAATGACTGCTCTGGTTTATCCATGAAAATAGAGGAATTGTCAGAAAATGTGGATTATCATAGGTTCAGTGGCACATGCTTGTAATCCCAGATATTTGGTAGGCTGAGACATAAGGACTGTAAATTCCAGGCCAGCCTAGACAATAGAGCAAAACCGTATCTTAAAATAAAAATTCATAGAAGGACTGAGCATGTAGCTTAATGGTAAACCTCTCCTGGGTTCAGTCCCCAGTACGAAAAAAAGAGTCAAGTGAGTCAAAAAGAATAGGCCTATAATCCCAGAGAATCGGGAGGCTGAGGCAGGAGGATCACAAGTTTGAGGCAAGTCTCAGCAATTTAGCAAGGTCCTAAGCAAATTAGTGAGACCATGTCTGAAAAATTAAAAAAGCCTGGGTTTGTGGCTCAGTGGTAAAGCTCCCCTGGTTTAAATCCCTGGTACCAGGGTAGGAAAAGGAGGAAGAGAAGAAAAGAAAATGTGGATTGTATGAACTCTGGGCATACATCGTAAGATAGATTCTTCCTGATACAATTACATTGTACCATGGTTGCTAACCTTTTTTTTTTCTTTCTTTTTTTTTTTTTTTTTTGGTACTGGGGATTGAACTCAGGGGTGCTGAGCCACATGCCAGTCCTCTTTCAATGTTTTATGAGCCACTATAGCCCACATGGTTGTTAAACTTGAAAGCATCATCATAAATAAAGGGCATTGTCAGGTGCAATGGTGTACACATGTTATCCCAGGGGTTCAGGAAGATGAGGCAGGAGGATCCGAGAATTCAAAATTGGCCTCAGCAATGGTGAGGAGCTAAGCAACTTATTGAGACCCTGTCTCTAAATAAAATACAAAATAGGTCTGGAGATGTGGTTCAGTGGCCAAGTGCCCCTGAGTTCAATCCCCAGTTGCCGCAGTCTGGCTGGGCACAAATAACCGAGCCACCACAAAGCCTTGTAGGTTCAAACAGCAATTCTTTATTCCCCAACTCTCACTGGCACTGCAAACACACTACTCGGGAACACACACCCTCCACCTGGCTCTGTGCGCCCAATCTCTCGGAACCCCCATGAGAACTCCACGGGAACTCCAAAGTAGCGGGCGCAGATTCCCAGAGCTGCCCTATTCCCGGAGCAGGGTCCATATACAACTCAATCAATCCAGCATCACAGCAATTATATACAGCTTAACTCAAATAATCATCTCAATGGTTCGCTGGCGGCACCTTTCAACCATTCCCTCTAGCAATATGCCAGGAATCATTCTGACTCTGCTGTGGCTCTCAACATCTCCCCACTTCTGTTTAATTAAACAACAGCATGTGGCTTAGGGACCGTGCCTGTCTTAGGTTGTCTAATACTACATATGGTCCTTACCCGTCATCGGATGAGCTGACCTTAAGGCATCAGCCTCCTGTCTTAGGTTGGTACCATTGCAATTGGATGATACCCATCATTGACTACTGGTTCAGCATATAGCCATACTTGTGGATAGGCCTTTGCACCAGTGAGGGGGAGAGGTTCTTTGCCTCACCTCTGTTGGCCCCCAAATTTGGCCTTTGCACCAGTGGGGTATGAGATTCTTTGCCTCACCTCTGTTGGCCCCCAAATTTGGCCTTGGTGCCAGTGGGGGGGTGAGGTTCTTTGCCTCACCTCTGTTGGTCCCCAAATTTGGCCTTGGTGCCAGTGGGAGGGTGAGGTTCTTTGCCTCACCTCTGTTGGCCCCCAAATTTGGCCTTGGTGCCAGTGGGGGGGTGAGGTTCTTTGCCTCACCTCTGTTGGCCCCCAAATTTTAGACTATCACAAGCAGAAGGGAGAAGGATGCAAAATGCCATGACACCAAGCCAAATGACGGCTCTTTTTGGAAAAATTGTACCACCGATGACACCATCAGCAAAGATGCCCCAGCACTACCACAATTTGCTGCACCAACAGATAGTTCACAATGCATACAAGTAATACATAGTCCAGGGAAGTTCTGCAAGCAGTTCAAAGCAGACAAATCCATCAATATGTCCATTTCCTCCCAAAGTAAATCGACTCCTTGATTGAGCATCACTTGTTGAGTTATTATTCATTGATGCGTCAGTTTATACAGTTTACTGTGATAGCTATCGAAGAAGCTATAGTTTGGTTTTATCTTTGTCTTCACCGGCACTGGGATGAAGATAGGAACTCTGGCAATGATGACTAAAAAGAAATTATGTAACATTCCAGCAGGCACTAAGAAAATAATTTTCTGAGCAATTTACATTATCCTGCACAGAATTATTAAATATAATGAAAAGGAAAGGTGAAAGTAAACAAACAGATCTGTTAACCACCTTTAAAAATAATCCTCAACAGCTGTTTACCTAATTTAAATTAAACCATTTAAATCACATGAATAAAAAAAAATTTGGGTCCATTTTTTCATGAGCGCTCCTCATATATGATATATGGACATACGCATATACAGACATACAACACAAAACAGAAGTGTGCACACATAACATACAACACATAAGACAAAAGTAAAAGCCTTGTAGCTTTATACAGGTGAAATCTCCATTGCAATGTTTAAAAACTCCACAGTCAAAAAATAGAACAGATCAGAAAAACATTAACCTAGGTCTCTATGAGCTCAAAAAATAAAATATAACTTTATGATGTGGGAAAAAGCAATAATAAAATATATACTGAAAAAAGGTATCCTGGTTACCACCTGGGTTTGACTTTTTTTTTTAATATCCCATCCTTCTTCCTGTAACTTGCATATGGGTCTGAAGGTATTCCCACAAGCAAACCCCAAGGTTTTTTACATTTGAAATAGGCCTTAATGGTGTTCATTATTCATTAGCCTCCAGGTGTGGGAGAATCATTGTCACAGATGTAAGAATAGCCAAGCTGGAGTTCTGGATATCAGCTGTTATGGATTTGAGTCAAATCATCTTCTTTTTGGTCTATAGAAATTGCTTTGGTTAGTCTCTCTGGAATCCAAATCGGCTGTTGTTCTCCCTGTGGAAACACACAAACAGAACCCCGACTCCAGACAATCACTGGGTCAGGACCTTTCCATTGTCCTGTTAAAATATCCTTCCAAAGTACCTTAGACTTATGTACATTTTTTGGACACATATGCATTTCCGCAGCACTAAGCCCTGATGAATCCAAATTTTAAAAGTTTAGAGTAAAAAGGATTATTTTAATTTTATCTTTGGGGGATATATACCCCTTCCCAATTCCCTCTTTTTACTTTAATAAGTACATTTCAATAGTTTGATGAGCTCTTTCAACTATGCCTTGTCCCTGTGAATTGTATGGGATTCCTGTTATGTGAGTAATGCTAAATAATGAGCAAAATTGTTTAAAAGAGGTAGAGGTATAGCCAGGGGTATTATCTGTTTTTAACTGTTTTGGAACGCCCACAGTGGCAAAATTTTGTAAGCAACGAGCTATAATATCTTTAGTTTTTTCTCCGGCATGAAAGGAGCCCATCAAAAATCTGGAAGAAGTAGCAACTGTAACATGCAAATATTGTAATTTTCCAAATTCTGGCAAGTCTGTGACGTCCATCTGACAAATATGATTAGGTATCAGTCCTCTAGGATTGACTCCAAGATTAACTTGTGGTAAAAAGGTCACACAATTTTGACATTGTTTTATTATTTGTCTAGCTTGTTCCTTAGTTATTTTAAAACACTTTTGTAAAGTATTAGCATTGACATGGAACCCTTTATGAAAATTTGTAGCTTCTTCTAGTGTAGAGAAAATATGTATGTCATGTATAGTTTTATCTGCTAAATCATTGCCCAAACTAAGGGCTCCAGGCAATCCTGTATGTGCTCTGATATGTCCTATAAAGAATGGATCTTTTCTGTCCCAGATTAGACATTGTATAGTGGAAAACAAAGAGAAAACAGTAGAGGAAGGGGAAATCCTACCAGCATCTTCAAGGGATACTATAGCATTAACTATATACTGACTATCAGAAAATAAATTAAATACAGAATCTTTAAACATCACAAAAGCTTGTAGTACTGCATTAAGCTCTACCTTTTGAGCTGATTGTTTGGGTACTAAAAATGTAAAAGTTTGATCAGGGGTAACTACTGCTGCTGTACCATTATTTGACCCATCAATGAATATATTTGGAGCATTCATGATAGGTGTTTTTCTTGTCATTTTTGGAAAAACTACAGGATGCAAAGACCAAAAATACAATAAAGGATTAGATGGTAAGTGATTATTAAATGAAACATTAGATTTACACATGATTATTGCCCAAGTATTTAACTCATTAGCTAACTCATCAATTTGATCCATAGTATATGGAGTAATAATTTTATTTGGAGAAATTCCAAACACTCCCTTTGCTGCTTTATTCCTTTGAGTATTAATTGTCCTACAGCCTCAGGATACCTAGTAAGAATAGTGTTAGAAGAATAAGATAAATGTATCCACAAAAATGGACCTTCTTGCCAAAATACTCCTGTAGGAATATTTTTTGTTGGTAGTACAATAAATAATAAAGGCAAACTTATATCAATTCTATCCAAATGCATATTTTCCATATATATTTCAATGAATTTTAATGCCTTTCTTGCTTCCGGCGTTAACATGCGGGGTGAATTTGGATCTGATGGACTTTTTAGGATATCAAATAAAGGTCCCAACTCTCCTGTTGGTATGCCTAGATAAGGCCTTATCCAATTTGTGTCTCCTAATAACTTTTGAAAGTCGTTAAGTGATTTGAGTTGATCTACTCGTATTTGAATTTTTGGTAGACGGACCATGGTTGAGGATAATAGAACTCCTAAATAATTAATTGGAAAATTTAATTGTACTTTATCTATTGCTATCTCTAGATTATAATTTTTTAATAAATTTGTAGGTGTGGCATAACATTCTACCAATGTGTTTTTATCTTTGTGTGCTAATAATACATCATCCATATAGTGAAATATTTGTAGTTCAGGATTTTGATTTCTAAGTGGCTGGATTGCTTTGTTAACATAAATTTGACACATAGTTGTTCTGTTAGCATCCCTTGAGGGAGTACTTTCCATTCATATCTCTGATCAGGACCTTCATGATTCAGTACAGGGATAGTAAATGCAAAATGTGGACTATCCTCAGGATGAATTGGAATTGAAGAAAAACAATCTTTAATATCTATAGTTAAAACATACCAGGTTTTTGGAAAAGCAGACAATTGGGGAATCTCTGATTGAGCAGGTCCCATAATAACCATCTCATTATTAATGGCTCTTAAATCTTGCAATAATCTCCATTTACCAGATTTCTTTTTAATGACAAAAATGGGAGTATTACGGGGAGATACGGAAGGTTGTATATGTCCCTCCACTAATTGTTGTTTGACCAGGTCTTGGGCTACTTGTATCTTTTCTTTAGTCAGGGGCCACTGAGGAACCCATACTTGTCTTTCTGATTTCCAAGTAATTTTTATTGTCTCAATGACCCCTTCTGAAAACCCAATCCATGTCTATTTATTCCTTGATCTATTTGAATTGGTGCTACTATACCTTGTTCTTGTTCTCCTAATCTTTTTTCTTTCCTAAAACCTTGTCTAGCCCTAATAGGGGGCGCATTTGGATTGATGTTATTTGTTAATGTCAAACCTAATTGATCTAGGACATCTCATCCCCATAAATTTATAGGAAGATGATCCAATACATATGGCTGTATAGTTCCTTCACATCCTTCAGGATCCTTCCAATCTAATACCATTGTACTTCTATGGGGATTAGTTGCCACTCCTAGGCCTCGAAGTGTTTGAGTGGCCTGTTGTAATGGACATTGTTTCGGCCATTCTTGAAGAGATATGATACTAAGGTCTGCACCTGTGTCCAGTAGCCCATTAAATTCATATCCTTGAATATTTAGTTTTAGCATTGGGCGAGAATCTAAATTTAAAGAAAGCATAGCCCAATCTACACCTGTGGAGCCTAATCCCCTGGAACCTCTTTCTATAGTACTACTGGAAAAATTATCATGCAGGCTGGGTATTATTAATAACTGTGCTATACTATTTCCTGGTGAAATTACTGATATACCTCTTGGAGAACTATCTATAATTTTATTTCACCTTCATAATTGGGATCAATTACCCCAGGACTTATCATAAGTCCTTTTAGAGTAGAAGAACTGCGTCCCAATAATATACCTACTGTTTTTTGGGGGAAGAGGTCCTTTTACCCCTGTGGGAATGATTTGAACTCCCATCTCTGGAGTTAGTACTGCTCTGGCGGAAGCACAGATGTCCAACCCTGAGCTCCCTCGGATTTGTCTGATGAGAGATCTAATGGACAATGTGTCCTAGGCACTACCCTGATGGTGTTGCTGGGTTCCTCCAGTGCTCTGTATATTTGTGGTTGTGGGCCCCGGAGCATTGGGCCCCCCTGTCCGTTTTTTGGCAATGGAGCCCGATGCTTTTCTCCATGATATCGTGGGTAAACACCTGGTCCTTGTCCATTTTTTGATAACAGAGTACCCTCTATGGTTGTTTGAGAATGGCATTCATTAGCCTAATGTCTCCCTCTACGGCATCTACTCCTTTGATACCTAGCTTTGTTAAACCCTCCTCCTATGGGACAACTCCTTTTAAAATGTCCTGTTTGTTCACAATTGTAGCATGTTTTCGACCTGGCATCTAAAGCCTGTTGTACTGCAGCTGCCAAGATTTGCCCTTGTTCATTAATGTCTCTACATAATATATGTGTTTAATATATGTGTTTAAATCTTCATGTTTCCATGGTTTAATGGCCTGCTTGCAGAAACGATTTTCTTGCTCTTAAGCCAGTTGTTTTATTAATGGCATTGCTTGTTCTGTATCCCCATAAACTCTGGTAGCTGTTTGAATAAGCCTATCTACAAATTCAGCGTAAGTTTCATTATCTCCTTGTATTACCTTAGATAATTGACCTTGTAAATCTCCATGTCCTTGTAAAGTCTTCCATGCCCTAACTGCATCTGCAGCAATTTGTGAATATATGGCAGGCTCATATTCAATTTGTTGCCTCGGACCCTCATAAGGTCCTTTTCCTAACAACTTATCTAGATTTCTCTGAGGATAACTGGCTGCTGCATTTCGCCTAGCTGTCTCTGTGCAAAATTCCTCATTGGCAACCTTCCATAACAAATATTGTCCTCCATTTAGCACATCTTTACATATACTAGTCCAATCTGCTGGCGTCATGTCCAAGTTGGTAATGGATTCGACCATGCTTACAGTGAAGGATGCTTGGGGACGATAGGTTGTTACAGCCTCTTTCAGCTGCTTCACTGTTTTGAAATCTAAAGCATGGTGAATTTGCTGCCCTCCTGCCTGCTCAAGTACAGGGCATGCTAATCTTTGAGGTCCTGTCTCAGGATCCCATCTGTCAACTACAGGGGTTGAGGGCCACTCAGCTGTCTCCATAGGTGGAGCTGTTGGTTGAATTACGCCCTCTGGTGATAGAACGGTGTTAGTAGCAGCCTCCTGTTGTAGCTTCCCCCCACATAGCTGTTTCTCCTCTAAGCTTTCTTCCTTTAAATTTTCTTCCTCTGTCTGACTAGCTCAAGAGACCTTCTTTTTTGCTTGATCTAACATGTTTTCTACATAGTTTGAATCTCTAACAATTTACTTAACACTCTTTCAGTTTGTTTTTTACTAATTTCTGATCCCATATTTCTACTATAAAGATAACACAAAACAAAAATGAAACAGAATGAAACCAAAATGGAACAAAAATGCATTGTATCAAATTTCCTATTTTCTTGAAATGTATATTCGTGGTCCATTTATATCTCTATCTCAGGGGCGAACAACTTCAAACCTTGAGCCAACCATTTTCCCCAATTTGCCTGAGAAAGTTCTAGAGAGAGGTAATTTGAAATAAAAGCAAAATAAATCAAAACAAGAACACATTTTTTTAAATGGTCACCCATTCTCTCGCTCTTCCTCAGGGGCGAGCAATTTCACTTACCTCCAAGGTTTAGGCGTTCCCTGCACGGGCCACCAAATGCCGCAGTCTGGCTGGGCACAAATAATGGAGCCGCCACAAAGCCTTGTAGGTTCAAACAGCAATTCTTTATTCCCCAACTCTCACTGGCACTGCACACACACTTCTCGGGAACACACACCCTCCATCTGGCTCCGCATGCCCAATCTGTCCAAACCCCTGGGACAACTCCACGGGAACTCTGCCCCCGAGGCAGATTCCCAGAGCTGCCCTATTCCCAGAGCAGGGTCCATATACAACTCAATCAATCCAGCATCACAGCAATTATATACAGCCTTAAACTCAAATAATCATCTCAATGGTTCACTGGTAGCACCTTTCAACCATTCCCTCTGGCAATATGCCAGGAATCATTCTGACTTGGCTGTGGCTCTCAACACCCAGTACCAAATAAATAAATAAAGGCCCTTATGGTCTATCACTAAAGGCCTGGAAATACTGGGATGTCTTTATTTTTTTAAGAACATCAGGATTAGAATTCATTGTACAGACTAACTAATTTAATCTGGCTAACATATTGAACAACCACCCTGTTGAGATACTGTGCTAGGTCTGGAAGGTCCAAATATGATCCAGTATCCAATATAGTCTCTGCCCAGGACCTACTGGGCAGAAAGGAAGTTTACAGGTGTCCTGATGACTGACCTCAAAGTAGGGATGGCAAAGAAGGAGATCATCAACATATTTTGTAGCACCATAGACTGAGTGAGATGTATGGATGCTAGGTCCTTAGCAAAGGTCTGTCTGAAGATGAGGGCTGTCTCAGAACTCTTAAGGGAGAACTGTCCACATCAGCTGAGTGGAATTATAAGACTCAGGGTCTGTCCATGTAAAGGCAAAAATGTCTTGAGGGTCATAATGGAGGGGAATAGAGAAGAAGGCATCTTTCAGGTCAAGTACTGAGAAGTAAGAGGTCCTGGAAGAAATGGTGAAGAGAAGGATTGGTTACCTCGGGAAGAATTAGGATGACTGCAGAGTTGATGGAACAGAGGTCTTAGACCAAGTGTTAGAAACCATTAGGCTTTTTTAGTGCCAAGATAGGGATGTTATAAGGGGAATGAGTAGGTCTAAGGAATCACTTTTGCAAGAGGTCTTGAATGATAGGCTATAAGCCTAAGAGTTTTTGTTGGGAGAGTGGGTGTTTTGATTGGACCAGAAAATGGAGGGGGTCTTTGCGATAGTTATGAATGGGCTCCTTGTGTGAGGCAATAGAAGGACTTGAAACATCCCAGAGAGTAGGGTTCACCTCAGAAGGGGATAATGGGAAGGCACTGGCAGATGAAATAGGGGTTGGTCCTAAGTAAGGGTGAGGATCAGGGGAGAGCGGCAGGTGAGTCTGGATGGAAGCGTATATGAGGGAAGAAGGAAAGCATGGCCCCCAACTTTGTGAGGATGTCCCTTCCCATAAGGGGAACAGGGCACTGCGGAGTGACCAAAAAGGAGTGAAAATTAGAGAGCCTAAAGTGCAAACAAGACTAGGTCTCTGTAAGGGTTGGTAAGGTTTATCCTCTATCTTTTTTTTTTTTTAAAGAGAGAGTGAGAAAGGAGAGAGAGAGAGAGAGAATTTTTAATATTTATTTTTTAGTTCTCGGCGGACACAACATCTTTGTTGGTATGTGGTGCTGAGGATCGAACCCGGGCCGCACGCATGCCAGGCGAGCGCGCTACCGCTTGAGCCACATCCCCAGCCCCTTATCCTCTATCTTGACAATAGAGGTAATAGAATGAGCAGCAGGCCCCCAGAACTTCTTGAGGACTGAATATGTAGCCTCAGTGTCTAGGAGGAGGGAGACAGGCCTATCTGAAATACACAGAGATACCCTGGGTTCCTGCAGAGTGATGGTAGTGGGCCTAGGCCTTGTTAGTCCTCTGCAGCCAGTCCTAAGTGTTGGAAAGGGGAACCAGAAGGGCCGGATGGCCAGGGGCTGCTATAGGCTCGGGGACAATCAATGGCCAGTGTCCCTTCTGATGTCATTTAGAACAAGAAACCAGAGGCTTGCGAGGCTTAGGACTTGTACAAGCCCAGTGACCTATCTGGCCACATTTAAAACAGGGTCCAAGTGGTCCTGAGGGGCACTTCCATGGGCCAGTCAAACCAGGGACAGATGCTAAGGCTGGATGAACAGCTTGAGCGAGCATCTGATATTTCTGCTTCTGGGCCTCCTCATCTCAATCGTTATACACCTTAAAGGCCAGTTCCAGAACCTCATCTTGGGGAGTTAGGGGCCCCCTCTCAAGGCACCTTAGTTTGGCCTTAATATCTAGGAAACTCTGGGAGAAAAAGTAGGTCATTAGTAGTTGTCTCCCATCTGGAGTTTCAGGGTCCAGATTAGTATATTGTAATAATGCCTTGGTCAGTTGGTCTAAAATGTTGAAGGGTTTTCTTTCTTATCTTGGAAGATTTCCTGGAGCCTTTCATAATTGGTAGTCTTATGGGCTGCCTTTCTAAATTCTGTCATGAGGCAAGTAATGAATTGTTTTCTACTAGTTACCAGAGGACTAGGCAAATTATAATCCCAATTGGATTCCCAATCAGGGATTGCTTCAGTGCCAATCGGATGGACAGCAGAGGTCTGATGTATCTCATTGTTACTGCTATTTACTGGTGAGGAGTCCTTTCTTCCCTGATGCTGAAGTATAACACCATAGAGGCAAGCAGAGGCAAGTTTAGAGTGGAAAGTAAAAGCTTTATTAAAGGACAGCAGAAAAGACTTCTCCCTAGAGGAAGAAGGGGACCCAAGAGGTGGAATCCATGGAAGGGGGAGGTCTTCCCTCTTTTATAGCTAAGATCTTCTTTCAGCTTTCCTGCATTCCTGATGGTGTTTCTGTCTTTTGTTCTGTTATCTTGCAGTATTAATGGGGAAGGTCCAAAGGAGAGGGACAGATGGGCTGGAGGAGTAATCTGGGCAGGAAGGACCTTTGGATTAGCATCTCCACTTTTGCTGGGAGCTGCTTCATTAACATTTCCTTGGGATGGGCTCTGGGCCTTGGGGACATTTTCAATTCCCATTTCCCTGGACTCCATTCTCAATATGGCCTTCATTCTCATTTAGACCGGATTTACCTAATTACACTAACTACTTATCTTTAAATCTGGCCTCTTCAGCAGCATAATTTCTAGCTTGCTCTCAAACTCACCTGTGCTCCTTGGGCAGGAGGATGTTAGACAAGATCTTATGGACATCATGGAAAATCAGATATTGAAACTCTTTGATATATATAATGGGACTTGAAGTATAAGACCCAAGCCACTTTTCTATCTGTGAAAGATATGACAAAGAGGAAGGCACATGAACTCAAATTACACCATCTACCCCAGCCACTTTGTGCAGAGGACACAGAGATATGGGTTGGGCAAAAACAGCCCGTGAGCATGTGGCAGGAGGAGAGAAGTATGGAGGGGCTGAGGGGATAGTTGCTGCAGAGGCTTCATTAGAAAGAGAATTGTGGTATGGTGGGGGCTCATCTGCTGGGTAGAAGGAGAAGGAGTCCTGTAAGATCTTCTGTCCCTTTGGAAGCAGGCATAGGGGATGTGAGAGCTGAGAGGACTTGTGCAGGAGAGCAAGAGTTGCAGAGAGAGAGAGCTCTTTCCATTTTCCCAAGCGCTCACAGTAGTTGAAAAGATCCCTGATAATATTGGTATCTAGAGTGCCTTTAAGCAGCCATGTAGAGTCGTTATCCAAAGAATATTAAGGCCTGATATGAGATATGATTGCACAAGCGGATAAGTTTTTTTGGGGGGTTTAGGTCTGGGATGAGAGAGAGAGACCCTAGATTAGCCAGGAGGCAGCCTAGGGGACTGTAAAGGTAAAATTTCTAAGCTGATTCTAAGCTGCAAAGCCTGAGTTAAAGTGTAAGAGACCGGGCATTGTAAAGTTTCTAAACTGCAAGGCCTGGGTTAAAAAGTAAAAGACTAGGTATTGTTAAAACTCCTCTGCTACCCCCAGAACCTGTAATCCCTGTAGCTGTTAGGACAATACCTGAACTGCCCAGTAAATATTTCCACTGACTCCCTGGTTGTTTAATAGCTAAGGGCTCTGAGTAGCTCGGCACATAGGCATCCAGGCCCCAAAACCAATCAGTTTGAATGTGTACCCCACTTAGAAGTGACCAATCACCCCTGTCCAGCCTGTTCCCGCCAATGAATGTACTAATCATGTCTCAGAGTTGTTGTTCAATCTTGTGTTCAATGATTGATTTGTTCTGATGTATGCAAAGCCCCCCCCTCCCCCCCCCCCGCCACCCTATCCAAAAAGTGTACTTAAGCTCTGCTTGACCTCTGCTATGGGCTCTGGGCTGCTCTATCTTCCTGAGTGAGCCTGGAACCTCAGCATGCTGAATCAATAAATCCCCTTTGCCAATTGCATGAAGCCAGTCTCTTGTGTGGTCTCTTCCTCCTACGCTTCGCCGGACCCTTATAGGGACTATGGGAGGGAATGGATAAGGAGCCACCCATGGTGAGACATAGGAGGTGAGTTTAGAGGTGGGGCGTCCCCAGTCTGTAGTATCACCTAGTGGAGAAGACAGTTATGCTCAGGGGGTCGTCACCACAGCTGGGTAAGCATTGGGGCAGGAGCCTGTAGAGGTACTTGGGCAGCCATCTGGGACTATGTAGGGGCAGAGAGCCCGTAGAGGGGGCAGAAACCCGTAGAAGGGGCAAAATCCTATAGACTAGTCCAAGCCGAGAGGTAGTCTCACCAGGAACAACTCCCAATCATCCTTGGTGTTTTTTTTTTTTTTTCCTCAAAACCCAGGACCTAAATAAAAGACCACCTATAGACTTGGTTGACAGTAGGGATCAGCTGTAGCTGTGAAAGCTATCTGGGGGTGCCCCCAGAAAGTGTCCCCACAGGGTAACCCTGGGAGTGTCAGATGATTGACAGTCACTTCCCAGGACCTGTAGGTTGTTTAGGTTGACCAGAGACAGGGGTCTTACCTGAAATATCCGGTGGTGGGTGCAGAGAGGGCGTTCAGAAGAATGGAGGACCTAGTCCCATGATGGAATCCAGATCTGGGCCCAGGGATGCTCAGTGACCCTCAAAGAGGGGAGCAAGCAAACAGGGGAACCCCATCCTGGGTTTCAGCACAAAAATGAAGGGAAAGCGAGGGATGAGAGAAGGGTAAGAGAAAAATGAAAGACAGAGACCAGGCAGAGATACATATGAGAGTTTATTTGTCAGAGCTGACAGATAAAGGCCATTTCTCTATAGGAGAGAGAGGCAAAACAGGCTTGAGTTCTGTGACTTTTATGGGACAGGTTCAGGAATCAGAGCCAGACAGTTCCTAATGTGGGTAGTTAAGGGTTGGGTTGGTATGAGGGAATGGTGAACCTTTCTCAGAAATGCCTTTAGGCAGGAAAGCAAAACTTTTTCCTTAAAATGGCGGCTATCACTTAAGATGACCATCCAGATGCTAAGCATGGACCTTATAGGAAGCACTAAATTGCATGAATTCAGCTAAGAGTGGAGAATACAGGAATTAATAATGTACTCCATCTCTATGATATTGTGAAATGTACAGTCAGTCCTCTGTATTTTTCTATTTCATATCCTTGAATTCAACCGATTTTGAGTTTGCAAAAAAATTTGCCTCTATTTTGAACATGTTACAGAGCTTTTTTTGGTCATTATTCCATAAACAATGCAATAACTATTAACATAGCATTTGCATTGTATTAGGTATAAGTAATCCAGATATGATTTAAAGTATATGGAATGAGCAGGACATAGTGGTGTACACCTAAGACTTGGAAGGCTGAGGCAGGAGAACCATAAGTTCAAAGCCAGCCTCAGCATTTTAACAAGGCTGTAAGCAATTTAATGAGACCCTGTCTCAAAATGAAAAATAAAAAGCGCTGGGGATGTGGCTCAGTGGTTAAAAATAAAAATAAAATATATGGGATCCTGTGTGCATGTTACATGCAAATACCAGGACATTTTATATAAGGGACATGAACATCCATAGATTTGGTGTCCTGGGCTTGGGGTAGAGGTTATTCCAGGAAATAATCTTGTCAGGATACCTAGGGATGACCACTTTTGGCTAGGTGAGGACCCCTAGAAATCCCCTAGCAACCACCAATCAGCAAGAGACTGTCCTGTTTCCAGTCCTACAATTTCTAAAATCCTTGGAATCTTCAAAGTGATAAGTGGTTTTTTTGTATGTTAATGAGTTGACTGTTGGCTGCTAGTTCTTAGTTTGCTTCTGAATGGGGGCTGGTCACTGGAAAGATCAAGGCAGAATCTTTCAGCCTTACCTCTTGGAAAAGAAAAGAAGCTGAAGGTAAATTGATCACAATGGCTGGTGATTTAATCAAGCATGCAACTGTAATATCAGATTTGTGGGACCCCAATAGACCTCCAGGAGCCGAATCCGATGCAATCACACAAGAGTCTTTATTGCAAGCTCCAGCCTGGACTCACAACCGTTTCTGACGCAGCAGTCCTGAGGAGTGAGTCCCTGCTCAGTGAGGATTTACAGGTTTTGGGGGATACTCTATGCATCACAACATCACACAGCAAATCATTTCATACCTCGGGAAGATCAAACAACAACTCTTAACATTGATTAGCACATTTCAATGGCGGGAACAAGTTGGGTAGGAGTGATTGGCTAGTCCAAGAGGGGGATTCGTTTGAACTGATTGGTTTAATCTGTGAGGGGTGTACATGCTAAACTACATGGTTTCCTATCATGTTATCAACCACCCACCGAGACTACTGGGGGGTCATATGGCATCTCAGGTATTTTCCCTGTCTCTTGCTGATTGGTGATTGCTAGGGGATTTCTAAGGGTCCTCACCTAGCCTAACTGAGTCAGGGACACCTGGCACTGAAGATCTCTCCTGTTATTTGCTGACAAACAACTCTGCAGGGTGGCTATAAGCCTAGAAGTGCTCTGTGGGTTTTTCCAAGGATAAGGGTCATGCCCCCTTCCTTTGGACAGGCCTTGAGGTAGAAGCTGCTGTTATTTATTTATTTATTTATTTTAAAAAATGGAGTCGCTTCAGTTTCTCACAAGCTCCAAGACAAGAGATTGGGAACAGGTTCCAAATAGCTGAACACAAGGAGGTTCATGGAGGGTGTGGCACCCAGAGGGCATGGAAGCTCCCAATTTCTTCTCACTTGCCTTGCCCTATGTGTTGGGTGCAGAGCAGGCTGAACTGTGTTGTCTGCAGGGCAGGCTGAACAGATGTTGGCTGCAACATAGCCCACACACTCAAACCCCCCTCTATCTGGTCCTTTATCACCTGTTTGTGTCAAGTCCCGCTCAAGGCTGAGCACTCAACCCCACTTGGGCCAACAAGGCAGCTTGCAGACCCAGAGGCCCCATTAGATTTGGGCTATAAAAACTCCCTCCTGCCAGGCCCCTCTCTCTCTTGCTCTTTCTCTCTTGCTCTCTCTCTCTCTCTCTCTCTCTCTCTCTTGCTCTCTTTATCTTTCTTGCGTGCGCTCTCTGTCTCTCTTGTTTTTGATCTCTCCCTGTTCATCTCTTCTCTTCTTTCTCTCTCTCTCTCTCTCTTTCCTTCCTTCTTTTCTCTTTGTTGCACTGCTGCAATAAAGATCTTTTGGTCACTCTGAGTGTTGTGGTCACTTTCCTTTCACTATGTACCTCTTCAACTATATCCTCTGTAATAATATCCTTCATAATAAATCAGCAAATTTTTTTTTTTTTTTTTTTTTTTTTTTTTTTTTTTTTGTACAGGGGATTGAACTCAGGGACACTCAACCACTAAGCCACATCCCCAGCCCTACTTTTTATATTTTATTTAGAGACAGGATCTCACTGAATTGCTTAGGGTGCCTTGCCATTGCTGAGTAGCGCCTGCTACTTTGGGGTTCCCGTTGAGTTCTCTTGGGGTTCCGGGAGAATTGGCTCATGGAGCCCGGTGGAGGGAGTGTGTTCACCAGAAGTGTGTGTGGAGTGCCGGTGAGAGTTCGGGAATAAAGAGTTGCTGTTTGAACCTACAAGGCTTTGTGGCAGCTCCATTATTTTGTGCCCAGCCAGACTGCGGCAAGAAATACTTGTGATGTTTGTTATTATGGTCCTGCTGAAAGTATGAGAGAAGTAAGCTTCATCTGTGAATGCTCCAGTCTATTTGGGAACAAGTCTCAATTCTTCCTTTTACTAGCTGGGCCACTGTGGGGCACTTACTTCCCTTCTCTGAGCTCAGTTATTGCCTCCCTAGAAAAGGGCACATAACCACAGACTGATTCCTGTTAACTTCTGGGGAGAGTGGAAGATTTCACTGAGCAGCAAAAGGAAATTTTTGTTTATTACCTCATTAGGTATTGTTTGAATTAACTATAGAGAGTTTGTCTTATGGGATTTTGTTTGTTTTGATGCTAGTGTTTGAACCCAGGGCCTTGTCCATAATAAGCACATATTCTGCGTAACACTGAGTACACCCCAGCCCCTCTGTTATAATTTTTTTAAAAACACAAACTAGAATGGACAAAGGCAAAATTAAGAAATTTGATCATCAGCTTTTAGCATGTTGTCATTTAATATTATCTTGTACTAAAGCTAAGCAAATGTTACCTCTGTCTCAGCTAAATTTTTTTTTTTTTTACAATCAGCAACAGAGATTCTGGGATTTTCCTTTTGGCACTCAGGTCTGGCTGTATCATTTACATGACCCAGTGTAAAATGAAAATTCAAGGCCCCTTTTATGAAAAGCAGAGGGGGAAAAAGTGCTGCCAAAAATAATAACATATAAACATTTTTACTTTTTAAAATATTTTTTAGTTGTTGATGGACCTTTATTTTATTTATTTGTATGTGATGCTGTTAGGCTAGCACTCTACCACTGAGCCACAACTTCAGCCCCATTTTTACTTTCTTCTGTAGTCTCTCTCTGAACTTCTCATGACATTTTAATTTGCTAATTAATGTCATTCTGATTAAAGAAAAGTAAAATTATTAGTATAAATATTTCCATTCTTTTTTTTTTTTTAAAGAGAGAGTGAGAGAGGAGAGAGAGAGAGAGAGAGAATTTTTAATATTTATTTTTTAGTTCTCGGCGGACACAACATCTTTGTTGGTATGTGGTGCTGAGGATCGAACCCGGGCCGCACGCATGCCAGACGAGCACGCTACCGCTTGAGCCACATCCCCAGCCCCTCCATTTTTTTTTTTTAACTGATACTGGGGACTGAACTCAGGGGCACTTAATCATTGAACCACATCCCCAACCCTTTTTATTTTTTATTTTGAGATAGGATCTTGCTAAGTTGCTTAGGGCCTCCCTAAATTACTGAGGCTGGCTTTGAACTTCTGATCCTCCTGCCTCAGCCTCTGAGTCACTGGAATGATAGGCATGTGCTACCACACCTGGCTCTATTCATGTTTATTCACCTAGTATTGAGTGCAAATATTAGAGAATCTAACTTATATGTGGTATCACCAAATTTGTGTTTGTTAATTTGTATTTTGTTTTTTCTAGAACAATGAAAATGCTGCACAAAACAAGTGCTTTTTAAATTATATTTATTTATTTATTGGGGGTACCAGCAATTTAACTCAGGGGCACTTGGCCATTGAACCACATCCCCAGACCTAGTTTGTATTTTATTTATAGGCAGGGTCTCACTGAGTTGCCTAGTGCCCCGCCATTGCTGAAGCTGACTTTGAACTCACAATCCTCCTGCCTCAGCTTCCAGAGCTGTTAGGATTACAGGCATGCACCACAGCGCCCAGCTAATTTTATGTCTTGATGCATGCACATTCACACATACTGCCACTGAGCTATATCCCCAACCCAGTTCACTCATGAGTAAGGAAGGACTGAAAAGAAAAAGAGCTATGGGTTATGCAATTTTTTCCTTCTATCATCATTTTCAGTTTAAATGGCTGCTACAGGGAAGACACAAGAATAGAAAAGATTATGATAGGATTCCTTGGTCATTTGCATGTTTTTTTTTTCTTTTGTTTTCTTTTTCTCTTATTTGGGGGGGGATCAAACTTAGAACCTCACACATGCTCAGTAAGCATCTGCCACTGAGTTATAGAGTAGGTTTTTTTTTGTTGTTGTTGTTTGTTTTTTTTTAAGACTTATTAAGTTGCCCAACTGAGCCTTTCATCCTCCTGACTCAGCCTCTTGAGTAGCTGAAATTATAGATCTCTGCCACCATGCTTGGTGGGCATTTGTGTTTCTTAGCAGCCATTGCCTTCTTTCTATATTCAAACCAAGTTCTGATTCAAATGGAAGACTTAATCTTTCTGGGGCTGCCAATGCCCCCTCCCTCTCAGTTTTAGAGTGACACATTATTCTAGTCTATTCATACTACCATAAGAAAATGCTCAAGGGCTAGGGCTATAGCTCATTTGGTAGAGTACTTGCCTTGTATGCACAAGGCCCTGAGTTCAATCCCCAGCACAAAACAACAACAACAACAAAAAACAACAAACTTAAGACTTGGTAATTCATAAAAAAACAGAAATTTATTTCTTGCAATTCTGGAGGCTAGGAAGTTCAATATAAAGCTCCCATATATTTGGTTTGTGGTAAAGGCATTGTCGGATTTCTTTCAACCTTTTTTGGGGGTGTACTGGAGACTAAATTCAGGGGCATTCGTGGGAGTTTTGGAAATAAAGTTTATTCCTGCTTGAGTGGCTCTTGATTTTGTGCCTAGCCAGACTGCAGCATCTTCCGATTACGGTTTGAGTGAGGATCTCCTTAAATTGTCTAGGCTAGCCTTGAATTTTCCATTCTCCTGCCTCAGCCTCCTGAGTAGCTGGGATTATAGGTGTGTACAACCATGCCAGGCCATTTAATTTTTAATTTTAATTTTAATTTATTTATTTTTGGTGCTGGGGATAGAACCCAGGGCCTTTTGCATGCAAGGCAAGCACTCTACCAACTGAGCTATAGCCAGTGTGGACTCATGGATTTTTATTACCTATACTGTGGGTTATAATCCAATACTTATTTATAGTTTTTTAAAACTTTAAAAAAATACCTTTATTTAATTTATTTATTTTTATGTGGTGCTGAGGATTGAACCCAGTGCCTCATACATGCTGGCAAGCACTCTACCACTGAGCCATAACTGCAGCCCCCAGTACTTATTTATCTTGTTGCTGAAAATGTTCCAGCTTTAGCTCTTGAGAGTTTGAATACAGGATTTTATGTGTGTTTGTGTTTTTACAAGTATTATTCAAAACTGTACATATAAATTGTTTTTTCACCTAAAATAAAATAATGTATATACCACTCCTAATAACAAAATAAAGACTTTATTTTGTCTACAAGCTATGTAATATTTCATATTTTCATATACATAATGGATTCTATAAATAATTGAACAAGTAAATGAGAGAAAAGAGACAAATCTCCTGTGTGGAAGAATTCCAAATGATTCATACATATACTCTGTACTGAGGGTCTTTAGCTTGTTTGTGCTTTTTTTTTTTTTTAAAATACAAAGGATACTTCCATAACCATTCTTTCACTAATTCAGGGATTGTAGGATAGATTTCTCAGAATGTGAATGCAGAGTCAAAAGGTCCATATGTTTTAATTTTTAGTTAATATTATCAGTCTTTTCTAAAAGGATTATTAATAATTTACCCTTCTAATACCAAGGAATGAGAGTGCCCATTTTCCCATATTTTTCTTAATACTGATTATGACACCAATTATACTTTCTCTATGATGATTCTTATTATTTATTTTATTTCTTAATATTTATTTTCTAGTTTTTGGCGGACACAACATCTTTGTTGGTATGTGGTGCTGAGGATCGAACCTGGGCCGCATGCCAGGCGAGCACGCTACCGCTTGAGCCACATACCCAGCCCTGATGATTCTTATTAACATCAGTTATCATTCTTTGTATGATGGGAATAAAATGCTACTTTGTTATTTCTTTAATTGGAATTTTCCTGGGTAGTAAACACTTGAAAGCAGTTTTCCATGTTGATTGACCATTTGGATTTCCTGTTTTTGGAATTGCCCATTCATTTCCCTTGCTCCCTTCTCTCTTGGATTATCTTTTTTCACAGCAGTTTATAGCGGCTTTTTTGTATGGTAAGTATAGTAAAACTTTGTTTTATATATATATATATATTGTAATTTATTTTGGTAATCATTTATTTATTTATTTATTTATTGGGGGTACTTTTTTATTTTGAGACAGGATCTGACTAAATTGCTTAGGGATTGAATTTAGGGGCACTCGACCACTGAGCCTTACCCCCAACCCTGTTTCATATTTTATTTAGAGACAAGGTCTCACTGAGTTGCTTAGCACCTCAGTTTTGCTCAGATTGCCTTTGAACTCGGGATCCTCCAGCCTCAGCCACTTAGGGCCGCTGAGATTACAGGCATGTCCCACCACACCTGGTTGACAATATAATTTTGTTGTTAAATTTACTCATCATTTCTTTCAAAGATTTGCCGTGTTTTGGAAGGTTTCTCTCACTCAAGTTTTCAGAAATGCTTTCCTAAACCAGGTGTGGTGGTGCATACATACAATCCCAGTGACTCAGGAAGCTAAAGAAGTAGGATTTCAAGTTTGAGGTCAGTCACAGCAATTTTTTTTTAATATTTATTTTTTAGGTGTAGTTGGACACAATGTCTTTATTTTATTTACTTATTTTTATGTGGTGCTGAGGATCGAACCCAGGGCCTCGCAAGTGCTAGGCGAGAACTCTACTGCTAAGCTACAACCCCAGCCCCAAGTCCCAACAATTTAATGAGATCCTCATCAATTTAGTGAGACCCAGTCTCAAAAAGAAAAAGAGGAGCCGGCACGGTGGTGCAGCCTGTAATCCCAGAGACTCAGGAGGCTGAGACAGGAGGATCACTAGTTCAAAGCCAGCCTCAGCAAAAGTGAGGCACTAAGCAACTCAGTGAGACCCTGTCTCTAATAAAATACAAAATAGGGCTAATAGGGCTGAGGATGTGGCTCAATGGTTGAGCTCTCCTGAGTTTAATCCCTGGTACCAAAAAAAGTAAAAATAAAAAGTAAATAAAAAATTTAAAAAGGGCTGGCTTTTAACTAGGTGTAAGGGTTCACACCTGTAATCCCAGCAATTTGGGAGGCCGAAACAGGAAGATTGCAAGTTCAAAACCAGTCTCAGCAATTGAGCAAAGCCCTAAGCAATTCAGCAAGATCCTGTCTCAAAATAAAAAATAAAAAGGGCTGGGGATGGGCTTGTAGCTCAGTGGTAAAGTGCTTGCCTAGCACTTGTGAGGCACTGGGTTCAATTCTTAGTACCATGTAAAAATAAATAAAATAAAGGTATTATTTACAACTAAAAGCTATTTTTTTAAAATGGGGGTGGGGGTACTGGGGCTGGGGATGTGGCTTAGTGGTTAAGTGCCCCTGGGATACATCCCCTATACCAAAAAACAACAAACAAACAAACAAACAAACAAACAAAAAAAAAAAACAGAAAGAAAAAGTGTTGGATATATATCTCAGTGGTAGAGTATTCCTTTCCCCAGTTCAATTCCCAGGAATGCACACATACACAAAAAGAAAATTTTCCTAAAATTTCTTCTAGTACTTTTATTTTTAATTGATAGAAATTTCATATATTTATGGTGAACAATATGATGCTTTGAAGGACTAGGGATGTACCTCAGCTGTACAATACTTGCCTACCATGTGCTAGGTCTCTAGCACTGAAGGAAAAAAAAAAGGAGAAAGCAAGCAAGCAAACAAAAACATGATGTTTTGAAATATCTGTGTATTGTGGAATGGCTAAATCGAGTTAATTAAATATGAATTACCTCACATACTTATTTATTTTATTTTATTTTTTTTATGCTGAGAACACTTAACATCTGTTGTTTCAGCCAGGAACAGTAGTGCACTCCAGTAATCCCAGTGGCTCAGGAGGCTAAGGAAGGAGCATTGCAAATTGGAGGCCAGCTTCATTAATTGAGTGAGATTCTCAGCAACTTGATGAGACTGTCTCAAAATGAAAGATAAAAAGGGTGGGGATGTAGCTCAATGATAAAGCACCCCTAGATTAAATCCTCAGTACAAAAAAATAATTGCTGTCAGGAATTTTCAATGTATATACCTTCGAATATTTAATTTTGGCATATATGTATGGATATACATTTTAAATTGACACATAGTATGTGTATATATTTATGGGGTACAGTGTAGTATTTCTTTTTTAAATTTTTATTTTTTGGTACTAGGGATTAAATCCAGAGGCATTTTACCACTGAGCTATATCCCAGTCCTTTTTTTATTTTGAGACGGGATCTGACTAAGTTGCTTAGGGCTTCATTAAGTTACTGAGGCTGGCCTTTAACGTGTGGTACTCCTGCTCAGCCTCCTGAGTAGCTGGAATCACAGGTGTGCACCATCCCAACCAGTACATTGTAGTATTTCAATGCATATATAGAATGTGTAATGACCAACTCAGAGTAATTGGCATGTCACATTAGACATTTATCATTTGTTTGTGTTGGCAACACTGAAAATCTTCTCTACATGCTGTTTTGAAATATTCAATAATTAATTGTTAAAAAGAATAATTGTTGGGGCTGGGATTGTGGCTCAGCGGTAGAGGTAGAGCGCTGTCTGGCAAGGGCGGGGCCTGGGTTTGATCCTTAGCACCATATAAAAAAAATAAAGATATTGTGTTGTGTCCATCTACACCTAAAAAATAAAATTTAAAAAAAAGAATAATTATTGTCAACCTTCATTATCCTACTGTGCTAATGAACATTAGAAAATTTAAAAGATTTAATTTTGTACAATTTTTTGGTACCATTTTTTTAAAATGTAAGACTGTTACAACATTATTCCATTTATATTACCAATATTGTTCTTTGTGCTATTATAATTTTATATTTCATATATGCAAACTTCATAATACGATATTGGTGCTTTTGCTTTAAATATTTTTTTTAAAGAAATCGAGAAAATATATGGGTTGGGGTTGTAACTCAGTGTAGAGCACTTGCCTAGCATGTGTGAGGTACTGGGTTCAATTGCACTGCATATAAATAAATTAAAAAAATAAAGATCCATTGACAACTAAAAAATAATAAAAAAAAGAAAATATAGGGCTGGGGATGTGGCTCAAGCGGTAGCGTGCTCGCCTGGCATGCGTGCAGCCTGCGTTCGATCCTCAGCACCACATACAAACAAAGATGTTGTGTCCGCCGAAAACTAAAAAATAAATATTAAAAAATTCTGTCTCTCTCTCTCTCTCTCTCTCTTTAAAAAAAAAAAAAGAAAATATATAAGACCACTTTATATATTTAGCCTGGAGAATTTCCTTTAATATTTCTTATAGTTGGCAAGGAACTCCCTCAACTTTATCTGAAAATGTCATTTATTTATTTAGTGGAGCTGGTGACAGAACCCAAGGCCTTGCACATGCTAGGTAAACACTGTACCACAGAACTACATCTTCAGCCCTTACCCTTTTATTTATTTATTTTTTTAATGGTGTTCGGTATAAAACCCAGGACCTCATAAATGCTAGGAAAGCACCCTACTAATTGAGCTACATCCCTAGTGCCTCTTATTCCTTTTTTTTTTTTTTTTTTTTTTGGTACCTGGGAATGAACTCAGGGAAACTCAAATCCCCAGACCTATTTTGTATTTTATGTAGAGACAGGGTCTCACTGACTTGCTTAGCGCCTTGCTGAGGCAGACTTTGAACTAGCGATCTTCGTCTCAGCCTCCTGAGCCACTAGGATTATAGGCATGTGCTATCACACCCAGCCTTATTCCTTATTTTTCCCTGGAGAACATTTTAGATTGATTCTTTTTCTGTTTCAGCTCCCCCACTTCCCACCCCACCCCTGCTGTCACTGCCTTTTTTTTTGGCAGTACTGGGAATTGAACCCTAGGGTGCTCTACCACTGAGCTACATCACTGTAAGGATGGCCTTAGGCCTTAGCCTAAGCAACTCCATTTTAAAACTCCAGTTTGAAACCTGCAGTCTCACCAGGCACACCTACTGAGCCCTCCAGTATGGCTCTCAGATACAAACAAGTCACTTCTCCCCACCCTGACAAACTCAGAGTGAAGTCTCTGGTGGCGTGTTGCTCTTGCCCCAATAAGAGCAAAAAGCAAGAAAATCTCGGTGGGGACCATCAGACTGATACCGACAGTTATTGGTGATGAGTCCTGCTTCCCCACATGTTGAAGTTTGAACATTAGAGAAGCACGCTGAGGAAAGCATATGAAGCAGGGTTTATTTAAAAAGGGGTAGCACAGATTTCTATGATACCAAGAGGCCAGGTGTTCTGCCCTTTTTGTATGTCCTAGGCTTCCTTTGTTCTCCTGCCTATTTCCCCTTATCTTTGTCCTTTCTGCATATGTGACTAGGCCCAGGAATGCTCTGTGGGAGGGCCAAAAGTTGGGAGACTGGTGCGCTGAAGGGGGAAGGGCAGGATGGAGTAGACAAGGACATATTAACAACCTTATAGCTCCCTCTAGGGAGGGGAAATTCCTGGGACAGATAACCTTGGCAACAGGTTGGAGCAGGGACAGGTTCTGGATAAGATCCCTCAGGGGACAGTCTCTAACTCCCAGACTCAAAATTGGCCTCCTAAATTCGACCAGACTTGATTTACCTATCTACACTGACTGTCTGTCTAATTCTGGCTTCAAAACCATATGCTTTAACCTCAGGACGAATGATGTTACTGAAAAATCTGGTAGCAACTGATAGGGATTGAAAGGGTGGTCAGAAGCCCCCAAATTTGGTATAAATGATGGAGCAAATGAACAGATCTTCAGCCAGCCAACATTGATGCACACAGCCTGAGAGCCTGATGAGGACCTAGACTGACATCCCAACTCTCCTCATCTGCCCGGATCCTCTGCGTTGTTCTCACTGCTCTCAAACTTTATAGCAGCATCTTGACTATGGTGAGAAAAGGACTTCTCCCTATGACTGCCTCCTCAGCTAGCCCTCAGCTCCATCTCAGGAGTAGCCTACCTTGGTTCCTGATCTGATCAGCATGGTCTGAGTGAGTGTGCATCTGCTGGACTTAAAGTCTAAGGCTAAGACTTTTGATCTGACATGTGAGCTTAGCATGCAGAGGGAATGTCTATCATGAGCCTGTCATGATTAAGTGTGTTTGCTTTGCAGTGCTTAGAATTAACCTAGAATTGTTTGCTGTGAATTGATTATGTCTATTGCAGTGCCTAGCATTAAGGCTTGTCATTTTCTTAATTAAGAACCTATAGAGTGAAATAGCGTTGAGTGACTTGAGTGAATAAAGCATTGGAAAGGGCAGAGTGTATGGACATTCTTTATTTCTCCCCCTCAATGCATAAGTCACAACTTTTGATCATCACAACAATCCCCAGTCCCTCAACATTTTTTTTTTGAAAGGAGTATGATTTATTTAAGTGAGAAGAAAATAGACAGAGCTCTTATAGGGGCAAGAGGGAACTCTACAGGGGTTGCCCCCCAAGCTCATTTCTTTCTTTTTTGTTTTAAAATTTTTTCTAGTAGATGGACACAATGCCTTTATTTTATTTTTATGCGGTGCTAAGGATTGAACCCATTGCCTCACGTGTGCCAGCCAAGCATTCTGCCAACTGAGCCACAACCCTAGCCTTTGTTTTATTTCTTATTTTGAGACAGGGTCTTTCTGAATCGCCCAGGTTGATCTCTAACTTGATAGTCCTCTTTTTGTGTGTGTGTGTGTGTGTGTGGTGCTGGGGATTGAACCCAAGGCCTTGTGCATGCGAGGCAAACACTCTACCAATTGAGCTATATCCCCAGCCCGATAGTCCTCTTGCTTCAGCCTCTCAAGTTGCTGAGAGTACAGGCATGTGTCACATTGTCTGTCTTCCAATTTGTTTTTTTTTTTCTTTTCAAATTCAAGGAATTTTATTGGCTACACAACCAATTTGTTTTATACTTATTGGTTTATTTATGCCTTATCTCCTTTTTTTTTAGAAATATATATATTTTTCTCTTTGGCTAGGAAAAAAAATTCCTTAGATTCTCTAATTATTTTACAGAAAGTTATATACAACAGTTTTTTGTAACTCTCCCCCACCCCTTTTTCTTTATCTTTTTTTCTTTTTTCTTTTATTGGTACTGGGATTGAAGCCAGGGGCACTTTACCACTGAGCTACATCCCTAGTAATTTTTTAAAATATTTACTTTTTAGTTGTAATTGGACACAATACCTTTATTTTATTTATTTTTAATGTGGTGCTGAGGATTGAATTCAGGACCTCTTGGTGAAAGCTCTACCACTGAGCCACAACCCCAGCTCCCTAGTCTTTTTTTTTTTTTTTTAATTTTTTATTTTGAGTCAGGGTCTCACTAAGTTACTGAGGCTGCCCTCAAACTTTTGATGCTCCTGTCTGATGTGGTGGTGCACGCCTGTAATTCCAGAGGCTCCGGAGGTTGAGACAGGAGTTATCTTGGATTCATAGCCAGTCTCAACAACTCAGCAAGGCTTTAAGTAACTCAGTGAGATCTTGCCTCTAAATAAAATATAAAAAGAGCTGGGGGACTGGGGCTATAGTTCAGTTGGTAGAGTGCTTCCCTCCTCACAAGGCCCTGAGTTCAATCCCCAGCACCACACACACACACACACACACACAGACATACACACAAAAGGGGCTGGGGATGTGGTTCAGTTGTTAATTACTCCTGGGTTCAATCCCCAGTACCAAAAACTACTGACTTTTCACAATTAAGAAATGACTAGGCCATTAGGTCACATTAATTTTCACATTTTCCTATTTTCTGTATTTTTTTAAAATATATTTTTAGTTATTGATAGAACTTTATTTTTATTTATTCATATGCGGTGCTGAGAATCGAACCCAGTGCCTCATACATGCCAGGCAAAGGCGCTACCGCTGAGCCCCAGTCCCAGCCCTATTTTCTGTATTTTTAATGCTTCTGTTTTTTTTTTTTTTTTTTTTTTTTTAATATTTATTTTTTTAGTTCTCGGTGGACACAACGTCTTTGTTGGTATGTGGTGCTGAGGATCGAACCCGGGCCGCACGCATGCCAGGCGAGCGCGCTACCGCTTGAGCCACATCCCCAGCCCCAATGCTTCTGTTTTGATAAGCTTTATTTTTTATTTTTATAATTTTGGGGGGGAGGCAGGGTCTTATTAAATTGCCCAGGCTGACTTGAAATTTCTGATCCTCCTGCCTCAGCCTCCCAAGTAGCTGAGATTATAGTTGTGTCCCACCCATGTCCAGCTTCAGTTTAGGGTTTTAATTAGTTTTCTCTTTATTTCATTTCTTCTGTTTCAAGAATACTTAATTAGAACAATTATTACAATTTTTTTGGACTTATTTACAACTTTCTCAAGGAGAAAGTGCAAAGGAAAGAAAGTGAATTATATCATTTAGATGATACTATTTTGCTTTTTATCCAAAAAACTGTCAGTGTCAACCATATTCATGATTTCAAGTGTGCATGATGTTGATATTCAGAAATAATTTTATATTTTGGGACTTCCTTACCCTATATTCTTTCTTTAGTCTCTATGGGGGACTTTGCAAGTATGTACTTTCCCTGTCCTGGCTTTGCATATATATATTCTCTCTCTCTCTCTCTCTCTCTCCCCCTCTCACACGCACGCACGCACGCACGCACGCACACACAAACACATACACATGTACATACACATATTTTATTCTTTTTGCAGTGCTGGGGATCAAACCCAGGGCCTCACTGCATGCTATACAAGTGCTCTACCACTGAGTTATACCCTTATCTCCCTTGTTTTTTTTTTTTTTTTTTTTCCCATCTGTATGCTGGAAATGCTGGAATGTTTCCCTTTCTCCTTTTTGGTACCAGGGATTGAACTCAGACGTGCTTAGCCACTGAACCACATCTCCAGCCCCTTTTTATTTTCTATTTTGACACAGGGGCTTGCTAAATGTTTTAGGGGTGAGGTTGGCTTGGAACTTGTGATCCTTCTGCTTCAGCCTTCCAGTTTGCTGGAATTACAGGCATGCGCCACCATGCCCCAACAGGAATGTTTTCTTTTATCAGTTTCCATCCCCATCTTCCCAGGCTCATGTCTTTCTGAACCCTCTTCTGCCTGAAACCAGATGTTAGCACTTTTTCCTGTTAACAGGCACATTGTTATTTATTTTTTGATAATTGCCCCATTGGATCTTGTGTTACTTATTTTCATACTTTCATTTCTCTCCTTTTTCAATGGGAAAAATGTATATAGTATTTGTAAGGTCCTTGCTTAGCATCTGGCTGGCCATCTTAAGTGACAGCTAACATCTTAAGAAAAAGTCCACTTTCCCGCCCAAGGGCCTTTCTGATAAAACCTCACCAGTCCCTCATACCAATCCGACCCTTCACCGCCCAGCTCTGATTCCTGAGCCTCCCCCATAAAAGTCCCAAGCCCCAAGCCTGTTTTGCCTCTCTCCATCTATGGAGAATGTACCTTTATTTGTCAGCTCTGACAAATAAGCTGTTGTGTTTAATCTCTGTCTGGTGTCTTCCGTTTCTCGATGGCCTGTCTCCCAGTTCCTCACTTTACTTTCAGCGAGGATGACCAGTTTCACTTTGCCCTGTCTGATTGTCTTCAGAATCTGCTTGTATCCCAGTACATACTTTCCACTTTTCATAACAAGCTGAAGTTGATCGACTCCAGAAACTTTTTCGTCTGTTTTACGGCCACCATCTTAGTGCCTTAGATGTGGCCCAGCCACAAACCAAGAGCAGCCTTCAAGATGGCCAGAGAGCTAGAAAGGCTTTTATGATTCCTTTTTAAAATCACCATTTGTTTAATAAATCTTTTAAGCACTTGCTATAGCTGCCCCTGTGCTGAGACTGGAGATACATACGGCTTCTTCTTCAAGGGTTCAAGGTTTAATGGAAGTCAGATAAATAAACAGAATAATTGCGCTCAGATGGGGTGAGAACCTGCAATTGGGGAAAGCCAGAGGCAAGGCCTCTCCCTATCCTTACTTACCAAGAGGAGGAAGAGTTATCTTTTATGGGGGTTATGGAGGGTGAATGTGGGAGAAAAGGATGTTGAACATGAAAAACAAACGCTAGAGAAAGCCTGCCCATTTTGAAGAAGTGCAGTTATTTCAGAATGGTTGGAGTGCTTGGAGATGAAGCTTGGGGCTGGGTTGTAGCTCAGTGGTAGAGCACTTGCCTAGCATGTGTGAGGCATTAGTTTCGATCCTCAGAATCATGTATAAATAATAAAGGTATTAAAAAAATGAAGCTTGTCTTTTTTTCCACTGTTTTACTTATTTATTTTTTTAGGAATACAATGCTCAGATTGTAGTTGTTTAGCCACATGGAAAAAGAGGCCTTTTTTGTTGCAGCTAGTATTGAGTAGACTTGGCCTAGTTATAGCTATTAAGAGCTTAGCTGAAGAGCCTGGTCTTGGCCTCCCAACATGGATACTTTTTAAGCATAGGGACAATATCTAATTCACTTTTTGCTCTGTTTCTAGTCCTGCCTCACTGCCAGGTGGCAGTCAGAGCTCAGTAAATAATTGTTGAATGAATAGGATGGCTGGCCAGGACCCTGAGGGAGATGAGTTATATCTTTTGGCACACTATTGACAACTTGGGGCCCCCAAGGTGGGTCCTGGGGTATCTTTGAGCAATTAAATGGTTAACTTAGCTGGCAGGCCTCCTATGACAGATTTGCTAAGGAGTACCTTCCTCCAGAGCAGTGATGCCTTGATATCTTCAGGTAATTCATTCCTTAAGCACTCTAAGTTAGGGAAGGGCTGCTGATTTGAATTTATCTGTCTTTTAAGACTGATCTTTGATCTTGCCTCATTCCAGCTGGACTTCCTTTCCTCTTCTTTCCTCCTCCATTACTAATGGTGCACATCTAATTACCTCATTACCCCTTAATTTATTTATGAAAAGGCTGAGGGTAAAGAAAAAAAAGGAAACTCCTGAGCTCTTTGGGGACCTTCTGTAAAAGCTTTCCTTTCCCTTTCCCCTCCCTTATGCCCAATAAACCTCCCCTTTTCCTTCTTTGTATTCCAAGTTGGAATACTTCTTATTTACAAATTTAAATAAATAAACGTCCCTCCCAGGACCGGGTGGAGACCAGCTGTAAGGTTTAAGCCTAGCCTATCCACTCCCGATGGATTAATCAATCTATCAACAAGAACTCAATGATGCAGAAATAAGCAGCTTTCAAAACAGCACACAGCTCCTGGGTGTGCTGGCTGCTTCTTTACAAGACACTTGGGAAAGAGGTGTCTTTTGATATTTTAAATTTTATTATTATACAAATAGTGTGTAGTTGCATTCATCTTGTAAAAAATTCAAATACAGAGAACATATAGAATAAAGTAAAGTTTCTTACCCCTTCCTTCCAACTCATTCTACTGCTAAAAGCTTGGGATTAGCTCCCCAAAAGACAAATGCCTAATGTTTTCTATGATATAAGGTGACTGGCTCATAGTGGGCTAGGGAGGGGGAGCATGTGAGAAATAGACTACTCTAGATAGGGCAGAAGGGTAGGAGGGAAGAGAGGGGGCAGGGGATTAGAAATGATGGTGGAATGTGATGGACATTATTATCCAAAGTACATGTATGAAGACATGAATTGCTGTGAACATACTTTATATACAGAGATATGAAAAATTGTGCTCTATTTGTGTAATAAGAATTGTAATGCATTCCGCTGTCATGTATTTAAAAAGTAAAATCAATTAAAAAAATCTTCTGAAGGACAGAGGGGTTCCTTGGCTATCTTGCAATAAAGTACTTGAATGAGTTCTCAAAAAAAAAAAAAAAAAATCTGTTTGCCTCCCAAGTGGCTGGGAGTACAGGTGCATGCCCGATTTCGGAATGTCCCTTTATTTAGTCCTTTTAACAATGTACTTTCAGGATTGGCAGTGTAGCTTAGTAGTAGGAAATTGCCCAGCACTCCAGACCCTAAAACTACAAACAAAAACCCGATGCACTTTTATACACTTATGCCTCTGCAAATACACTTCTAAAAATAGCGTAATTTTACTACATAGGTGCAGTTCTGTAGTTGTAACTCGTCCATTTAACATATCTCGGATATCGTTCCAGTCAGATCATAGATTTACTTTCACAAGACAGAGGTACTATTTTCAACTATACTAATGAGTGTTAAGGTACTTTCTTTTTAGTATTACAAGCTTTTGCGAATACCGGTTCACTGGGAATCATTCATTCAATTGTGCACTAACTGTGTTTCACTATGTGCCACACACTCTACTCAGGGTTCCGGGTAAACAAAACATGCTTCAAAAATAGTTCCGAGTGATGGCATTTTCTTTCTCCAAGATGGTGAGATGGGCTGAAGATCGGTCTTTAGGCCAACTCAGTACCCAGCGATTAAAAAAAAGGGGCCCTGGACCAGGAAGGGTGGATGAGGAAAAGGGATGGGGACGGAAGGTGCGCTTTTTAACCCGGTCCAGGCTCTGGAGTCTTTAGCACGACAGACTCACTACAACTCCCCCTCCGCGCAAAGCCATTCGCAGATTGCAGGTCAGGCGGGGCGGGGCAGGGCAGAGCTGCGCGCGACCCTCGGCGCGCACTGGGAAGCCGAAACTGGGGGTAGCCTCTCTGGCCCCGACTCCCGAGGGCTCTATGACACCGCACTGGCTCGCGGGACAGGAAGGGGTCGGCTGAAGGGAAAGAGACCATTCTACACTGTACATCTTGTAGTCAGCAGGTCCCGTAACTCTCGCGATAATTACGAAGTACTGCGCCTGCGTACTGCAGTGGCGCTTTGGCGGTGGAGGAGCGTTCGCTGGTTGGTGTGTGAGGGGTGACTCTGTGGAGATTGCGTTGTACCCCCGAGACTCGCCACCATGAGCAGCACCTTAGCAAAGATCGCGGAGATCGAAGCCGAGGTAATGGTTGCAGCTGGGGCTTCGTTCTCATTCTGAGAATCTGTTCCCCGACATTGCACTTTGCTGTTCTCCCTTCAGCCACGTTAGGAACGGGCCCCGGTTCCTGGACTCCAGTCTGCTGGGCCCACGTTTGGCACCTTTATTTATCCCTTGGTTCACCTTCTGCTATGACGTTGTTTTTCTCAATTTTAATTTCTTTTCTCTGAGCAAAACTGAGTCCTTTCCCATACTTCGGTCTTGACCCAGTCACATATTTCAGGATCTTCTCTCATTATTATTTGCTGTGCAATTCACTCTCCCCAATGATTCCCTTTTTCAGTGCATTGCTTCTGGCAATAGGATCTGAAAGTAAATTGGTATCTATTTGGTAGTAGTTGATTTTTCCTGGTTATTTGATTGAGGCGCACAGAGCTTTTTAAAGCCAGGAAAGTGGTGATGCTGTTTCGCATGGGACATACCAGGGACAAGCAGTAAAAAAAAAAGAATCAGCAATAGGTCTTATTTATTTATTTTAATATTTTTTTTAGCTGTCAACGGACGTTTATTTATATGCGATGCAGAGAATCGAACCCTGTGCCTCACACACGTTAGGCAAGCGCTGTCTACCACTGAGCCACAACCCCAGCCCCAGCAGATGGGTTTTAGTTTGTGGACTCTAATAGGAGGGACTTTGATCTTGTTTCCTCTTTGGACCTCATTTATTTATTCTGTAGAAAGGAAATTGAGCTGGATGATGGAGAGAATGAGAGTTTACTCTTTTTAAGTAGTTAAAATTGTTATACAGACATTAGTAGGACTTAGAAAACAAAATAAAATTTTGTCTCAGTGCTGGAGGAGCATTCTAGATATTTTACCCCATGGGAGCTGCTTCTGATTTATGGCTGTGATTTTTTTCCTTTATAGATGGCTCGAACTCAAAAGAACAAGGCAACAGCACATCACCTAGGGCTGCTTAAGGCTCGCCTTGCTAAGCTTCGTAGAGAACTCATTACTCCAAAAGGTGGTGGAGGTGGTGGGCCAGGAGAAGGTTTGTGTTTTTCTTCAGTATATTTTTTTTGGATATAACTTAATCAAAACAATACAAAAGAATACATGTGGTTTGCATGTAATAAATATTTTTCTATCAAAAAATTTAATTTTTCAGGGCTGGGGTTTTGGCTCAGTAGTAGAGTACTTGCCTAGCGTCTGTGAGGCACTGGGTTCGATTCTCAGCACTGCATATAAATAAATAAAATATAAAGGTTCATCAACAACTAATAAAAATATTTTTAAAAATTTAGTTTTTCTATCAAAATTCAAATTTTCTAATTAAAAAAAATTTAATTTTTTTTTTTAGTTGTTGATAGACATTTGTTTTATTTATTTATATGTGGTGCTGAGAATTTGAACTCAGTGCCTCACACATGCTAGGCAAGTGCTCTGCCATTGAGCCACAACCCCAGCCCTCTGATTTTTTTTTTTTTTTTTTTTTTTTTTTTTTTTTTTGGTGGTGCTGAGGATTAAACTCAGGGCCTGGTGTGTGATGGGCAAGAATTTTACCACTGAGCTACACCTCCAGTCCCTCATTCTGAATTCTTAAATTGTTTTTATTTTGTTTTACTCTGTTAGTTTCAGAGGCAAATAAATATTGTCTAAGTGAGATATGGCTTTATTATATCCTTCACTGATCCAAAATAGATTTATATTGATTTATAGAAACCCATGAATCTAGGGCCTAGGGTTGTGGCTCATTGGTAGAGCACTTGCCTAGCATGTGTGGGGCACTGGGTTTGATTCTCAGTACCAGATATAAATAAATAAAATGAAGGCCCATCAACAACAACAAAAAATTTAAAAAAAATTCCAAAAAAAGAAAAAAGAAACCTGTGAATCTATACCATCAACAAAATTAATGTAAGTAAGGAAATTGATGCAAAGGGAAAATGAAGAATAAGAGGTTAAAGCAAGACACGTAAGATTAGAACCCAAAGGAATGCCATAAATCTACACACCCACTAAATTTTTTTTTTTTTTTTTTTTTTTTTTTGATACCAGGGATTGAACTCAGGGGCACACTATTTTATTTAGAGACAGGGTCTCACTGAGTTGCTTAGTGCCTTGCTTTTGCTGAGGCTGGCTTTGAACTTTTGATCCTCCCGCTTCAGCCTCCCAAGCCAGTGGGTTTACATGCATGCTCCACAGTGCCCATCTTACACATACCCATTATAGAAGGGCCACAAATTGAACTTGTGTGCAACCATTGTAATAAAAGAAAACACAGGGGGGCTGGGATTGTGGCTCAGTGTTAGAGCACTTGCCTTGCATGCATGAGGCACTGGGATCAATCCTTGTAAAGATATTGTGTCCATCCATAAAAAAAGAAGGAAGGAAGGAAGGAGGGAGGGAGAGAGAGAGAGAGAAAGAAAGAAAGAAAACAGGGGCTGTGGTTGTAGTTCAGTGGTAGAGTGCTTGCCTAGCATGTGGGAGGCACTGGATTTGACCATCAGTGCCACATAAAAATAAGTAAAATAAAGGTATTGTGTCCATCTACAACTAAAAATATTAATAAAAAAAGGAAGAAGTAAAAAAGAAAACCCAGTCAGTCACACCATTCCCAGGGTGTAGAAGACAAAGAAATCCCCTATTTTTTATACCAGGTATTATGTAACATATAGACCATTAATATACACACACACACACACACACACACACACGTATATATGTATGTATATACTTATTTATATTAATATCTGGGATTGAACCCAGGGTTGCTTTTAGCACTGAGCCATATACACAGTCCTTTTATTTTTATTTTTTGTAGTACTAGGGATCAGACTCTGGGTCTTATGCATGCTAGGCAAACACTCTACTACCACTGAGCTATATCCTCAGTCCTTTTTATTTTTTATTTTGAGAAAGGGTCTCACAAAGTTGCTTAGGGCCTTGATAAGTTGCTGAGGCTGGCCTTGAACTTATTATCCTCCTACCTCAGGCTCCTGAGTTGCTGGGATTACAGTTATGTGCCATTGCACCCAGCTATATGGCAGTTTAAAGTACAGTTTTTATATCAAACACTGTTTGAATGTTATGACTTGCTGTAGAGGAATTTTCTGAGCTTGAGTAACACTTTAGAGGTAAACTATAAAAATTTTAAGAAATAGGGCCTAGAGGGATTGGCAGCAAAAATGAGAAAGGAGTATTGTGTGTGTGTGGTGTGTGTGTGTGTGTGTGTGTGTGTGTGTGTATGTGTGTATGTATGTAGGTAGGTGTGTATGTGTGTCCCTGTGTTGTGTGTTTATACTAGACAAGTGCTCTATCACTGAACCATATCCCCAGCCCCTAGATGAGTCTAAATAACTCAGGGTTAGCTCTTTTTTGTTGTTGATTTTTGTTTTAGGTTTTGATGTGGCCAAGACTGGTGATGCTCGAATTGGGTTTGTGGGTTTTCCATCTGTGGGGAAGTCAACACTACTGAGTAACCTGGCTGGGGTATATTCTGAAGTGGCAGCCTATGAATTTACTACTCTGACTACTGTGCCTGGTGTCATCAGATACAAAGGTGCCAAAATACAGGTGAGTCGGGCTTGCAGACCAAGGAAGGAAAGAAATCCTTTATCCTTTTTTTTTTTTTTTTCCCATACTCAGGATTGAATCCAGGATCAAGTTACCACTGAGCTAAGTCCCCAGCTCTTTTTAATTTTTATTAGTTGCTTAGTGCCTCACTAAATTGCTGAGGTTGGTTTTGAACTTATGATCCTCCTGCTTCAGCCACTTGAGTTGCTGGGATTACAGGCATTCACCACCACGCCTGGCTAAGAAATCTAATGTTTATTTGAGAAGCGTTTTATTGGGAGCTCATTGTATGCCTGGTCTGATCTTTGATCTACTAGGCTCTTACTGTGTAGCAGGGAAGATAGACCAATAAGTATATAAATACAGTAATACAATGCCTGTGAAAATACAAAGAAAGAAGGGACTAGTTTTTCACCTGAGAATGGGGAAAAATGATCTGGTTAAACAAAAGCTTCATGTAGAAAGTGAAATTGGAGGTGTGGATTGAATTTAAAATAGAATTTCACTGTAGGTCTCAGTAATAATGCTTCTAATTTCGGTGTCTTGGGAGGCTGAAGCAGGAAGATTGCAAGTTTGAGGTCAACCTCAGGAATTTAGTGAGACCCTAACTCAAAATAAAAAAAAAATATAAAGGGGTGGGGATGTAATCAAATGGTAAAGCATCCCTAGGTTCAATCCTCAGTACTGAAACGAAACAAAACAAAACAAAAAAAGGATTTCACTAAACAGAAGGAAAAGTCCCAGGCAACAGTATTGGTGAATGTCTTTCTGTGATGTGAGACTCAATTTAGAGCAGGAGTAGTAGAAGGTGAATCTGCAAAGGTAGGTTGGGAATGAATAAAAAGGGCTTGCTTGAGGTCTAGCTCAGTAGTGCAGCACCCCCAGATTTAATTCCTAGTAGAGAAAGATAAAAGACAGAGACAAAAAGAGAAAGAAAGAGGGCAGAAGGAAATTGAATTTTAAAATTGTATGTAGCTAACAGAATTTTTTTTTTAAATATTTTTTTAGGTGTTGATGGACCTTTATTTTATTCACTTATTTATGTGGGTGCTGAGAATCGAACCCAGTGCCTCACACATGCTGGGCACAACTGAGCCACAACTCCAGCCCAGAAAATTTTAATAAATAAGTAATGTGATCAGACCCTTTTGAGATGCAATTCTTGTTGTGAGGCCTAATGAGGTTGATTATGACTTGATTCTTTTTTGTTGTTGTTGTGTACCTCATGCATACTAGGTAAGACATTTTTCTTAGATGATGGTTTTACCACTCCTAAATGAGGGGTTCCCTTAGATATGAAAGAAGGTGTATGTAAAATATAGTGAAGCATATTCTTATTGACTGCATAGTGAAGAATGTTTGCCTTCTGACTGGGCATGGTGGCATATGACTATATCCCACCACTTGGGCGGGTTGAGGCAGGAAGATTACAGTTCAATACCAGCTTTAGCAACTTAGTGAGACCCTCTCAAAATAAACAAAGGGGCTTCAGTTTCTAGTTTGAAAAGAAAAGTTGCATTCTGAATTTCATGACATTTGAATCTATGTTAAGGAATTCCCAAACTCCTGGTCTATTGCACCCCAAATGTCTCCGTTTGCTTGCTTGCCTACCTACCCACTTGGCTGTCCCATCTGCCCCTCTGTCTGCCCTCTTTCTTTCGCTTTTTGTCTCTTTTATCTTTCTCTATTAGGGATTAAATCTGGGGATGCTTCACTACTGAGCTAGACCTCAAGCAAGCCCTTTTTATTTTTATTTTATTTTTTTGTACCAGGAATTGAGCCCAGGAATGCTTAATCACTGAGCCACATCTTGGCCCTATTTTGTATTTTATTTAGAGACAGGGTCTCTCTGAGTTGTTTAGCACATTGCTTTTTTGCTGAGGCTGGCTTTGAACTCATGATTCTCCTGCCTCAGCCTCTCAAGCTGCTGGGATAACAGAAGTGTGACACTGTGCCTGTCTTCTGTGTTGATTTTTTGTCTAGTACTTTTATTTTTTTGCAGTTCTGGGGATGAAACCCAGGGTCTATCTTATGCATGCTAGGTGAGTGCGGTACTTCTGAACCACATCCCCAGCCCTGGTACTTATTTTTTGTACCATAGCAACTAATAAAATTCCAACTTTTTGAAGATTTGAATCATATGTAATTGAAAACGATGTAGTGTAGGATCTGAAGTTGAAATTGTGAGCTACTGTATCATTTGGTGTCTGATGCAAATTAAGAATCGGCTGTGTTTCTCTTAAGAAATTTAGGATATCTGTTGGTACCTATCAGCTCACTATGGCACTCCAGACTCGCCAGGTACATTGGTGTGGCATTTGTTTTTCTCCTTGTTGAACTACGCAGTGAATTGTGAAGTGCATTCCTGCTTTGTTATAGAATCTTTTTTGTTGTTGTTGTTACCAGGGATTGAACTCAGGGGCACTCAACCACCCCCAGCCCTATTTTGTATTTTATGTAGAGACAGGGTCTCACCAAGTTGCTTAGTGCCTCGCTTTTGCTGAGGCTGGCTTTGAACTCGCAATTTTCCTGCCTCGGCTTCCCAAGCCTCTGGGATTATAGGTATGTGCCATTGTGCCCGGCTGTTTTTTTCTTTTCTTTTTTTTTTTTAATATTTATTTTTTAGGTGTAGATGGACACAATACAATGCCTTTATTTTTATGTGGTGCTGAGGATTGAACCCAGGTCCCACCCAAGCTAGGTGAGTGCTCTGCAGCTGAGCCACAATCCCAGCCCTGTTGTTTTCTTTTAAAGACTGTTTTAGGGCAGGTGAGTTGTCATTGGTGAGTTGGTGGGGGAGGTATAGAGAATTAGAACTATTTATTTATTTAATTATTATTATTACTTTTTTGCAGTGTTGGGGATTGGACCAAGGGGCTTATCCATGCTAGGCAAGCACTCTACCTCTGAGCTATAACCCCCGCCCTAGAACTATTTATTTATTTTGAGAGAGAAAGAGAGAGAGAGAGAGAACTTTTTAATGTTTATTCTTTAGTTTTCGGTGGACACAACATCTTTGTTTGTATGTGGTGCTGAGGATCGAACCCGGGCCGCACGCATGCCAGGCAAGCACGCTACCGCTTGAGCCACATCCCCAGCCCCAATTTTTTTTTTTAGAGAGAGAGAGAGAGAGAGAATTTTTTTTTTAATATTTATTTTTCAGTTTTTGGCCGACACAACATCCTTGTTTGTATGTGGTGCTGAGGATCGAACCCGGGCCGCATGCATGCCAGGCGAGCGTGCTACTGCTTGAGCCACATCCCCAGCCCCCAATTTATTTATTTATTTAAAAAAAAAATTTTTTTTTTTTAATTGGTTGTTCACAACATTACAAAGCTCTTGACATATCATATTTCATACATTAGATTGAAGTGGGTTATGAACCCCCAATTTTACCCCAAATGCAGATTGCAGAATCACGTCGGTTACACATCCACAATTTTACATAATGCCCTATTAGTAATTGTTGTATTCTGCTACCTTTCCTATCCCCTACTTTCCCCCCTCCTCTCCCCTCCCATCCCAATTTATTTTTAATTTTTATTTTTTTCTGGTACTGGGGATTGAACCCAAGAACATTCTACCACTGAGCTATATCCAACCCTTTAAAAAAATTTAATTTTTTTTTTTTTAAAGAGAGAGAGAGAGAGAGAGAGAGAATTTTTTTAATATTTATTTTTTAGTTATCGGCAGACACAACATCTTTGTTTGTATGTGGTGCTGAGGATCGAACCCGGGCCGCATGCATGCCAGGCGAGCGCGCTGCCGCTTGAGCCACATCCCCAGCCCTAAAAAATTAAAATTTTTTTATTTAAAAAGTTTTAACCAGTACTAGGGATTAAATCCAGTGGCATTTTATCACTGAGCTATATCTCCTGCCCTTTTTAAAAAATTAAAAAAATTTTGAGACAGTCCAGGCATGGTAGTGCATGCCTGTAATCCCAGCAGGCTGAGGCAGGAGGACCCGAAGTTCAAAGCCATCTTCAGCAATTTAAGAGGCCCTAAGCAACTCAGTGAGATCCTTTCTGAAAAATAAAAAGAGGCTGGGAATGTGGCTTAGTGATTAAGCATTCCTGGGTTTAATCCCTAGAATTAAAATTTTTTTTTTTTTCTGGCTGGGTGTGGTGGTGAATGCCTGTAATTCAGTAACTCAGTGAAATTTAACACAAAATGTACAAATGTATTAGTTTACTAACTCTTACTTTTGTCATATTTTGGCAACCTCTTTAATATCTAGAAACTAGATATTATAAAGTTAGATCTCCTTTGTCAAGTATCACTATATATATAGTACAGCAAAGTTAAATGAAATACATGTAACATACAAGGTAATGGATAAGCTGAAATTTTCTAGTATACTGAAATTTTCTAGTATACTGACAAGAGTTTCCCTCCCATTTACCTCAGCTCGGTGAGTGAGTATAGATAGTTACTGTTCAGAGGTGGTTTGAGTCCAAACAGTGTTTCTAGTTGTTGATAGACCTTTATCACATTTATTTATATATGGTGCTGAGAATTGAACACGGTGCCTCCCACATGCCAGGCAAGTGCGCTACCGCTGAGCCCCAGCCCAGTCCCTCTTATCAGTTTAATTATTTATTTTTTTGTACTGGGGATTAAAGTCAGGGGCACTCAACCACTGAGCCACATCTCCAGCCCTATTTTAGAGACAGGGTCTCACTGAGTTGCTTAGAGCCTTGCCATTGCTGAGGCTGGCTTTGAACTTTGAACTTGCCTTCTGAGCTGCTGGGATTACAGGCGTGTACCACCTTCCACAGCCTCTCATCAGTTTTTTTTTTAAATTTATTTTTTAGTTGTAGTTGGACACAGTATCTCCACATTACTTCTTTTTCATGTGGTGCTGAGGATCGAACCCAGGGCCCCGCATGTGCCAGGCGAGTGCTCTACCACTGAGCCACAATCCCAGCCCCTCTTATCAGTTTTTAAAAGCTATTTACAAGAAGTTTCTTTTTATTCTACTTTTTAAAAATTTTTATGTGGTGCTGAGTATCGAACCCAGTGCCTCACACTTGCTAAGCACATGGTTTACCACTGAGCTACAACTCCAGCCCTTTTTTTTTTTCAGTTATTATATATCTATTTTATTGATGAGAAAGATAAGGTACAAAAAATGTAAGGCATTTCCCCAAGGAAAATAACAAATAGGTCCCAGCCCTTTATTCTACTTTTTTTTTTTAATTATTTTTTTTTTTAGTTGTAGATGGACACAATATCTTTATTTTTATTTATTTATTTTTATGTGGGGCTGAGGATTGAACCCAGGGCCTTATGCATGCAAGGCAAGCGCTCTACCACTAAACTACAACTCCAGCCCCCACTGAGCTACAACCCTAGCCCTCTACTTTTTAAATCTATGAAGTTCATTTAAATATCTTAAAGGATGAGACTGTACACTGTGTACACAGCACTGGTAAATAAAATCACATATGTAACAATGGTTATAATCTGAGATATCTTCTAATATAACCATTTTGGGTTGCAGCTTCTCTTTCACTTCCTTCTCTCTACATTCAGTTCAGTGGGTAAGTATAGAAATATGTAAAGCTTAAACATGGTTGAAGAAATTGATATCCAAAATTCATTTACAGAGTCCATGTTTTCCTATGAATTTCATTACAGTGCATAAAATGTGCTAATTTTACTATTTTGTCCTACATTGGCAACCTGTTTAATACTTAGAGATTAGATATTATGACATTGGGATTCATTTGTCTATTCTATATACCATGAAAACAGCAAAACAAAATGCACAAAACATACAGAAAAATGATGTTTGAAAATGTTCCAAGAATCAGTGCACTAGCATATTACCTTTTGCAGTTGCTCCCTTCCACTGATTTTTTTTCAAATTTATAACCAACTGTTTTTTTCCTCTCCTTCCTGTGCTTTTTGTTGCAGCTTCTGGATCTCCCAGGTATCATTGAAGGTGCCAAGGATGGGAAAGGTAGAGGCCGTCAGGTTATTGCAGGTGAGTGTTCAGGGCTACCATTCTAAGATATCATTCTTTATGTGGTCCTGTTCTTCAGCCTGGAATTGTTGAGCTTAGATATTATACTAGGGTAAAAGGCATAGTTTTCACCTAATATCTTAACAGAGTAGAATATCAAAACTTGAAGGGAGTGCTGGAATGTAGTTCAGTGATAGAACACTTGCCTAGCATATGCAAAGCCCTGGGTTCAATCCCCAGTACTGCAAAGAAATACATAAATAATTTAAGTTGGGTGTGGTGGCACATGCCTATAATCACAGCAACTCAGGAGGCTGAGACAGGAGGATTGCAATTTGAAAGTCACCCTCAGCAACTTAAAGACACTCTGTCTCAAAAAATGAAAAAAGGTCTAGGGATATTGTTCAGTTCTTAAGTGCCTCTGGGTTCAATTCCCAGCATGCCCCCCCCAAACAAAACAAACAAACAAACAAAAAAATTGAAGGGGAGCTGGGGATATAGCTCATTTGGTAGAGTGTTTGCCTTGCATGCACAATCCCCAGCACCACAAAAAACAAAACAAACAAACAAACAAACAAAAAACTTGAAGGGACTTCAGTACCTCTTATATCTTCTGCCCCCGCCCCCCCCCCCAGTGCTTTTTTTATTTTGTGTGTTGGGGGGAGAAAAACTAAGGACAGAAGAAATACTGTGATTCAGTGTCATGCTGTTGGTGGCAGATTCAGAAGTAGAATTCAGATTTTTTGTCTCAACCCATTTTGAACAGGGTCTTACTGAGTTATCCAGACTATCCTTGAAAGTGTGATCCTGAGCCTTTGTGTAGATTCTCTTAAATGCTTATCTGCTTTTATCAAGGACACTTACGACTTCCCTCATGTTAAATCTAATGGCCAATTTATTATCCACATCTTTCTTTAAAACATGACAGTTCATCGCTCCCTCTTAAAACATTTGTGTCATTTGGTCAGTAGAAGACCAGTGTTCCTTTCTGGTCTCTTTTACTTGATTTGTCCTATCTTTAAGATTTTTAAATGGATTGATTCTTTTCTTCTCTGTGTTCACTCAGAATAGGAATCTCTTCTAATTCCTATGCCTCAAATTCCTGAGTATTTTTTCTAATGATTGTGAAATGTATAGTAGCACTTTACCCTCTTATGGACCTTAGACCAAGTACATTGTATTTCTACTTAAAATATATTAAATTAATTATCTCCAACTTAATGTGTGAAATTGAATTCTGTATTTCTTCTCCCCAACTTGCTCTTCCTCTAGTTTTTTCCATCCCACTTAAAGACACATTTAACCTTCTTTTATAACAAAAATTACTTTGGTTCCTCTTACATATTTCCTTTTAGTTTTACCTTCAAAATAAAATTGGAATGATTAAGCCACTTTCTTTTTCTATTTTTTTAAAAAATATTTTTAGTTGTAGATGGACACAATACTTTCATTTATTTTATATGATGCTAAGGATTGAACCTAGTTGCTAGGCAAGTGCTCTACCATTGAGTTATAACCCCAGTCCTCTTTTTTTTTTTTGGTTCCCGGAATTGAATTCAGGGGCTCTCGACCACTAAGCCACATCCCAAACCATTTTTTGTATTTAGAGACAGGGTCTCACTGAGTTGCTTAGCATCTTGTTTTTACTGAGGCTGGCTTTGAACTCGTGATCCTCCTGCCTTAGCCTCCTGAACCTCTGGGATTACAGATGTGTGCCACTACACCCAACCCCTCCCTTCTATTTTTAACCTTTTATTTTTTAGTTTTAGGTAGATACAACATCTTTATTTTTATGTGGTGCTGAGAATCGAACCCAGTGCCTCAAGCATGCTAGGTGAGCGCGAAACCACTTGAGCCACATCCCCAGCCTCTATTTTTATTCTTAAGTGCAAAATATTGTGTTAATCATACTCAGCTCATGACAGTTTTTTTTTATTTATTTTTTTTTTTAAATTTTTTATTGGTTGTTCACAACATTACAAAGCTCTTGACATATCATATTTCATACATTAGATTGAAGTGGGTTATGAACCCCCAATTTTACCCCAAATGCAGATTGCAGAATCACATCGGTTACACATCCACAATTTTACATAATGCCCTATTAGTAATTGTTGTATTGTGCTACCTTTCCTATCCCCTACTATCCCCCCTCCGACAGTTTTTTTTTAAATATATGTTTTAGTTGTTGATGGACACAATATCTTTAATTAATTAATTAATTTTTATGTGGTGCTGAGGATCAAACCCAGTGCCTCACACACGTGAGGCAAGCACTCTACCACTGAGCCACAACCCCAGTCCATGACAGATTTTTAAGTGCACTGTATAAAGTGCTCTTGTTTTGCTTGTTTTATATTTACAAACCATTTTCTCTCCCCCACAGAAAACCATGCTGATGTGTTTAATGTCATTGGTTGTCTAGATATATTATTGTATCTCAATTGCTCCCCTGCCCCCCACCATACTAATTTATAATTTGTTGCTTCTGTCTTTCTAATACTCTGTGGTATGTATCTATCACATTTTACTTGTCCGTTTTTGTCATTATGGGCATATAGTCTGTGATCACTACCACAGCTAATGCTGTATATCAGCTTCATATTTGTTTCCTTGAGGAAGAACTTTGTGAAAATTTCTTTGGAATAGAGACCCATATGCAGATTTGCTGGGATACATCAAATGTAAGTTCATGTAATGGTGTTGGGTTGTACTCCGGTGTGGCTGTTTTAGTCTGCACACTATCAGCTTATGAAGGTTCCTGTTTCTTCTTTTTCAACCCTTTATCAGTTCACAGAGTTTGAGGCCATCCTTTATAAATTTAGCTACTACAATAGGTGTGAAGTGGTAAGTAACATTATTTTTGCTTGTATGTTTCTCATCACCAATGAATTTTTTTTGAAGGTACTGGGGATTGAACTCCAGGGCACTTGACCACTGAACCACATCCCCAGCCTTATTTTTTGTATTTTATTTAGAGACAGGGTCTCACTGAATTGCCTAGGCTGGCTTTGAACTCACGATCTTCCTATCTCAGCCTCCCAAGCTGCTGGGATTACAGGTGTGCGCCACCACACCCGGCATCACTAATGAATATATTGCATCGATTATATATTTATTAGATTGGAATTTTCTGGAAATTTTCATATCCTTTGTCCATTTTCTTGTTAGGATTGTTGTCTCTTGTTTTTGAAGAATTAATTTCTTTTAAATTCTATATCTATGTTATGTAATGTAGCTTTAGCCACTGACTAAAATACAAGTTAATTAAAATTAAATAAAGCCAGGCCTGGTGGCACATGCCTATAATCCCAAGCCTTGGGAGGTTAAGGTAGGGGGATCATGAATTCAAAGCCAGCCTCAGCAAATTAGTGAGGCCCTAAGCAACTCAGTGAGACTCTGTCTCTAAATAAAATGTAAAAAATGGCTTGGGATGTGGTTCAGTAATTAAACGCCCCTGGGTTCAATCCCTAATACAGAAAAAAATATAAGTTTGCCAGGTGTGGTAGTATACACCTTTAATTGCAACTAGAAGGGGACTGAGGCAGGAGGCTCATGAAGTTGGAGGCCAGCCTCTCAAACTTAGTGAGACCCCGTCAGAAAGTAGAAAATAAAAAGGGCTGGGGATGTAGCTCAGTAGTAGAGCACTCCTAGGTTCAACCCCCAGTACTGTAAGAAAAAATTGAATTTCCTGTCCTCAGATAAGCCACATTTTACGTTCTCAGTAGCCATATGTAAATGGTTATTGAGATATAGAATGCTTTTATCATCAGAAATTTTTTGGTTAATATTAAGCTCTAGTTATTCCTTGTCAGCTTTGTATATAGCAAATATCTTGTATGTTAGTTATTTTGTTCAAAATGAGCTTTGTTCAGTAGAAATCCTTAATTTTCTTTTTTTGGTTTTGTTTTGTGTGGTACTTGGATTGAACCTAGCACCTTGCTCATGCCAGGCAAGTGCTATTCCACTGTTTATACTTCCAGCCTCAGCGCGCTCTCCCCCCCCCCCCTTTTTTGTTATTGGTATCATATATTGAACCCAGGGGCGCTTCACTACTGATCCTCATCCTTTTTTTTTTTTTTTTAATTATTAAGTGGTGTTGAGGATCAAACCCAGTGCCTCATGCATTCTAGGTGAACATTCTACCACTGAGCCACAACCCCAGCTCTTCCCACTGCTTTTTATTTTTTATTTTGAGACAGGACCTTGCTTAGTTGCCAAGGCTGTCTTGAACTTGGGATCATCCTGCCTCAGCCTCCAGCTGCACCTGGCTTAAAATTCTAATTTACACCTGTTTTCTAAGGTAGTGCCCTTTTCTCATTCTCAGAATTTTTTGGATGATAATTTAGGCACTCTTAATTATTATTATTTTAATTTTGAATTTGAATTGTTTTATGGTATTTTTTTTTTTATCAGGAAAAAACATAAATGTTAAAACAAGTATAAAAAACTCCCATGTGGGTGCCTATAGGCCTGGCACCTGTAATCCCAGTGTCTCGGAGGCAGAGGCAGGAGGATCACAAATTAAAGCCAGTCTCAGTAATTTAGTGAGGCGCTAAGCAACTCAGGAGACCCTGCCTCTAACAAAATACAAAATAGGTCTAGGAATGTGGCTCAATGGTTGAATGCCCCTGAATTCAGTCCCCTGCACCCTCCTACCAAAAAACAAAAAAACAAAAACAAACCCAAAAAAACCTCTCCCAGACTTGGATACTGTGGCAGATACCTGTAATTCCAGTGACTTGCCAGGCTGAGTCAGAAGAATCACAAGTTCTAATCTATCTTTAACATTTTAGTGATAACTTCAGCAACTTAGTATTAATCTGTCTCAAAGTAAAAAATAATGAGGACTAGAGACAGTAAAAAATAATGAGGACTAGAGATAGCTCAGTGTTAAAGTGCCCCTGGGTTCAATGCCTAATAACAAAAAAAAAAAAAAAAAAGAAAGAAAAACAAAAAGCCAACTATTAGAGTCCTTTATTAACTGTTTTTATGTAGCATCTGATTAAATGCCAACCAGATAGCAAGTCTTTGCTACCTTGAGGTGGGCAGAAATTTCATAGATAGGGACTGGGGTTGTGGCTCAGCAGTAGAGTGCTTGCCTCACACGTGCGAGACCCTGGGTTCGATCCTCAACACCACATAAAAATAAATAAGTTAAATAAAGATATTATGTCTAACTACAACTAAAAGATAAATATAAAAAAAATTCATAGATGGGTCACTATAATTATAACCACAAGCCACAAATGAAACAGTTGATAAATGATAGATTATCAGAATTAAAAACTTGTTCTTTGAAATGCAGAGTTAAAATGAAGAAGCAAGCCACAGACTCAGAGAAGATGTTAGCACCATGTCTGACAAAGCATTCGTCTCCAAAACATTAAAAAACTTGTTCAATAATAAGACAACCTAATTTTTTTTTTTTTTTTTTTTTTTTGATACTGGGGAATGAACTCAGGGGCACTTAACCACTAAGTCTCATTCCAGCCCTTTTATGTATTTTATTTAGAGACTGAGTCTCACTGAGTTGCTTAGCTCTTCACAAAGTTGCTGAGGCTGGCTTTGAACTCGAGATCCTCCTGCCTCAGCCTCTGATGCTTCTGGGATTACATGTTTGTAGCACTGCAGCTGGCAAGACAACCTAATTTTAAAAATGGGCAAAAGAATCAACTCTCAAGATATATAGCCAATAAGGACATGAAAAGATGGGTCAGCCTCATTAGTAATCTTGGAAGTGCAATGGGATATCATTAAATGCTGATAAGAATGGCCAAAGTTTTAAAAACAGAAAAAGAGTGACACCAAGTGTTGGTGAGGGTGTGGAGCATTTTACATGCTGCTGATGGGAATGCAAAATTGTGTAAACATTTGGAACATGGCTTACCAGTTTCTGATAACCTATACCTATGATATGACTAGTATTTATCCCAGACAAATAAAAACACATGCCTACAGAAAGTCTTGTACATGAATGTTTAAAGTAGATTTATAGATAACAATTTCACAAGTGAAAACAACCTAGATGTTTCTCAACAAGCAAATAATGGGTAAACACATTATACAGTATGTATTATATAGAATATAAAATGGAGTACTGCTCAGTTTGTAAGCAGAGATATATTATTGATGTATGCACAATATAGTTGAATATAAAAACCATGCTAGAATAAAAGATCCAGGCACAGAAGAATATAATTTTATGAGATTCCATTTATATTAAATTCTGAAAATACAAACTATCTATGGTAGAAAGACAATCAGTAGTTGGCCGGTAATTGAGGGTGACAATTGATTAAAAAGGGGTACAGATGAACTTTTGGAGGTGATATCTTGATTGTCATGATTATATAGGTATATACATTTATCATCAAACCTTATGCTTAACATGAGTACATTTTATCTTTTTCAAGTTGTACTTCAATAAAGTTGATTGAAAGTATGTTAACCAGGCGCTGGGGCTGTGGCTCAGTGGTAGAGCACTTGCCTAGCATGTGTGAGGCCCTGGGTTCGATTCTCAGCACCACATACAAACAAATAAATAAATAAATAAAGGTCCATCAGCAACTAATAAAAATATTAAAAAAAAAAAAAGTATGTTAACCAGATTTTTTTTTTTTGCCCCTCTGGTGGTACTGGGGATTGAACCCAATGGTATTCTACCAGCTGAGATACATCCCCAGCCTCCCTGCTGCCCGTCCCTCCCTCCCCCCGCCCCAGACAGGGTCTTGTTAAGTTGCTGATACTGGTTTGAACTTGGGATTTTCCTGCCATAGCCTCCAAAGTCCAAAGTAGCTGGGATTATAGGAATGTGCCGGTATGTTCTGCTCAGACAATCTTGTTCTTTTAGAGTTTTATTTGTCTTTTAGAGTTTTATTTAATCTTCTTAGCTCTTCTGGAGTTTAGGTTATTGTTTGTGTCTTCATTTTTATTGTTCTACTAAGTGTAGAACATTTGGGTAAATAAGTAATGACTTCAAGGTATACCTACAAAGTGACATCTGCTATATATCTTTGGTAACTTTAAGAACTTAGTGTATGTTTATGTTTATGTACTTCCTAAAACAACAAAACAAAACAACAAAAAAAACTTTCATCCCCTCTTAAGTGTAGGCCCCCAAAACTCACCTCTGTTTTGAGTATTTGAGTTAATTAAGGCTTTATTGGACTTAGGGTATAATTTTTTTTTTCATTTTTTAAATCTTCAGTGGCCCGAACATGCAATTTGATCCTGATTGTTCTGGATGTCCTGAAGCCACTAGGACATAAGAAGATAATTGAAAATGAATTGGAAGGCTTTGGCATTCGCTTGAATAGTAAACCTCCCAACATTGGCTTTAAGAAGAAAGATAAAGGAGGCATTAATCTCACAGCTACCGTAAGTGAGGAAAGAGATATGGTATAGGCTACTGAAGGGACTGGAGCAGGAATTGGATTGAGGTGCCCAGACATTGATATTTGGAAATTTTCTAACTTTTTCCTATACTAACTGAAATAACATAATTCTCTTATATTAATAACTGACAAGAAAGACTTCCAGGTTATGAGATGCCTTATCTGTGCAACTTAATTTCCTCTTTTGGGTTTTATGTTTGTAGTTTATAGGAGTGTGGACCAATCTTATGCTTGCATGAAGTAGCTAGCTACCAATATCTGTGTTTTTATTTAACATGAATTTATAGAGCACGTACCAGAGGCCAGGCATCATCTTCAGCTCTGGGCAGTGGTTGGGGAAGCAGAAGCGGGAACAAAGTAGACAAAGATCCTCTCTCTTGGGTAAAGTGGCAAACACAATTAGTAAGTAAAATAGAGTAGACAATGATAAATCTAGGAATGAAAGTAAAGTAGGGAAAGGTGATAATGTTGGTATTAGGGTTGGATTTTTAAGTTTATCGTCTTTATTGTGATGACATGACAGTGTGAACCAAAGTCTGTCTTGGGGAAGAGGGTTTTATATAGCAGAAATAAGTTAGGTGTGCATTGAATGAGGTGGCTCATGCCTGTAGTCCCAGTGGCTTGGGGGGACTGAGGCAGGAGTACTGCGAGTTCAAAGCCAGCCTCTGTAAAAGCAAGGCACTAAACAACTCAGTGAGACCCTGTCTCTAAATAAAATAGAAAAAATAGGGCTGGGGATGTTGCCCAGTGGTCAAGTGCCTCTGAGTTTAATCCCTGGTTTGCCCCCCAAAAAGAAATAGCTAAGTGTAAGGCTCTAAGGGAGATCATGTCTTTGTTAAGACTGAAGACCAGCTGAGTGAGCAAGTAGAGAAATATTTAGAAATAAAATCAGTCACAGGATAGGGCTATACATGCTATTACTTTGCAAGAAGTGAGTAACTGTCATTTGGTCTGATCTATGAATTACCCGTGATTTGACTTAGGTTTAATGAGATTAAAATGGCAGTTGTTTTGAGAATTCACTGAATTGAGTTAAAACCAAAGCAGAGAAATCATGTAAGAAGTCATCACAGTGATTCAGTAGAAGAAATTATGACTTCTTAGACCAAATTTGTAATAGTAGAGGAGATAGAATGATGGATAGTGGAAAGATTTTGAAAAGTACACAGTAGGAGTTATGGGTTCAATTACAGATTGTGAGAGAGATGACTAAAGAGTTTTTTGTCCTGAGCTGGACAAATGAACTCATTACTAAAATGGTAGGACTTGAGATGGGGTTGTGGCTCAGTGGTAGAGTGCTTGCCTAGCATGTGTGAGGCATTGTGTTTGATTCTCAGCACTGTATATAAATAAATAAAATAAAGATCCATTGACAACTAAAAAATATTTTTAAAAAACCTAATTAGAACAAATAAAAAGTAAAATGGTAGGACTGTGTGAAGAATAGATTTGGAGGTCAGGATTTGGGTTTTATATGCCAATTAGACATCTAGCTACTTCTTGTCAGGGAAGACATATGAATGATCTAGGCAGGAGATTGGTTATTATGTCAAGCCAAGAGCCTAGGTGAGATGATTAAGGAAGTGAGTATAAATAGAAAAGAGGTTACAGTGATAGAGCACTTGCTTAGCAAGCTCGTGGCCTTGGGTTCAGTCCCCAGTATCGGTGGGGTAGTTGTGGATTGAGGTCCTGCAAGAAATAAGATTTCTCAGACAGTGAGGGAAAAGAAAAGCTGGAAAAGTTTACAATCTTGAAATACAAGTAAAGAATATATACTTCAGATAGAAGGAGTGATCTATTCTGCTACATGCTGATTCTCAGTCATGGAACTGAGGACTGAGACCTTTCTATTAAATTTAAAGTTCTAACATTCAGGTGATTGACATAGGTTTTAGCTGTCATGCCCCAGATTTTTCCCCCTATCCTAACATAATGTTTGAATTTGAGCATTCATGTTTCTTTCTGTATTAGTTTGCTAGGGCAATGGTAATAAATCCCCTATCTACAAATAATCACATTCTGAGATACTAAGGATAGAACTTCTACATATGACTGTTAGGGGATAAAGGTTAAGGTTGTGGAATAAACAGTTCGGCCCATTAGCACCTTCCTTGAGTTTGGAAAAATTCTTAGTTTTTAATTTTTACTTATCAAAGGTTAGTTACTCTTATGTGGGTAATGTCTTCGCTAATGACTCTGTACCTTAGGTTAAATAATTTAGGCACATGGGTAGGTGTTCTTATTCCTCTACCCCCAACAGTCATTGTTTGCTATGTTGATTCAGTGCCCTCAGAGTGAGCTGGATGCTGAAACTGTGAAGAGCATTCTGGCTGAATACAAAATTCATAATGCTGATGTGACTTTGCGTAGTGATGCCACAGCTGATGACCTCATTGATGTGGTGGAAGGAAACAGGTACTGAATGAATGTGCAGTTTGGGCTTGATTTTGAATTTGAAGAAGAAAATACTGGATCATAAATCTGGCAGATATAAATTCTAACTCCAGTTGTGCTATTGTCTCCCCTCAACTCCAACCCATACTGGGTATTGAATCCAGGGGCGCTGTACTACTGAGTTATATTCCCAGACTTTTTTTTTTTTTTTTCTTAAATATTGAGACAGTGTTTTGATAAATTGTTGTGCCTTGAACTTGTGATCCACCTGCCTCAGCCTATATAAATGTGCCAGGTATATATGCTGCTATCCTTTAAAATTTTGATTTCTCTCTCTCTCTCTCCTTTTTTTTTTTTTTTTTTTTTAATGGGGATTGAACCCAGGGGCACTTAACAACTAAGCCACTATCCCAGCCTTTTTAAAATTTTTATTTTGATACAGGGCCTCACTATATTGCTGAGGCTGGCTTTGAACTTGTGATCCTCCTGCCTCAGCCTCCTGAGTTACTGAGATTATAGGCATGAGCCACTGCTTCCAGATTTCTCTTTCCTTTTATTTGAACCCAGGGCCTTATGCATGTTAAGCAAGCACTCAACTCATGTATCCCCTAGTTGTGATACTATATTACGTCATAGTGGGTTTGATTTTATTTATTTATTTATTAATACGCCCTTTCTTTTTTCTTTTTTTTTTTTAAGAGAGAAAGAAGGAGAGAATTTTAATATTTATTTCTTAGTTTTTGGTGGACACAACATCTTTGTTTGTATGTGGTGCTGAGGATTGAACCTGGGCTGCATGCATGCCAGGCGAGCGCGCTACCGCTTGAGCCACATCCCCAGCCCTTGAGTTTTTTTAGCTGTAAAATGAGGGATGGGTTTTAATTTGTAAATTCTTACTTGTTCTACAAATTGAATGATGATCAAATTCTCTATTTTAGGGCTCAGTAGGTAAGTGCCCCTTGTTTAATCCCCAATACCCCAAAAAACAACAACCCCCCCCCTTTTTTTTTGTAATGGGGATTGAACCCAGGGCACTTAACCACTGAGCCACATCCCCAACCCTATTTTGTATTTTATTTGGAGACAGGGTCTCACTGAGTTGCTTTGTGCTTCACCAAGTTGCTGAGGCTGGCTTTGAACTCTCAATCCTCAGCCTCCCAAGCCCCTGGGATTATAGGCGTGTGCCACCGCACCCAGCCCATTTTGTTTTTTTGTAGTGAACTAGGCTGTCCTCTAAATTGTCAAGTGGTGGTTGAAGATAGTAGGTAACTAATTCTGCTCTCCCAGAATTAATCCGTGTGAGAAATCATATAGGTTGTCCTATAGAAGTTGAGAAGGCCAGTCTTGTCTATCCAACCCAAGAATATGTAGCTGAAACTTTGTTCCTTGAAGTGTTATTATTAACACTTTAGTAATTTAAACTGTCAATGGACAGGGTTCTGAGGAGGTCCCTCCAAAGAGGAAACTGGGGCCTCCACTCGTCCCTGGGTGGATTCTTAACTTTTTCTGTCTGAAAAGAATTCTAGAACCTGTTAAAAGTGAGCCATAAGCAAAGATTTATTTAAGGACAGTAAAGGTATGCACACCCAAAGTCAGAGTGTGGATACCCTTTGCTTCTCAGAGAAGAAAAGACGAGTGACATGCCAAGATCAAGCTCTCTGGTTTTATATATATAATTTTCCCTGAAAGACGTATGCAGATTCTCTAGGGGCTGGGGCTGTGGCTCACTGGTAGAGTGCTTGCCTAGCACTTGTGAGGCACTGGGTTCTATCCTCAGCACAACATAAACATAAATAAAAATAAAGGTATTGTATCCATCTAAAACTAAAAAATTAAAAAAAAAATAAAAAGAAAGAAATATGTAGATTCTCAAGCAAGCTTCTTTGGAAATCAAGTCCCATGATAATCCTTCGTATTTGATAGTCAAACTATTTCTCTTTGGTCAAGAAGCCAAGCCATAAATCATTGTGTAAGTCTGGTGACGTTTAAATTTAATGTTTTTTTTTTATTATTATTTTCAAATTGATTTGTTACAAGCATATAAGCTGTAGATTTTACTCATCTAACTGAAGAGTCAGTATGATTGGTCATGCTTGTAGTTCTTTTTTTTCCTTTCCCTGAGAGCCTACCTATCTAAAGTTTACTCTTAAAAGTTATTCCTAGTATTTAAATATAATATTTTTCAGTTTCATTTCTTTTTGTTAGATGAATTTATTTGATTCTCATTTGAAAACAAAAACTAGGCATTAGGCATTTTATGAGGTAACAGAAGCCTGAGAAATAATGGCTTGCCTATTAGTAATCTTAGCTGCCACATTAATTGTACACTAGAAATATAACATTGCTAGACACTGTGCTTAAAATTTTTTAAGATCTTTAGAAATTCTCATATATTATTAGAAATTATTCTTGCTGTCACAGTGGCACATGCCTGTAATCCTGGAGATTTTGGGAGGCTGATGCATGAGGATCACAAGTTTGAGGCCAACCTCAGCAATTTAGTGAGACCCTAAGCAACTTAGTGAGACCCTGTCTCAAAAAAAAAAAAAAAAAAAAATTGCTGGGGATGTGGCTCTGTGGTTAAGTACCTCTGGGTTAAATCCCTACTGCCAAGAATAAAAGAAATTATACTTACGTTCTTAAGCCAGGCTTGGTGGCACATACCTAATTCTAGCAATTTGGGAGGCTGTGGCAGGCAGATCACAAGTTTGAGTCTAGTCTCAGCAGTTTAATGAGCCCTTAAGCATCTTAGCAAGAACATGTTTCAAAACAAAATATAAAAAGTATATGAGGGGTGGCTAGGGTTGTGGCTCAGTGGTAGAGCGCTTGCCTAGCATGCACGTGGCACTGGGTTTGATCCTCAGTACCACATAAATGCAGAATAAAGATATTGTGTCCACCTAAAACAAAAAAATATTAAAAAAAGTATATGTAACTTAGTGATAGAGCATCCCAGGTTCAATCCCCAGTACCTCTCCCCCCCTCAAAAAAAAAAAAAAAAGGAAGAAAGAAATTATAATTAATTCTTAATATAGTTTTGTAGAAAACCAATCCCCCAGCAACTAGCTTCATGCCTGGGCAAGGGCTTGAGTTACTTCTCAACATATGGTTGAGTCTTTGATTTTTTTACTTATTTTAGTAGGAACTTTTTTTTTTTTTTTTTGGTAGCTACTTATGATCTCTTTAAGAGTCTCTGATTTGGGATGTTGCAGTCAGGCTGGCAGTTGTGTCCACAGCTCCAGATTAATAACTTGTTTGTCTTCTACTTCTACAGGGTTTATATTCCCTGTATTTATGTATTAAATAAGATCGATCAAATCTCCATTGAGGAATTGGATATCATCTATAAAGTGCCTCACTGTGTACCCATCTCTGCCCATCACCGCTGGAATTTTGATGACCTGTTAGAAAAGATCTGGGACTATTTAAAACTAGTAAGAATGTAAGTCTTTGTGGATGGGGAAATGTTGCTGTAGCAATGAAACCAGTCCTAAAATGATGTCCTCAGGTTTGGTAACAAAATGTTTTTTCTGGAGGTAGAAGTAAATTGGTTCCTGTTGTCTCCTGGGTCATGTTGAGGGTACGCTGTTCCTCAGGTTGGAGATTATCCTTAGAGATGATAGAAGGTTGGTTTGCATTCAATACATCATCCATTTAAGAAGGTGGCAATCTTTATGCCTTCTTTATTCTAGTTACACCAAACCCAAAGGCCAGTTACCAGATTACACATCTCCAGTGGTGCTGCCTTACTCCAGGACCACGGTGGAGGATTTCTGCATGAAGATTCACAAAAATCTTATCAAAGAATTTAAATAGTAAGTATCATGGTTGTGGTGCCTTTTCCTTGTGAGCACCTGAATTCACTAATAATAACTCTTAGGATATAACTTAAAGTAGTCAGGTAGCAGGGAACCTCTACAGTATTTGGTTAGAATTCTGTAGTGTTTCTTTTCTTTTTTTTTTTTTAGAATTTTTTTTTTTTTTTTTTTTTTTTTTTTTTTAAAGAGAGAGTGAGAGAGGAGAGAGAGAGAGAGAGAATTTTTAATATTTATTTTTTAGTTCTCGGCGGACACAACATCTTTGTTGGTATGTGGTGCTGAGGATCGAACCCGGGCCGCACGCATGCCAGGCGAGCGCGCTACCGCTTGAGCCACATCCCTAGCCCCTCTGTAGTGTTTCTTAACATCAGGCCTAGTTAGAGTTAGCAGAGCTCCAGAAGCCTCTTTGGAGGACTTGATTATACAAAGGGCCCTGACTTACCTTTATTAATTTATTTTCCTTTTGGTAAACACAAATATTAATTTTTCCTATCAGAGTCATACTGGTCATCACTGGTTACTGAGTCCCCCTTTAAACTTTAAGCATGGGTGAAAGCCCAGCTTATACTTTTTCCTGCTGATTATAGGCTGTTTTGTTTTGTTTTTGTGGTACTGGAGAATTACACCCAGGGGCGCTTAACCACTGAGCTACAACTTAAGCTCTTTCATGAGACAGGCTGTCACTAAGTTGCCCAGGCTTATCCAAAGCTTGTGATCCTCCTTCCTCTCCCTCCCCAGTTGCTGGGATTACAAATGTGTGTCATTGTGCCTGGTTGAAGCAGGAGGATCAAAAGTTCAAAGCTAGCCTCAGCAATAGCGAGGCACTAAGCAACTCAATGACACCCTGTCTCTAAATAAAATACAAAATGGGGGCTGGGGATGTGGCTCAGTGCCCCTGAGTTCAGTCCCCAGTATCCGCCCCCAAACAACAACAACAACAGAATAGGAAATAAACATTGGTAAAATGTTATTAATTAGAACTACAGACCTTAATTTGAATTTTTCTTTTTTTTTGTACAAATTGTCCTTTTTGTGTTCCAGGAAATTGCATGGCATCTACTTGTTATTTCTCCTTAGTTTTCCAATTCTAGTCTCCCAGTAATATTTCCTCAGACTTTTATTGTTTTTGACCTTGACACTTTTGGAAAATGTTTGCTTGTTATTTTGTCAAATGTCCCTCACTTTGGGTTTGTCTGACTTTTTCTCATGATTGAAGTGAGATTATACATTTTTGGTAGGAATACCACAAAAATGACTTTGTGTTCTTTTGAGTACATACCATGGGATTCATGATATTGACATATTTTACTGATGATGATATTATCTTGGTCATTTGGTTAAATTGGTATAGGCTGGTTTTCTCTACTGTGTAAAGAAGTTTTTTTATTTTTGCATTTGATAAATATTTTGAGGTAGATACTTTGACTTCAATTTTTGGGAGAGATGGGTATTGGGGATTGAACTCAGGGGCACTAGACCACTGAGCTACATTTCCTGCCCTATTTTGTATTTTATTTAGAGACAGGGTCTCACTGAGTTGCTTAGACCTCACTTTTGCTGAGGCTGGCTTTGAACTTGTGAACCTCCTGACCCGCTGCTGGGTTGAGGTAGATACTTTGAGACTATGCAAATTTATTTTCTCTTCATGTTTTTGCTTTCTGAATGTAGCATTTATCTGTAATATTTATTAGTGTGGTAATTATTCCCCTCTTTAATTTTACATTTATTTATTGGAATTCTGAGAGTTATAGCTATGCCTTCTCCTATATTTCTTTTTTGGTATTAGGGTTTGAACTCAGGGGTGCTGAGCCATACCCTCAGTCCTTTTTATTTATTTTTTTGGTACCAGGGATTGAACTCAGAGGCACTCAACTACTGAGCCACATCCCCAGCCCTATTTTGAATTTTATTTGTAGACAGTGTCTCACTGAGTTGCTTAGCACCTCAGCTTCCCAAGATGCTGGGATTATAGGTGTGCGCCATTGTACCTGGCCCCTTTTTATTTTTTGAGATGGGTCACTAAATTGCTTAGGGCCCAAGTTGCTGAGACTGGCCTTGAACTTGCAATCCTCCTGCTTCAGTCTCCTGAGGTGCTGGAATTACAGGCATGCACTACCATGCCCGCCTATTTATCTGTTTTTATAGTAGTATCTTAATATTTAGTGGTTTCTTTTTGGAATATAGATTTTTAAAGGTTTTGTTGCAATGATAATAAAATACCAGTGTATCTTTTTATATTTTTACCTGTTGATTTGTAGTTTCTGTGAGATGGTTGCAGTTTTTGGTTTATTAATTTCCATCACTAGCATAAGGTATTTTTGGGGGGTGGGTGGGTACTGGGGTGCTTAACCACTGAGCCACAGTCCCAGTCCCTTTTTATATTTTATTTAGAGACAGGTCTCGCCAAGTTGCTTAGAGCCTTGCTAAGTTGCTGAGGCTGTCTATGAATTCTCAGTCCTACTGCTTCAGCCTCCCTAGTCACTGGGATTACAGGCATGTGCCACTGTGCCCAGCAAGGTATTCTTAATATTGGCAACCCATGAATACACAATACCTTTATATACTCTAGGAAATCAGGAGGAAATAATAATTTCTTGATATTAGATCCAATAAATGCTGTAACAACCTATAACATTGTATCTATGGCAATCAATTTCTAGTCTGAATTTTTTTTTTTTAGTATTTATTTTTTACTTATAGGTGGGCACAATGTCTTTATTTTACTTTATATGGTGCTAAGGATTAAACCCAGTGCCTCACGCATGCTAGGCGAGCACTCTACCTCTGAGCCACAACCCCAGCCCCTCTCCTCTGAATTTATCAGGATATTTTTCTACAGCAATCCATGCTTTGTATTTTTAAATCTTTAAATTTGGAGCTAGGCTCTTCACATTTTCATTTGTGATTTTCTCCCCACCCCCATGACTTGAGCATTCTAGGCAAGTATGCTGTCATTGAGCCACACCCCTAGCCCTTTTCTTTGACATTTAAACTGGAGTGGAACAGAGGAACCATAAAACTTCCAAAATCTTTGCTGCCTTGTATGCAAAGGCTCCAGTGTACCACACTGTTCAGGAAGATAAAACCTGTAGCTTTGAGTGTGGTCTGGGAGCCAGGTCTGTAGCTAACTCTGAGAAGGTTAGTAACCAGGCAAATAAGGCAGAAGCTAAGTTATTATTTATACTGACCATTGTTTTTTTTTTTTTTTTTCCTTCCAAACAGCGCTCTGGTCTGGGGTCTCTCTGTGAAACACAATCCACAGAAAGTGGGTAAAGACCATACATTGGAGGACGAGGATGTCATTCAGATTGTGAAGAAATGAAACCTTTTCTTTCCCCATCTGTGGGGACCAACCACAGCAACTATGACCAGCACCCTACTTCACCCCTTCTGTCTTTGGCAGCCACTGGATCAGAATACAGGGGTGGGAGATGGAGGCACACAAATTATAACTTCAGTTACCTTGGTGTCACCTTCTATGTTGAACTGCATAAAAGACCTCATAGCCCTGTTGGCTTTGTGGAGTTTGTGTGTTGTTGTCAGATTTGTTTGGGATATACTGAATAAGGAAGGATGTGTACAATGAGGTAGCTACAGAAATAGTTCATTGCTTGGTGTTAAATGTGAAATGGATAAAAACTTGACATGTAACATTTGATGGTTAATGGTGGGAGATCCTTCCAACTAGATAAAGGCTTTAGTCCTTTTATTTTTTTAGAGAGAATTTTTTTAATATTTATTTTTTAGTTTTCGGTGGACACAACATCTTTATTTTATTATTTATGTGGTGCTGAGGATCAAACCCAGCGCCCTATGCATGCCAGGCAAGTGCGCTACCGCTTGAGCCACATCCCCAACCCTTTAGTCCTTTTAAACAGTCTTTTCCAAGCTGGGCATGGTGGCACACACTGTAATCCCAGTAACTCCAGAAGCTTAGGCAGGAAAAGCATGAGTTAAAAGCCAGCCTCAGCAATGGAGAGGCACTAAGCAACTCAGCAAGACCCTGTCTCTAAAATACAGAGGAGAGCTGGGGATGTGGCTCAGTGGTTGAGTGCCCCCGAATTCAATCCTGGTACAAAAAAAAAAAAAAAAAATAACAGACATTTCCAAATGATACTGGAGACAGGGATAAGTTAACTGATTATTCTCTGCTATGCTGGCCAATTTTGGGAGATGCAATTGAGTAAATTACTGTGACCAGGCATATTTGGGTTTGTCATGCAGCTCCACCTCTAATTGTGGAACCCTGGAAAAATTGCTCAGTCTTTGTAAACCTGTTTTCTCATGTAACATGGGGATATTAATGGTGATTGTTATTAAGGAAAATAGTACTTATGAAATTGCTTAGCATTGTATTTGGTATAGAAATACTCAAGTGAAGGTTGATACTTGTTATCATTGGGCCCTTTGTTTTACTGGGCTTCCTGTCTGTCCTAGTCAGAGCACAGCTGTATATCATCAATGTTGGGCTAATGTTAAGCTGAACTGTGTTGCCAGCTGGACCACTAAACGCCTCCTTACTCAAAGCCCAGCCTTTTCTGTTTGAACCCCATGTTAGTCCTGGCCTCAACCACATAACCTGGGTGAAGGTATGAAGGCAGGATGAACATTGCAAGTGGGCAAACTACGTGATCCAAGTTTTATGCATACACTTCATCAAGGAGGTGGGATTAGGTGGGAACATAGGTCCAGAGGAGAAATTTAAAGTTGGTGATTTAGTGTCTAGAAATCAAGATTTCAGCATGGACTATAAGGATGATAAGAGGAGATAGTTCCTGAGAAAATTTGGAACATGTTTGTAGGAAGATGATATTTTGTCTTCAGAGGAGATATGCTAGATTTTAAGAGGTTGTACGGTCTGATGGGATTACCTATATACTCAGCTTTTGTCCAGTGCTTATTTCCCCTTTCTAGAGCTTGAGACTTAGTCCCTGTCTAGGACATAAATCCCTGATGGCCTCAGTTGCTAGTCACTTTTCAGAATATAGACCTTCATGTCACTGGTGTAGTCATGATAGAGCTTGTGATCCAGAGCCTACCCCAATGCTGCAGGGAAATATTGGCTTTCTAAACTGGGATTTCCAGCAAGATTTGTTCTGTAGCCACAGCATATTGGATTTTGGGGAATCCTTGTGCCAAGATTCACTTTATAAGCATTTAGCACACCAAAGATTCTGGGGAGGGGTTATCAAAATCCAGTTCAAGATGAGAGGATGTGCTTTGACTAGGCTTTGATATTATTTGGTACCTTTTCCTTCCTTTGATTTGTGACTCCACAGTGCTTGAGGGAAGAGCTTACCGTACTTTTCCCCTCTCTTCTTTGGGCTTATGCTTGGCAGCTCTAGAAGTATTTGCATTAGGAGAAACATACATTCCTACAGCCACAGGTTTTCTTATGAGCTTCAAGACTGGTGGTTTGGCTTTCATAGCAAGGTTTGAATTTCCTATTCTATTACATATAAGATGTTTTTCCTTGACCTACCTTAGAAATTTAAGTGAATCCATTGTTCTGTGCCCTTAGTTAGAATGGTTCAGTTGAATTTAACAGAATGCCTAACTTAACCAGATGAAATGGAAGAAAACTTTATTTGTCCATCACAGTCCCAGGTAAACATGATCACTCAAGAGAATAAAAATGGTCAAACCTTATTTTTTGGGAATCCATTTGCCAGAAGTTACCCAGCTAAGTTTGTTTTTGTGTCTCATGGTTTTAAGTTGGGTCACATGCTTATTTTTGCATCAGTTCTTTATAAAGGGAATAGAATTAAATTTAAGAACCAGAGTTTTCCCCTGTAAGTTATCTGTATTTCTAATTGTGTTTGTGAAACATATCTATCTTTCACAACAAAGAAAGGGGCAGTGGATCTGGCTTCCCTCTTAATAAAGCCTGGTTTGCCAGACACATCTATTCTGAAAACCTAGCTAAAATCTCCATTTATTTCCACTTTTCTTTTTTGTGATACTGGGGATTAAAACCACAGCCTTGCTCATGCTAGTCAAGTGCTCTACCTACTGAGTTGCACCTTCAGCCTTTAAAACAAAACAAAAACCCATTTTGAGTCAGCTGAGTTATAAAAGGCTGGACTGGAATTTGTGATCTCTTTGCCTCAGCCTCCTGAGTAGCTCAGATTATTTATAGGTGTACACGACCACACCTGGCTATTACCACTTTATTTTTGTTGTTGTTGGTACTGGGGATGGAACCCAGGGCCTCACATGTGCTAGGTAAGCAGTCAACCACTTACGTCCCCAACTTCTGAGAAAAGTTCTGTATGGAGAAATATTAGACTTTAATGGATTGTATGGGAGCGGAGATGAATAAACAGGATAGACTAGTTAATGTTTGGGAGAAACCACCATATACATGATTTCCCCCCATAAACAAATTATCTTAGGTGAATTTAATTTTGAAAATTGCCAAATATTGACATCCTGGTATTAGCCACAAGGCCATTATCATCACAGGTCAGCTCAGTCTCAGCTGACCCAGTGGGATCTAGGCTCAAGAAAAAACATTAAGCTTCTTTCCTCTAAATTGAGAGAGTTCAATTCCATGAGTTTTAAAGAAAAATTAGGTCCTTCAAGGAATCTACTGAGTCTCTTGGCTCAACTGTTACAATCAAGGAATTCAGGGAGAAAATAAACACAAAGTCATTCACTTCATTCACACACATAGTATATGCAACTTTAATCAACCAAAAGAAAAAAAAGTCCCAAATGTACAAGTGAAAAAAAAAAAATCCAAATGTTGACACAGGCTTAACTAATACCAGCTACTTTTATGTACAGCTGTATAAGTTCAAAAAAGCTATTCTATATGTATGTACAAAAGTTGTTTATACACAGGTCTGTACATAAGGGCCTATACATTTATTTCCTCAGAACCCTTAGGTGCCACCTCTTGGTGAAGACACCAACACTTCATTCACATATCTTACAAAAAAAGAAAGACTGTTTCCAGGATTGACGACACTGTGCATCCTGTATTCAGACTATGTAGACTCCACTCGATTGGTTAAGATCCTTCTGTCATAATGCATACCACACCAGGTGCGTGGGTTCCCTCAACAGCTTCACCGAGAGTGCTCCAAAGTAAAAGCCCATAAACCAACCGAGATGAGGAAGCAGAGTCCTGGGCAGGGAGCCACCAAAGGTCCAGGTATAGGTAAGCCTGCCTGTCCTGCTCACTGTCGATATTCCAGTTCATCTACACTGATGACTTTGGCGGGCATGGAGGGCAGGGGCTGCTGTAGCACATCTGAGCCAAACCATTTGGCAAGACCCACAGGAGAGCTGCTCCTTTGGCTGGGGCGATGCTCTAGCTGAGAGTGCATTTGGGGCAGGCCTGACCGGCTGGGCACATTCTGAGGGGTTGTCTGAACACTGACTGCTGCTGCCTGGGAACCAGAGCCTGGAGGATGCAGAACTATGGAGATAAGAAGGGGGGAAAGTAGTTCTTTGTTAGGCTCTGTTTCATTCAAACTCTACCCATAAAATTCCAAACAAAAGTATACCAGAGGATTCTAGTTTCTTTAGAAAACTACTTTTCAAGATGGCAACAATATTAGAAGTTGGTACCTTGGAAAGAAAGCTAAGCTATACTGAAGCCATCGATACTGAAAAACCACCCTGGATGACAAGACCACTTCCAAGGCAAGCAGCTGCATCACAGAAAGATTAGCTGGTGAGAGAACATCTACCCTGGGCAGGTCCCATGCTGAACCGTTATTGGAATGACTCCTAGCCTTCTAAGAGGTAATGAACAAAGAAAACCTGGGCAGGAGCAATAATCCCAAAACCCATAGAAATTGGTTTACTTCATCTTCCCGAGTTATACTTTACTACAGTTATTGATGGACCTTTATTTTATTTATTTGTTTATATGTGGTGCTCAGAATCAAACCCAATGCCTCACACAAGCAAGGCAAGCGCTCTACCACTGAGCCACAACCCTAGCCCCTCCTTACTGCAGTCTTGCTAGGTCAAGTTAAGGAATGGTGTCAGTGTTAATTCATCTCCTTCACTGGAAACTAGTTCTAAAAGCTTCAAGCCTGCTTAGCCCATTCCAACCTCACCTGGCCCACTACTGAACCTACCTGAGCGCTGTAGCTGCTGTTGCATCATTGCCAGATGCAGAGGTGTCCCAGGACGAGGGTTTAGGAGCGGGTGACTAGCAGCTGGTAAAGGGTAAAAGGGCTGACCTAGGATTGGGCCAGATATTCCCTGTAAATGAGTCAGATCTATCCCTGGAGGAAGCACACCTGTTGGGCAGAAAGAAGAAACTTTAGAAAAGTAGTCTTAATGTACCTGGAAATTTTTAAGTTTATATAGTTTTGCTGATTTGGAAGCTTTTTTCTTTTTTAAATATAAAGAATTAAAAACACTTAAGCTATCAGCATTCTTAAAAGACAATTTTTGGGGGCTGTGGTTGTGGCTCAATGGTATAGTGCCTGCCTAGCACATCTGGCATGTGTGAGGCACTGGGTTTGATCCTCAGCACATTAAAATAAATAAAGGTATTGTGTCCATCTCTTAAAAAAAAAAAATTTAAGAAGGCTGGGTGTGGCAATGCACCCTAATCCCAGTGACTTGGGAGGCTGAGGCAGGAGGATCACAAGTTTGAAGCCAGACTCAACAACTTAGCAAGGCTCTAAGCAACTTAGTGAGACTGTTTCAAAATAACAGTAATAAGGCTGGGGTTATGGCTCAGTGGTAGAGTGCTTGCTTTGCAAGTATGAGGCACTGTGTTCAATCCTCAGCACCACATAAATAAATAAATAAAATAAAGGTATTAAAATAATAATAGTTGGACTGGGGTTGTGGCTCAGCAGTAGAGCAACTGCCTAGCATATGCGCGACCCTGGGTTCGATCCTCAGCACCACATTAAAAAAAAAAAAAAAGGTATTGTGTCGAACTACAACTAAAAAATATTTAAAAAAATAAATAAAATAGTTAAAAAAAAAAAAAAAGAAAGGCTGGGGATGTGACTTAGTTGTTAAGTACACCTGGATTCAATTCTTTGTACCTAAAAAACAAAAAAGTTTAAAAATAATTATTTTTAATATTTATTTTTTAGTTTAGGTGAACACAATATCTTATTTTTATGTGGTACTAAGGATTGAACCCAGTCCTCAAGCATGTTAGGCTAGCACTCTACCACTGAGCCACAACCCCAGCCCCAAGAAAAATGCTTTTAAAGGAAAAAAGATGGATTGGATTGTTCCCATTGTCCACCAGTTACATGCTAGACTCTAGTAATATCTTTCAAGGGATGAAAATCTTCCATAGTTCAATTAATACTAGTAAATGTCATGCCAGGTCTACAGATAACCAAGCCAGGTTAGAAACTCACCAGCTTGCAACAAACTTGGAAGATGCTGTGGATGTACTCCCTGGGCCAGCATCCTCTGAACCAATCCTGGGTGAAGTTGATGAGCAGGCCGAACAATGGGGACATGGGGAACAAGGGGAACTTGGACAGGGCGAAGAAAAGGTGTTCCTGGAACTGGGGATGCCAAGGTAGGTGTTTTTCTTCCAGTTGCTTTAGGTCGGTAATCTTGTTCTTTGGTGTATCGGTTTGTCTGGGACAGTGGGGTAGAACATGAAGACGGCTGTAACGTTGACAGTTTAGGATTTGTCATAGGAGAAGAGTCTCCATCAGCATTTGGAATGGAGTTGGACGACAGCAAGTTCTCTGTAAGGATCCAGAAGAGAATATTTTGGTATTGGCAAACCTTTACTCTGGCCAAATACTTTGGTTTCCCAAAGGTCCAGTAAATCTCAATTCTTAATTGATACCTTGACAAATTTAGAAGACTGCATGATAGGGGCTGGGACTGTAGCTCAGTGGCAGAGCACTTGCCTAGCATGTGTGAGGCACTGGGTTCAATCCTCAACACCACATAAAAATAAATAAAGGCATTCTGTCCATCTACAGCTACAGGGAAAAAAAAAAAAAAAAAAAAAAAAAAAAAAGACTACATGATAGGGACCATCATTTGCCTTATAAATAGGCCAAGAAGATGAACTGTGAGTCAACGTCACAGGAGTAGTTAGGGATAGAATTAGGACTAGACCCCAAGTTTTTCAACTTCTTGCTGGAACAAAGCTTTGTTGTTGTTATCATGTTTTTGTTTTGTTGGTGCTGGTGTTCAAATCCAGGATCTTGTGTATTTTAGGCAAGCTCTCTACCATTAAGCTATGTCCCCCAACCTACAAAGAAGTTTTGATAAATTCCCTAAACCAAAGTCTCAAAAATTATATAAATGTCTCTAAGCCCATGTCTTGCGTGGCATGGTGGTATATGCCTATAATTCATATACTTGGGAGGCAGAAGCAGGATTGCAAATTCAAGGCCAGCTTCAGCAACTTGGCAAGACCATATCTTTTTTTTTTTTTAAAGATGGATACAATATATTTATTTATTTTATTTATTTTTAGGTGGTGCTGAGGATCGAACCCAGTACCTCGTGCATGCTAGATGAGCACTCTACCACTGAGCCACTACCCCAGCCCCCCCAAGACCATATCTTCAAATAAAAATGATTAGGGATATAGCTTAGTGGTACAGTACACCTTGGTTTAATTCCCAGTATTGGGGACAAGGAGGTATGGGGGAAGTAGGCTGGGGCAGGGAGCCCACATCTGTATTCTCATACTCCTCCCAATCCAAGGACAACTACTGGCAAATGCTTGATATATCAGGCCTGGTGGTTCATGTAGTTTCATCATTGTCAAATGCTTGTGATTAACATGCTTTTTATACCCTGAGGAGACAATCAAGTATAATATCATGAAAATCCACAGCAGAAAATTAGAGCAACAATCGCAGCCTGCTCAAAGAATCTAAATTAACCTAATAGGACCAACAGGATTTCCATTATATTCACCCCCCCACCAAGCCTTCTCAAATGAGCAAAAAGCTCTCACACCAATACTTAACACTTAACTCATTTGAATCTGTGTCATTATGTCTACCACCATGTCCTTCATGATCACTACTGTGCAACTCATAAGCCTCTTGCACATTTTCTTTCTTCTTTTTTTTTTAATATTTATTTTTCAGTTTTCAGCAGACACAACATCTTTGTATGGTGCTGAGGATCGAACCCGGGCCGCACGCATGCCAGGCGAGCGCGCTACCGCTTGAGCCACATCCCCAGCCCTCTTGCACATTTTCTATACACTTTTGAAAGGCTCTTACATCTATATGCTTCACTCATTTCACAGATTGTGTTAGACACTTCAGTATCCAAACTTTCAGAAGCAGAACAAGAATAATCTTGAAGACTAAAGTCATTCTTTTTGTTTGGTACTTGTTACAAGGGATTGGAACCCAGAGGCACTCAACCACTGAGCCACACCGGTAGTGCCCTTTTCTTTCTTTCTTTTTTTTTTTTTTGAGGGGGTGGGGTACCATGGATTGAATTCAGGGGCACTTACTTGACCACTCAGCCACATCCTCAGCCCTTTTTGTATTCTGAGACAGGGTCTCCCTAAGTTGCTTAGGGCTCACTAAGTTACTGAGGTTGGCCTGGAACCTGTAATCCTTCTGCCTCAGCCTCCGGAGTTGCTGGGATTACAGGCGTGCACCATCACACCTAAGCCCAGGCCTTTGAGACAGGGTATTGCTAGATTGCTTGGGCAATTAGGGCCTTGCTAAGTTGCTGGGGCTGGCCCTGAACGTGAAATTCTCCTGCCTCAGTCTCCTGAGACACTGGGATTATGGGAATATGCCATGGCGCCCAGTTTAGTTATTTATTTTTAGGTTTATTGTTTGTTTATGTATTTATTTATATCTGGTGTAGCTGGGGATTGAACCTTGTGCATGTGAGGCAAGCACTCTACCAACTGAGCTATATCCCCCAGCCCTAGTTATTCTTTTAAATCAGCATTTACACCCCTCTTATGTTGGTCAGAATATGAACAAGCAAGTGACTGTGAGCTTGTCCGACCCTTCTCATAGACACAGAACTATGGTCCAGGGGATGGGCCCAGGGCCTTGCAGAGAAACAGGTCAGGTTGTTCAGCACTAAGGCCCATGTTCTGAGACATTCTTTGTTGAATAGTATAGCCAACAACTCTGTAGTACTACCTTCAGTGGCCTTCTGAGTATCTTCTTTACTGTCAATAGGAACAGCTTTTCCCGATGCTAGCTCCTCCTTGCTTTTCTCTTTGCTCTCGTACATCTTCCGGATTACTGAGGTAGGGGTGAAGGAAGGAGAAAGCTGCAGAGAAAAGCAATTGGCATCAGCACGCTCTAAGTTCCCTTCTCTAATATTAAGGCAGGCTTAAGTGGTCAAGATAATCAACAAAAAAGAGACACGATATTGCCCACATAGTGGCAGAGACCAACTCCAACATTCACCGTAGCTACTGAAGGAAAAGACACCTAAAGGGGCAAATAGGTGGTATCCCAAGATCTTTATAACACTTGCTCACAATTTTTTATGATGGGGACCTGCCTCTGTTTCACACATTTTCCCAGCCCAAGATTAGGATGGGAAGAGGAAAAGCATGGGCAGAAGTATAACCTAGAGTAATAGCTTACTTTTCCATCTGGGAAAGGACATTTCAATGACAATGTCAGAATCTAAATAACTCCATGTTCTTAATGTTTCTCTTTTTCACCTGGCTACCAGAAAATTTACAATTATTCAAATAGTTTCCTCAGCCAGTAGGAATTATCACTTGGGGTCAATAAAATAATGAACTTGTCACTATTTTACTATGTCTTTTTTTTTTCTTTCTTAAAATTTTTTTTTGTTGTTGTAGATGGGCAGCATGCCTTTATTTTATTTGCTTATTTCTTATGAGATGCTAGGCAAGCGCTCTGCCACTGAGCTCCAGCCCTAGCCCTATATATTTCTTTTCTTCTTGAACAACCCCAAAATCCTTGATGTAAGGAGACAGTCCATAACTTATGAATAGAAAAGCTTCTTCTAGATCTTGCTTTCAAGGTGTTTGGTGCAAAGACCCATGTGGAAAGTTGAGATTGTGGCTTCATGTTAGAGCACTTGCCCGGCACATGTGAGGCACTGGGTTTGATCGTCAGTACCACACACACACACACACACACACACACAAAGATTAAAAATGTAAAAGACCCATGTGGAACCCTGAAGGGTCTCTATCAGCTTTGACTAGATGATAAAAAGTCTGTAGAGAATGAAACATTTTTTTAAAAAAAGAATACCACCAGTCAGTTGTAAAACTTATATTGGCCCCTACAAACAAACTGTTTTGTCCCAGCCTTAGTTCCTATAACTGAGACCTGAACAGTTTGCAAACTCCCAGCATATAAAATGTACTCACCATGATGTGACTTGTTACCCCTATCCACCTGTCTGCCTCACTTCTCACCTTTTCCTTCTGCCACCCTGTATGAGATGTCCGTCTGCATATACTATGTCATCTGTGTGTTTTGGCTCATGCTCATCTATCTGCGGGAATATACTTTCCCCAATAGAGGGGCTTCACTAGAAACCTGAGTTAGACTGTGATCGACCAGGGAAAGATCTAATAAAAAGGCAAGTATGAGGGGCCAGGGTTGTAGCTCAGTGATAGAGTGCTCGCCTAGCACATGTGAGGCACTGGATTCAATCCTCAGCACCACATAAAAATAAAGGTATTGTGTTTACACACACACCCACACCCACCCCTTAAAAAAAAAGTATGAGGGGAACCCTTATTAGGTCCTTTCTCACCTTCTAGGAGCTTTTGTCTTAAATAAATCCTACTGTTCTACACACACACACAGGCAGGTATAAAAGACTATTAGATCAGTATTCTTCTGGAAAGGCATTCAAGGACACTTTGGGGCACACACAACATAGGCACAAACAGAGAAGTCTTAAAAAGTCATTCATAGTCAACAGTCACTGACCATGCTTGTGATGGAAGCAGCAGGGGCTGGGGAAGAGGAATTCCCTTGGTGCACAGGTGCTGGTGACTTGGTCACTCGCTGTTGCCTGTGAACAAATCAATTTTCAGTATAAGTTCCTAGCCACTCAAACTTTAAAAAAAAAAAAAAAAAATATATATATATATATATACATCTACAACTAAATTTTATATATATAAAATTTAGTTGTAGATGTATACAAACCTTTATTTTATTATTTTTTTTAATGTGGTGCTGAGGACTGAACCCAGTGCCTCACACTTATTAAGCAAGTGCTATACCACTGAGTCACAATCCCAGCCCTGAGCCACTCAAACTCCCCAAACCATTTAACACTCAAGACCAGCCCAGGAATTTAGCATCACTTTCCTTAACTCAAGTTAATCTCCTAAGCATTCAATTTGTATCTAAATTATGCAAAAACACATGCCAAATTCTAAGGAAAGACAAAAACTTAATGAAACATGGCCTAGGCCTTGTAAGAACTGTCTAGTGGAAAAGTCAATAACCTAGGGAAAACTATGAGATGCCAATGAGGCATAGTTGTAAAACAGAATGTCAGAAAACTTGGAAGACTCTGCTTCTTGGGGAAAAACTGGCTTATTAAACCAGGCATCGTGGCACACACCTGTAATCCAAGTGACCTGGGAGGCTGGGACAGGAGGATTGCAAGCTCAAAGCCAACCTCAGCAACTTAAGATCTTGAGACATTGTCTCAAAAAAAAAAAAAAAAAAAAAAAAAAAAAAAAAAAAAAAGGACTAGGGACATAGTTCAGTAGGTTCAATCCCAGTATAAAACCCAACCAAACAAATCTATTTCATATTAAACGAGGTATGACCCAGGAGAATCTAAAGATAGAGAATAGTAGTTCAGGTTGCTAGAATAGGTATGGGGATTTGGGAAGTCCTTGGGATTAATCTTGGTGTAAAACAGGAACAGTGGGGCATGTTGCATGTAACTGGGTCCTGAGATATCTGGAACTCTTTAATTGATTTGAACCATTGTCTCAGAGCATAAGTTATATGTCAGGTGCTATGCCAGTGTTGCTCCCTAACTTCTAGAACACACCCAGCCCATAGAGTGAAAGCCTCCCTAGCCACCATACCGGTTATAAACTATATATTGGCTTGGATAACCCTACCTTACCTGGTACTAATTGGAAAGAAGCCAGGGGTTTAGGATCCTCCTGCCACAATGTAGGCAGACACAGAGCAGTGGTATTCTAAGTGACTAAGGGGGATCTTTAAATCTGGGGTTTCTACACAATTATCAGTTATTTATTCTGATAAACAGATTTGAGCACCAGACCTTGTTCTAAGTGCTAGAGATACAGTATGAACAAAACAAAGTCTAATCTCATGGAGGTCACGTTCCTGTACTGCAAAGTACAAAGAGCAGGGAAACAGACAAAAACAAAACAACCCCCTCCCTCAAATAAGTTTCAGTATCTGTAAAATGCAGTTTTTACTCTCATCTAAATCACAGGGGTGATTCAAAGACCAAATAAAATTTTGTATGTTAAAAGTGCTTTGAAAGTCTCAAATCATGTTAGTGAATGCCAAGGAACCACATTATGCTAACAATAGAAAGCAGGTCAACGAATGTTCAGCAGACAGATCCTTGGCTCTGTGTTTAGGCTGAAAAGCACTATAGATTGGATGTATTTATGCCAGGGTATTTTCCTGGTTGTAATGTCTTCTGATAAAGACAGATAAAACTAGTTGAAGCAAGACACTGAGGCACTGATAAGGTAACTAAGAATCACATCAAATCCAGGCATGGTGTATGTCTGTAATTCTAGTGGCTTGGGAGAGTGAGGCAGGAGGATCTCAAGTTAAAAGCCAGCCTCAGTAATTTAGTGAGGCCCTAAGCAACTTAATGAGACTATCTAAAAATAAAAAATAAAAAGGGCTGGGGATGTGCTGCTCACTGGTTAAGTATCCCTGGGTTCAATCCCTAGTACCAATAAATAAATAAAATCACATCAAAACAAATTTTAGGGCTGGGGATGTGGATCAAGCGGCAGCGCGCTCGCCTGGCATGCGTGGGTTGCTGGGTTCGATCCTCAGCACCACATTAAAGAAAATAAAGATGTTGTGTCCTCCGAAAATCAAAAAATAAATATTAAAAAATTCTCTCTTTAAAAACAAAAACAAAAAAACAACAAATTTTATATGTGTGTGTGTGTGTGTGTGTGTGTATGTATTTATTTTTTTTGGTACCAGGGATTGAACTCAGGGGCACTTAATCACTAAGCCACATCCCCAGCCCTTTTTTGTATTTTATTTAACAGGGTCTCACTGAGTGGCTGAGGCTGGCTTTGAACTCACAATCCTCCTTACAGGTGTGTGCCACCACACCCAGCAACAAATACTTAAATATCATATGGGCAGTACTAAACTGTGATGTTCAAAGATACACATTTTTGTGATAAAATTCAATATATTAAGGTAGTGATTACCCCTCCCTACCCCCTACCACTCTGATCCCAGAGGTATTTTACCACTGAACTACAGCCCAACCCTTTTTATTGAGACAGGACCTTGCTAACAGGCTGGCCTTAAATCTGCAATCCTCTTTCAGGCTACTGAGTCACTGGGTTTACAGGTATATGCCACTATACCCAGCAAAGTAGTGATTACCTTTAGAGGATAAACAGTTGTCACTTCTGAGGGAGAAAAGATGTATAATTAGCATAGGGCACATGGAAGGTTTCTGGGGTAATTAATAAGGGGGTTTAATTTATCATAAACTGCACATTTGTTTTATGCAATTTTCTGTATCTCTTGGATTTTGCAAAAAAAGAAGAATATTGCTACTCCATTCCCATTCCTCCCAAACTTATGGTTGATTTCATTTACCACTTGTTGCAACTACAAAAAGAATGGGCTGGGGAAATAGCTCAGTTGGTAGCATGCTTGACTTGCATGCACAAGGCTTTGGGTTCAATCCTCAGCACCACAAAAAAAAAGAAAGATAGTGAAGTCAATAATTACTTGTTAACAGCTCTGGTCAACAAACCCATCAACTCTAACCAATAAACTCTTGATGTAACAATCCGGTATTGATACAGTGTGATAACACAACATGGAATCTGTGGTGAAGTAGGGTAGAGTTTTGCTTTTTATCATCTCAAAAGTATGACTTCAAATAAGGAGCTATAGAGCTGGGGATATAGTTCAGTTGGTAGAGTGCTTGCTTTGCATGCACAAGGCCCTGGGTTCAATCCCCAGCACCACAAAAACAAAACAAATAAGAAGCTATGCTATTCACACCTATAAAAATGAATCCTTTAACTGGCAGAAACATCCTTGAGATTTTAAATGTATTTACTCTTAACAAAATTGTAAGGTAAATCAGGCAGGCAGTTATCTCTTCTATATAACTAATTAGCAAAATGAAACCATAAAAACTAATTTATAAAAGCCATGCAGGATAAAAACCAGATGTCCCTTCAGCAGAATGCAATCATATTCCCTATATCTGCAGCGGGATGGAATTCCTTCTATTTGTTTATAACATATCAGCATGTGCAACAGAACTGTACTGTGAATAACTTACTAATCTCAGGAAAACTATATTCACAAATTATTACCCAAATCCTCACAGGTTGGATTAGTAATTTACCTGTTTCTGAATCCATCTCTGGTTCTGTCCACCTGTGGTTTGCCAAAACCAGGCTGATAGAAATTTGCTGCTTGCACTGCAAGGTCATGTGGTAGGGCCAGCCCCTCCAAAGCTGCCTGTTGCAATTCGAGTTGGCTCATCTGCTGAACAAAAATGGCAGGGGAGGGTCAGCAAAATAAAAAAAGATAGTCAATGTACTTTCTACAGGGTCTCTTTCCTCTTAAAAAGGTACTTTTAAGTAGCAGATGAGAAAACGTGACTAAATTATGCTGCCAAACATAAGTATTGGTTTAATTACTCAGTAATTTTCTAGCCTTCACAGAACTTGAAATATATAGCATCACTATGAAACATACAATAAAGTTCTACTGCTGCCAAATCACTTCAGAAAATTGTAGCAATTCAATTCTCCACCCCATAATTAATAGGGTTGAAAAAGAAAGCAACAGATTGGGTTTGAGAAATAGCCCAGTCTGACCTGGGCTGTGACAGGGCTCATGGGCTTGCGCATGCCTTGGAATGGATCTCCAAGTAGCTGCTGTGGTCCTGGTGTGAAACCTGATGAGAAAGTTATAGAATCAATGAGTGTCAAGCAAATGTTCACACATCATGGCTGTATTATCCCTAATGCATGCTGCTCCTTGCTGAGTAGCATCATTTTTGAGAAGTACTGACTTTTCTAGGCTGATAGCCTCTTCCTCTATCCTACCACAGGAGGCTATGTGAAACTCAAACCAGAGCTCTTCATTGCCCAAACTGCTGGTATATCCATCTTTCTCATTAATCAGTCACTGCTGTTCCTTTCAGAGCCAATATCTCAAAGGCAGAAAACTCAGCCAGCATAACCAGCAATTTGGCAATGCTCACTAGGCCAACTGGTACCAAAGTAGCATCCAGTGCTCTTAGGGTCACAATCTTTTCATAGAGTTCTATCTTCCTGACCGTAGATAAATGTTTTCAAAACTTGACTGTCAAGGTATGATTGGCCAGCAGCCTACACTGTTTCCAGAATTACAGGAACACTAGCATACTTTGCTAGAACTGCTTTCTGGAAGTGCTTCTTTTTTTTTTTTTTTTTTTCACATTAAAAACAGCATATATTTTATTTTCAAGCACACAACACCAAAATTTTCTCTGCATGAATTCTTCTCATACAGAATTGGGCATATTGAAAGCAAGTTGTTTCTAGTGAGGTTTCTGATGATCAGGAATCAGGACGTAGTAGCCCTAAAGTTAACAGTCTTGTACCCACCATCCTCAAAACCAAGACAGCATAGTTTACTTTCAAAGTAAAAGATAGTTACCATATCCTTCAATCCATAAAGCATTTCACTGTGAAATGATTCATGTCGACTCTGCATAATTCTTCTTATACATAATTCACTTCCAAGTGAGATGAGGGACGAGTATAAAATATGCATTATTTGAAATATGCTCAGTATGAAAAGGCAGAACTTTATAATTTATCTTAAAAGAAAGAGTAAGTTCCAGGAGCTTTTTATTGTTTGAATAATAGAACACATAAAACCAGGCAGAGAAGTCCCTAAGGAAATGATGGTCATGTTCCACTGTTATTTGCCCTTTGGTCCTTCATCTTCTAAGCACTTATTATATTTTCTTTTAAGGACATTAGATATTTATTTTGATCACAAATGCAATCCGAGTGTGAATACATAAATGTGGCATCTTTTATTCCCCCCCTCCACGTTCCTTTAAATAGAAAAAAGTGCTAAATGTCTCCTCATAGCCTATTTTGGCCACAGTTGTTCCACCTATGGTTTTAAAAACAGACTGCAACTTGATCTTCTGAAATCTTTCTTGAACTACAGCTCATTCTGTTAAAGAAATCCTGGGAAAAAAGTTCTACTGATATTGTCGATAGTCTCCAAAAGGTGAGGATGGTAACTGGGTGGAAGGCAACTGGGAGGGGTCTTCAGCAAACTAAGGACCATTGGGAAACTGTGTAGAGGCAAATCTTGTCAACAAGATACCAGCTCCTTCAATTAAAGCTAGGAGAATGCCACCCATTGCAGCTGACCCAACCATGGCCACTGGACCATTTCTTGCTGCCAGTATAGCTCCTGTTAAGGCACCACTAGTGATGGAGTTCCAGGGATCTTCTTTTCCTCTGACTTGAACCATACTACAATCAATCATAGAGAACAGGCCTCCCCAAACTGCAAAACTACCTCCCAATTGTGGAGCCCTGGTTCTAATAGCTGTCAAACTCCCTCGTAGTCTGTGGTTTACTCCCACTGGAGAATTTCGAAAACCTTTGATTGCTTGAAAGATACCACCACCTATGGTACCCATCGTAAAGGCCCCACCACAGTCATCCACAATTCGCCAGGGGCAAGGCTCTCTCGCATACTCCTCCATCTTGACTCCAGCCGCGCGGGCGAAGCCGGGCAAGCTGGGCGGAAACTCTGGAAGTGCTTCTTTATTCTGAATTAGCCACAAGACTTCACAGTTGAATTAAATCAATCAACTTCAATAATTTGGTAGAGAGCCACTATTCTGATTTCTTTATTAAGGACAAGTCTAAAGTCAAAATTACTTTTTTGGATTGAGATACCTAATAATTTTGAGAAGAAAAAAACAATAACAAAAACAACAACAACAAAAAACACCCATGACTATAGTCATCTAGAAAGGCAGTTGGATAACAAACTGTCTTCTACTTTTTTAATCTCACACCTTCCTCCAAAAATTGTAATATATTTACATGTGTGTGTATATTTGGTACTGAGGATTGAACTTGGGGCACTCAACCACTGAGCCACATCCCTACTCCTATTGTGTATTTTATTTAGAGACAGGGTCTCACTGAGTTGCCTAGCACCTTTTTGCTGAGGCTAGCTTTGAACTCTCGATCCTCCTGTCACAGCCTCCCAAGCTGCTGGGATTACAGGCATGCACCACCGTTATCTGGCTACACAATTTTTGAAAACTCATTAAGAATGTCCACGAATGGGCTGTAGTTGTAGCTCAGTGGTAGAGAGCTTGCCTAGCATGTATGAGGCACTGAGTTCCATCCTCAGCACCATACAAAGATAAATAAATAAAATAAAGATATTGTATCTATCTACAACAATTAAAAAAGAAAAAAGAAAAAGAATATCCCTGAAAAAGACTGTCACATTGGGCACAGTGGCACATGCCTGTACTCCCAATGACTCAGGAGGGTAAGGAAGAAGGATCACAAGTTTGAGGTCAGCCTGAGCAATTTAGCTAGACCATATTTCAAAATAAAAAATTCTATAGCTAGAGATGTAGTTTGGTGGCAAAGCACCCCTGGGTTCAATCCCCCATACGGGGGCGGGGGTGGGGGAGACTACTTACCAATTGGTGACGGTATTCTTGGGCGAAGGTAGTCTGCTGAGGCTGCTCGAGTTTGGAACACTTGTGACATGGGAGGAGAGGATGCTCTTTGGCCCAATAAAGATGCAGAAGGCTCTAAGCTCCCCATAAGGCCACTCAGAAGATTGGAAGAAGCAGGTCTCTGAACTGGTTGACCCAGAAGTTCCTAAGACAAGACAAGCAAACACCAAAAACAAATCCCTGTTAACAAACCTAGTTCTTTCTTCTAGTGAAAAGCTGTGGATTACGGATTAATTTCTGGAAGCTAGATGATGAAACTCCTTCATGTTCCATGGAATGTCTTGGAATGTGTACATGCAATACATTCCTCTGAATGCTCAGCTAGCAACATTTAAGTTACAACTACAGGTTAGGTACTCTTCTCTACAGAAATTACAAACTTGCAAACCAGAAAACAAGGGCTTATTTTTTTCTTTTAAAGTCTCCCTCCTCTCCTTAACCCATTTTGAGTTCAGTAGCAACACAGAACTACCAAACTACATTACATCCTTGATTGCCAGACAACATCTCTAAGGCCCAAAGATGGGTGACCACTACACAAAATGAGTACTACTGTTCAGACTCTGAGGCCTCAGTATAAGATTGTAACATACCTGCAGGATGTTCTTAGGAACAGGCTGGCCTGGAATTTCAGCAGGGGACATCAAATGGCTTTCAAGGTTTCGCTAAAAATGTCAAAGAAACACTGGTTTTAACTTTTTTTTTGTGTGGTACTGAGGACCAAATTCAGTTTCATGTAAGCTAGGCAAGTGCTCTACTGAGCTACATTCCCATTCCTGCCTTTTTTTAAGTTGTAGATGGCTACAATATCTTTTGCTTATTTATTAACTTTTTAATATGGTGCTGAGGATCAAACCCAGTGCCGCACACATGCTAGGCGAGTACTCTACCACTGAGTTACAACCTCAGCCCTAATTTATTTACTTTTTGGCAACAGAGTCTTGCTAAGTTGCCCAGGCTGGTTCATACTTGTAATCCTCCTGCCTCAGTCCTCTGAGTAGCTGGAATTACAGGTGTGCTGGCTTAAGTGTCTTAACACAGTAGAGATTGGGGACCATAAGAAAATATTAGACACTCCCAAGGGAGTTGACACTCAACAGGAGAAAGATGTTTAACTCACAAAAAATTCAGACCAACTTATTCTCTCTCATCATACATGCCCCAAAGATCTAGGAATGGAAAGAATATTTACATGCACATACAGAATCCACTCTGAGATCCTTTTGATGCTAATTCTGATCCATTTCACCATTTCCAATCAAAAGAGGGGAAAATAAAATGGAGGCACTGAAGATTGCCATCATTTACCTCTTAGTAAGGAGCCACAAGAAATTTTGATAATTCATATTTAAATTTGAGGCAATCCTTGCTACCCATTAGCTTTAATAAGATTTACTGACCACAGACGGTATTTAAATTATAGTAAATAACATGCAAATTTGGTTGAAACTATTATATTTCAAGATTTTGTATTTCAGGAAGTTGCAACATTAATGTTTTTGTGGTGCTGGGGATCAAACCCAGAGCCTCATGCAGCTAGGTGAGCACTATACCACTGAGCCATGTCCCCAGCCTTGAATTTCATTACTTCTAAATAAGCTGTTCAAAATGGGTCACACGTACAGGGCAAGTCAAATCCTCCACTTCAGTACCTCCCAGTGTCCATTCAACCTGAATTGCTTTCTCTGAATACTTTTCTTTCCACTAGTTGGATCTGTCAAAACCCACAGTATTGTCCTGGGTACAACAAATAGCCTAAAGTTACTCAAGTGTTTTATTGTTGGTTTTGGAACTGGGACTAAAAGCACATGATTATAATAAGTAATATTCTCAATAGTTATTTAATTACATCTAACTAAAACAAAGAGGCAACCTTATACTTCGTGGCTTACTATATTTATAGAATAGAGCCTACAATTCTATTTAAAATAGAGTTTAGATTGAATCAACATATCTTACTTTGGGGATGAACAATATGACTGAACCTTCAACCTGGTTGAAGGCAGATGAGAAATAGTACACAAATAGCAGTTGTAAGAACTTTCATTTTAGAAGCAGACAGGACCTTACAACATGTGTGAATCAAGCAATAAAGATAACAGCTGAGGGCTGGGGTTGTAGCTCAGTGGTAGAGTGCTTACTTAGCATGTGTGAGGCACTGGGTTTGATTCTCAGCTGCTAAATAAATAAATAAATATAAATATCCAGGGGCTGGGGTTGTGGCTCAGCTTGCCTTGTACATGTGAGGCACAGGGTTCGATACTAAGCACCATATAAAAATAAACAAAATAAAGATATTGTATACATCTACAACAATATATATATATATATGTGTGTGTGTGTGTGTATATGTGTATGCATGTATATAACGAAAGAACACCTGGAATGCTTATTTCATGACTTTCCTTGCTTTTTTTCGGAGGTTAGGCTGAATTTGTATTACTTTCTGCCTAGCCACTTGAATTACATCATCCATCCCTTTGACAAGTATTTTAGGTTGATTCCTCCAGTTGAAACCAGATACACTTTAGAGCACTGAAACTCCAACATTAAACCAAGTGCCCTCACAACTCTGGGTCAGCTGTGTCAGTATTCTGGAATCATAGTATTAAAACAAACTGCTGACTTCCTCTGCCTCCATTTCCTTAGTCACACTAAAAGAAAAAAAGCTAATTGTAAGATCTGACCAATAGAACTGCAGTCAGCACCCAATCACTAAGACACAAATGTAGAGGATAGTTTTTAATCATTTGGATCTATGATTTATTTGTATGAAAACAACTGGAGCAGTTTGCGAAATTATTCCCCTATAATTGGGTATAGTATTTATATATATATATAATATGATATAGTCTGATATAAAGAAGTCTATTAAGGTCAAGAATAATGGCACCTGTTTGAGCAGGCTGAAGCCTCTATCACTGACTGTTGGTTAGATAAGGAAATCTAAAAATCAGTTGTCCTCTCCTGGTACAAGACTTAGTGAACAAACTAGGGTGCACTATGAAGGCAAGTGGAACTTTGCCTTCAAATTGCTGTTCATACCACTACTTGTAGTTCTCAGACAGGGTCAGGAGAGAAAGAGGCAAAATTCAATTTTGAAAAATTTGCTAACTAAGCAATTAGAATAAATCTATGTTTTTATTATTTGGTTCTACCTAGATTCCCTTTGTATCACCAAGAGATACTGATATTAACACATAGACCATGGCAGAGAACCATGGTTCTCAAAGACCAGTGTATGGTATTTACCAAAATGCATCCACCTTATTAATAACCTAATGCCTAAAAGTTAAAAAGAAATCTGGAATCATATCCTTTGCCATATTAGTAAATTAACAGAATGTAAAACTGTCTTAAAAAAATCCATCTTAATACTTTAATAATTTGTATGACTGCCAACTCCTTATCCAGAAAGCAGGTAATCCTAGGTATCTGAGAATAATTACTGTAAAAAAATTATATTACAAAAATATAGCAAGTTATGTGAACTTAAGTAGCCAAATAACCAGAAAACCATCTTTGGAGTTTATGCAAAAAGATAGTTTTTATACAAATATATTTTAGCTGTGGCTTTAATACAGTTATGTAGGTATTGTGTAAGAATCGATCTTTCACTTTTTACTATCACTCACAATACATACATACAAGCCACAATTTTGCTTTTGTAGTAACAAATAACATATTGATAATTAATGCACAAAAGCATCAAGGACCAAACAACTACTAAAGAATTTCCAACTTACTCGGAATACCTTTTTAAAATTCCATTTATTGTTATGGGAAGTAAAACAAAGAAAAGAAGAAAAAGCTTGGTGAGATTTGCTCCAAATACTTACACTGACTTTGGGCTGAGAAGGCAAAGTCCCACTTGCCTTCATAGTGCTCACTAGTTTGTTGAACGCAGTCATATCTCCGTCTTTCTTGAGTTGTCGATTGCTGGTTACAGCATTCAGGGTTTCCTCTAAGTGTTCTGCCATGAAGGGAGTTGAATTCTTTACTTGTTGGTCCACCTTCAAACCCTTGAGCCCTGCTTCTACCTCTTCCACTGAAAGCACAACCCCTGAATGTGCTGAAAGTTAAGAAAGTCCAGGTTAAACCAAGAAGGGATATTTGGGAGAAATTCTCTTTAGCTATCATGATGGTTAAAGTGAAGATAATTTATTTCATAACTGAAGTGAAGCTGTCAGAAAAGGCTGACACTGAAAATAGACAAACTGAAAACACTTAAAACTCATAGTTGTTTAGTAGGAGGAAATAAAGTTATAACCATGTACTCAGTAAAAGATGGCATATAAACTAAACCTAAAATGTTTAGATGCTATAAACTGGGGGACCATAACCATGAGGTACTAAGTTTTAAAACTTGACACAATACTGCTGTGTGTCCTGCAGAATAATATTAATCTTTTGGAGACTTGTTACCAGGGATAGGAATCCAGATAGCCTAACATCAGTAAAATTGCTACCTGCACTGTAATTATTACAGTACCAAATTGTTATGCCAAGGGCTTTTAGCATAAGTATGAACATGGCAAATTGAGGCAGAGTTGTGAGGAACTGCCTTGGGAGGGTTAAAAATATTCACTGAGGTGTTACAACTGGGTCCTATGTAAGAACAACCTGGATGAAAAGTTCTTATAGGGCCAAGAACCACTATCAGATTCTCAAAAATGATAAAATAAATCCTTTTGAACATCATTAAGAAAAAAAATCACCATATGTTCGACTTGATGAAATAGCAGTATGTTAAAACCAATTCCCTTAAGACAATCCAAACTTTTTCAGATATCTAAAGCAGATTCTCAAACACTTACAGCTTTCTTTAAGTTTTTCTTTATTTGCAGAAAGGCTGGAAAGAAGAGGTTTTAAATCCACTTTGGCTTTCTGTAGCATTTCTAAAATATCCACTTTATTTTCAGCATGGTCTTCCAATGGTATAGGAGCAAAATAATTCCCCGAGTTCTGTCCAGGAGAGAGGATGGCTTGCTCCAGACCTGATATTGCAAACAAACGTATACATAACTGGTTCTAGTAGGATGGAAACATCAAGAATAGTATTAAAGGGACACAAATTAAAGGCTTTTCATGCAGAGACCCTCTAACTCTAAAGAACCCCTAACTAATGAAGACAGAATGAACCATGTCAGAGAAAGCTAGAGTTTATATATAAAGTCAGAATTTGAAGCTATTTTACCAGCAAGTCTCTCCAGCTCTTCATGTGGTGTTGACCCAAGGCTGCTGGATCGACTTCCTGATCGGCTGGGGTTAGAGAACCACCTACTGAACCGACTGGCAGAGACTGACCCTTCTCCCAAAACATCTTCTATCATCTGAAGAAAAAGACAAAAGATGCTAATAGTTTCTAGACAAAAAAAAAAAAAAAAGACAAGAAAGTTCAAATTTTAAGAAAGGATCACTTTCTTTGAAATTTCCTTTGATGCTTCCTACCCTTTAAACTTAGGATTTTGAATCTTCAATTTTCTTCCCCTTTCTTGGTCATTTTTGAGTAACTCAAATTTGGGGATAACCAACTACGCACTTTGTTTTTTTTTTTTTTAAAGAGGGGGGGGAGAGAGAGAGAGAGAGAGAGAGAGGGAGGGAGGGAGGGAGGGAGGGAAGGAGGGAGGGAGGGAATTCTTAATATTTATTTTTTAGTTCTCGGCGGACACAACATCTTTGTTGGTATGTGGTGCTGAGGATCGAACCCGGGCCGCACGCATGCCACGCGAGCGCTACCGCTTGAGCCACATCCCCAGCCCCAACTTCGCACTTTCTAAGCATATATAATGAAGTCTCTAGGCCACACACAGTGTTATGATTTTCTATCCTTTACCTTATTAGAAAATCTAAGTCCTATCAAATGTTCTCAGAGGACTTAGTTGAAAAATAAAAATCAGTACCAGAATGAAGTATTCCACTGCCAGGATAATAAGTAACCTTTAACTAAACACCAAGAATCCATGGAGAATTGAAAATCCTTGGTTCAATCTTGGTGGTCTTTAAGTTTTAAGGTATACCATAAAATTCAATCCTAACAAATTCAGGAATGAAGGTGTAAAAGCAGAGCGTAAAGATGGTATTTTAACTGATATCTAATTTCTGTCTGAGCTTAATGGGAAATTTATAGGTATTTGTTTTCTTTCAAATCAATCTCCATAGACTTGGTTTAATAGGGACAAGTGATGCACTATGATCAGAAATTTTTTTCCACCATATTTCATAAGTCATTTCTAGCACCATTTTTTTTTGGGTAGTTGTAGATAAAAATAAATAGAAGCATTCTGTTTATGTGGTGCTAAGGATCCAACCCAGGGCCTCACACATTCTAGGCAAGCGCTCTGCCACTGAACTACCTCAGCCCCTCTATTACCAATCTTTGAAAAGCTAGATTTAAGCTATTTTTAAAATTCGAATTTTTAATTCTACCCTATTATAAATTCAGTTAAATATCCAAATTGGTCTTTATTTATTATTGGGTACTGGGGATTGAACTCAGGAACACACCACCACCGAGCCACATCCCCAGCCCTATTTTGTATTTTATTTAGATACAGGGTCTCTTATTGAGTTGCTTAGCGCTTCTCCATTGCTGAGGCTGGCTTTGAACCGGAGATCCTTGTGCCTCAGCCTCCTGAACTGCTGGGATTATAGGAGTGCACCACCATGCGCAGCCCAAACTGGTTTTTATGCATGACAGAATTGCAGCAGGGGATGGTTACATTTAAGTTTTTGTTCTTATCTAGAAGAATGTTTTCATAATCTATATCCAAACTAAATCATAAAATTCTTCTCTTGAAGGGATTTTAATTGAAGACCCTAATTTGATTGTTTCTGGAACTTCTATTTCAGAGAAATTATTCAGGCAGTTTCAATCACATTCTACCTGTAGACTCTCATGCCTTACATATGACTTTTGAGTGCACTAATTTTGCATTAATTAAAGTGTAGGATAAACATTATGACATTTCACAGTGGAAAAATTAAGGATTGTAATCAAAATACAGGAACTGTAAAAGTAGTAATTAAAAGCTATGATTATGGTTTGTGTTGAAGAAATTTCGAAGTTTTACAAATAGCAAAAATGGTAGCTTTGCATTTTCTTTATTTCCTCTGATTATGTCACACGGGAAAAAAAGCCACAAGGTATACAAAAAGAACACGAAAAAGCAAAGGACAAGAAGTATCTGGACATTTTCTAAAGACTGAAGAAATAGAGAAAGTCATTTCTATATTTTGATCAGTCACTAATTTTGCTTCAGTGGATAAGCAAATTTTAAAGCATAGTTCAAGAGTACAAACTTACTTTTAGAAAAATTTTGCAGAAATACTAAGAAACTAAAGCAATTTAAACCAAGAGTTTAATCTATTTAGTAATTTTCATAATAGAGCAAGCTGGGACACTCTAATGACAGAAACTCTCTCCCATATGTTGGCAAATGAAATGGAGTAATGGAAACAGCTCCAACTCTTAGGTCAGGTCATCCTCTGCTATGTCCTTATCAGCCACCAGTGGATCAAGGAGTCTGAGAACTCTGTATTCTGGTTGTTTCACTTGTTAGTAAATTCTCTGTACCATTTTCTTTTTTTGGGTACTGGGGATTGAATCCATGGGCACTTAACTACTGAGCCACATCCCTAGCTCTTTTTTGTATTTTATTGTAGAGACAGGGTCTTGCTAAGTTGCTTAGAGCCTTGCCAAGTTGCTGAGGCTGGCTTTGAACTTGTGATCCTCCTTCCTCAACCTCCCCAGCTGCTGGGATTATAGGCATGTGCCACCACGCCCAGCTTCAATAGCATTTTTACATGACTGTTGTGACTATTAGTTTGGTCCTTCAAACAACGGTCATTTAGACAAGTCATATCCCTGGATTCATAATATTCTGATAAGCAAATATATCATGAAATATTTTTGTTCTTTGATAATTACTCAGTTTTACTGACTGATGTTTGGTTTCCTTTATGCTTTCCACTTTAAGGAAATTACATTTTTGTGTTTTACTCTAGTTTATTGATTTCTTCACATTTTGTTTTGAGCATCTTTTGATTACATCAATGAGATCTTTCTATGTCATCTTTTTCTTCACTCAACATATTTAAGCCCTGTTAGGTGTCAGACAGTATTAGTTAAGAGTTGCATCTATTTTATTTTTTTGTACAAATGAACCTAGGGGTGTTTATCTACTTAGCCACATCCCCAGCCCTTTTTATTTATTTTGAGACAGTATTGTTAAGTTGCTTAAGGCCTCAATAAATTATGAGGCTGGTCTCAGACTTGTGATCCTCCCACCTTAGCTTTACAAGTCACTTGGGATTACAGGTGTGCACTACCATGCCAGGAAGTATTGCATCCGTTTTAAACCTTTCAGTTACGTATTTAACAAATTATTTGCATATGTGATCCACATTTTCAGTTTGTGTAGATTTCTGTGGCTGCCAACCTGTCAATTTCTAAGGTACTGCAATGCCAGTGAACATAGCATACAAATATATACACATGTATATATGTGTGTGTGTATATTCTGATTTCTCACCTGTTTCCTCTGCTAAAAAGTTCTATAAGGACAGGATCTTTGTGTTCTCATGTAACCTCAGTTCCTTGAACAGTATCCAGGTACTACAGTTGCTTGATAAATACTTCTGAACTAATGCATTATTTAAGATTTTTCTTGTGGCTTATTATACAGTCATGTTATAAAAACTGTATTTTCGGTTCGGTCATTGATTTCTGTTTCTATTTATTAACATCCAATATCTGAGGAGCTTACTGTGTGTTGCTTACCGTTTTAAGCACTTTATACATTTGCCAATTGACATTCAAATCCTTTATACTCTTTCATACTTTTCCCAATTAGTCATTTTCTCAGCATTGTATACTAGGGTTCAGCTGGTTATGTGGCACAATCAGAGCATCTGTTTTTATTAATCCCAGTTTGGCTTTAAAGTGAATCTTTTATAAAATATATACCCGAAATAATCATTAAGTCCCAAGTATTCAATTCTGCAAATATTTCAACAACACTGACACAGTTCATTAAAATAGGTTGGAAATCATAATGTACAAATTATATATATAACATAAACTATTGTATTACCATTACTTATGTTACATATTATATAATATGTACCATATTTAAGGTTTTATGTGTTCCATATCTGGGACGATGGGACAAAGTGGGTTAATGAGTATTGACTCCATGAAAAATTTGAAGACAGATACTCTGGCCTAGTACCACTTTGCTCACCATTAGCCAAGGTTTTGTCTGGGGATGAGAACAAAAAGTTAAGATGATGCCAAATCCCTATTCCTCCCTCTCATGTTTCAGAGAGAGTATGGTTGTGATGAGTTAAGAGCAGAAATTCTTTCTTAAATAAAACTGTTAGGGTTCAGTTTCCAGCACTTATTAGCTGGGTTACCTTGTGCAAGTTATTTAAACTTTTACTTCCTCACCTGTAAAATGGAAACAACTAACTAATTTACAAGAGATCTATGAAGATTAAATGACTTACTATATGTAAAGCCTTAAGCAATCAGCACTGCATGCATGTTACCTGTTGTTATTAAAAGTTTAAGTTTAGCATTTTAAGTCAAAGAGTGAATTCTTCCTCTGCCTAGGCACACACATGAATTTTGCAGGTGCTCACATTTGGAGTCAAGTACAGGTCTCTAAAATTTGATCTGCTGTGAAAACATTTGATAATATGATTTCCATCTGTCTTCTAAGAGAATGCAAAAAAAAAAAAAAAAAAAAGAAAAAAGTCACTCAACAGTTGATGTAAAAAAAAAAACAAACCAAAATCACGGTATCCTCAGAAGTTAAAGAATTAAAGAGGACCACTCCATTTTACATCAAATTAAGCTCGGGGCTGGGGTTGTGGCTCAGTGGTATAGCGCTTGCCTCATATGTGTGAGGTACTGGGTTCAATTCTCAGCACCACATATAAATAAATGAATAACATAAAAAAGACCCAACAACTAAAAAAATTTTTTTAAAAACAAACAAATAAATCTCACATCTGGATAAGACCTGTGTTTGGAGTGAACCAAAGGATTATTGGTTTGGATACTTTATGATGTATCTGGGTAGAAAACTTACAATTAAAATTGCTGCTAGAACTTCAGGAAAAAAACTGAGCAAATACTTGCCATGTTTGATTTGGATACACATTCCACATATTCCTGAACAATGCTACAGACAAATGTATTCTTGGCTCATACTGGTTTACATTAACATATGTTCAGAAAGTAAAAGTAAATGCTTAGAAACTCTTACAAGAATTTGATATTTGCTGTGACATGTACTTTAAAAAACGTGCCAGGCAAGCACTCTACCACTGAGCTACAACCCCAGCCCTGTGACATACTTCATACTAACTAATTCCAGAAATAAAACCTGGCCCTTTACCACAGAGAATTTAGTAAGTATTGTCCTAGAACTCACCTGTGGCCCTGTATCTAATCAGTGCTGTGCAGTGCCAGCTCACTTATTCTGGGTGGCCATCTTTTGAGTGTAGGGGAACAAGAAAACGACAAAGAAGACAGGTCAATTTTGTCTGCTCTGTTGTGCCCAATTTTTTTCTGTGCATGCAGTCATCAAATAAGGAGCAGCAACAGTTAAAGAGTAGAATTATTTTAAGTTAAATTCTGTGAATGACCAGTTCTACAGGAATAGTCAACTCATGTATTTAGTGTTATAAATAGGACATGAAGAAAAAACAGAATTTAAAAAAAATTTTACTGTATCATGGTTCTACACACTCTTTTTTAAAGAGTCACAAAAAGCCATGCATGGTGGCACACGCCTGTAATCCAAGTGGCTTTCAAGGCTAAGGCAGGAGGATCGTGAGTTTAAGCCAGCCTCAGCAATTTAGTGAGGCCCTAAGCAACTTAACAAGACCTTGTATCTAAATAAAATATAAGGGCTGAGGATGTGGCTCGGTGGTTGAGCACCAGAGTTTAATCCCTGGTACCAAAAACAACAACAAAAATCCCACAGAAAAAAACATTTCTGTGCACACAGTCTATAGTTATAACCCTTCTCCAAAAATTCAGTGGGGTTATAGTAATTCATAAATGTTGAAGGGACAAGAACAAGGGTAAGTAGCAAGCAAAGATTAGGGATGGCTTATAGTTTCTACTTTAGAAGTCCAGAAACACTATACTCGAAAGAGTTTAATGGCAATGCATACAGTATCCCAGGTTCTTTTTACTAAAGATTTTTAACATTATCATATCACAAATGGTACCATCTAAGCAGATAGACTCCCCCAAGGAATGCAGGTTGGTGTACACAAATCACCAGTAATTTAAAAAAAGGCACTTCACAATAAGTCTTAAAGACAAATAATTAGAAATAAAAGAATTTGGCTTTATGTGGTGGGACATGCCTGAAATCCTAGCCACTCAGGAGACTCACGTGTAAGAATTCAAAGTTCAAAGCTAGCTTCAGAAACTTAGTGAGACCCTAAGTAACTCAGTGAGACCCTGTTTGTAAATAAAATATAAAAAAGGGCTGAGGATGTGGCTCAGTGGTAAAAGTGCCCCTGGGTTCAATCCCTGGGAAAGAAAAAGAAAAGAAAGAAGATAATTAGACATGGTGCCTGTATTCCCAGTTGCTTGGGAGGCTAAAACAGGAGGAAGATTACTTGAACCCTGTAGTTTAGGGCCAGCCTGGACAGCACAGTGAGACCCTGGCTCAAAAAACAAAAACATCCCACCTTACCCCCAAAGTTAAAGGAAGCAATATTCTTAAACATTTGAAGTGTTTTTACAAAAATGCTAACAACCTAGAAAAAGTTAACTGGTACACAATCATCTTTTAATAATTTCCATTAAGCCTTTAAAAACAAAACAAAACAAAAAACCCTAATGAAAATTGAAATATTTGAGAATAAAAGCCAAAAACCTCAATAACATCTAGCAAAACAACATTTTAACAGGAGAATCACCTGAGTTCAGGAGTTTGAGGCCTGTTTGGGCAGTGCAGCAAGACCTCATTTCAAAAACAAACAAATCTTAAATACCATTTGTTGCTCCATTCATATTTACAAGTGCACTGCTACACTCACCGAAGCCAAGCATGGCACCTTATCAAGGTTAAAGAATTCATTAAAGTCAAATTCTCCTGGGGACTGCTCAGGCAAGACGGCATCCCTTGGCACTTCCTGATCAGCAGTAGGCTCCTGGGTGAGGATAACTTCCACCTCATCCTCCTCGGTTACTCCTCCATTGCACTCAACTATGCCTGAAAGCAAAACCAGGACAAAACAGTCTGATGAAGAGAACCACTCCAGTCTTACTTTGTGGTCTTGGCCATCTTCACACATATAGAAGAGCCACAAGTAGCTTTTGTTTTTGTTTTGGTGCTAAAGATTGAACCCAGAAGTGCTTTACCACAGAGGCATGTCCATCCCCAGCTTTTTAAAATTTTTTTTAAGTTTTGAGACAGGGTCTCACCAAGGCCTTGCTAAACTGCTGAAGCTGGCCTCAAACTTGTGATCCTCCTGCCTCAGCCTCCTGAGTCACTGGAATTACAGGTGTTTGCACCATGCCTGTTGAGCTGCAAGTAACTTTAAAAGCAGATTTTTTTGCACAAGAACTGTACTTTCAACAGTAAAAACGACCCCTCTTGGAGTTGGAAGAGGAAAAATGCCAGAATTCCACCATGATAGGGGAAAGATTATGGTCTCCCTCTTAAGTACTTCAATTTTCTAACACTGTAGTGGATTCTTTTTCTATACTTTTTTTTTTAAAGATTCTTTACGAGTCTTTTACTGATTAATAAGTGGAACCAAATTATTTTGGCTCTGCCCATGCATCCATACCACCACTAAAGTCAGGGTTCAACAACGTAAGGTATTTATGTAAAACCTGCACAAGAGCAATTTTTTTTTGTACTGTGAACCCGGGGTGCTTTACTACTGATCTACATCCCCAGCCCTTTTTATTGTTTTGAGACAGTGTCTTGCTAAGTTGCTTAGGGATTTGCCAAGTTGCTGAGGCTGCCCACAAAATTGCCATCCTCCTGCCTCAGCCTCAGTTTCTGAGATTATAGAAACTGTCACTGTGTCCAGCTAGGGTAAATCTTTTGCCTACGATTGGTGACAGCTTGTCCTTCAAGGCAAAGTTTAAATGTTACCTCCTCTGGTAAGTCTGCTCTTTTTTTGCACTCTATGCAGTAAATTAATTATTGCCTTATCTATAATCCTTGCATTCTCTCTCAGAGCACTTATCACACCGTGTGTGTATGTATGTGTGTGTGTGTGTGTATTTGATACCAGGGATTGAACTCAGGGGCACTTACCCACTGAGCCACATTCCCAGCCCTTTTTTGTACTTTATTTAGAGACAGGGTCTCACTGAGTTGCTTAGGGTCTTACTAAGTTGCTGAGGCTGGCTTTTAATTCACGATCCTTCTGCCTCAGCCTCCCAAGCTGCTGGGATTACAGGTGTGTGCCACTGTGACTGGCTTACTACACTATGTTATAGCAACTCTGTGATGAAACTGAGATCTAAGGCTAGGTAATCTGCTCGAATCAGCTTTGTCTTACTCTACAGTGCCAGATTATAGAGTAACCTCAGAACTGTTCAGTTATATTTTTAAGATGGCAATACATGGGTAAGTAAAGCTACCAGGTACTAACATCTAATTAATTTCACATCTTAATTTTTGCCAAAGTATAGGCAAAAAGCAAAGCAAAACAAAACAACCAACCAAACAAAAACAAACAAAAATCTGTCATTTGGAAGTGCTCTAAAAAACAAAGCCAAACTCTGAACAAGTACAATGAGACACACCAAGCATTAAACACTTTTAAGAACCGAACTCCCTACCACTCACTCCTTGCAAAGACACTTAAAAAAGTTGTCTATAGTCTCAAGATCCTGGCAGACAGGAATCTTTCTAAGAGCGAGGGAAAAAAATTAAACAAAAAGAACAAAACACAGCCTGGACCTATCCCTTCTCAAAATTCCCCAAGAAATACTGTAGTCTTGTTATTTTTAATCAGCTTGGATATTCTAGAACAGAAATTAAATGCTAACTTCTGTTTTAATTCCAACAACGCTCCAAGAAGCTAGATAGCAAAGCAGGGAAATACAATAGCACAAAAGATAAGTGCCTTGCTCAATACTAGCAAGCCTAGGATAGCTACCCAAACTCTTCCACATAAAACTGTGTGTATAAGGCTACATGTCTCCTCTATGGGGATGCCTGCTAAGAATCCTAATCCTTCAGGGGTCCTCAGGTAACGAGAGAGACACCTTTATAAGCCATGGACAAAGCAATAGGCGGTTTCTCCAGTGGGTTTTTAAAGACTGACAGTTAAACTAAAACAAGTGCTGTGGTGGAGGAATTATTTCCACTTTACAGACAAACTGAGCCTTAAGCTGGGTATGGTAGTACACATCGGTAATTCCAGCTACTTGGGAGGCTGAGGCAGGAGGATCTCAAGTTTGAGGCTAGCCTGGCAATGCAGCAAGAACCTGTCTAAAAATAAGATAAAGGAGCCGAGGATACAACTCATTGGTAGAGTGTTTGCCTAGTATGCATAGACTCTGGATTGAATTCCTAGTAATGTAAGGGGAGAGAGGTGGGGAGAAAGAAACTGAGCCCTAGCAAAAATAAACTCAATAGCCTCATCAGTGTATGCTTCTCCTTGGCCCATTGTATCCACCAGAACCTGACTGCCAACTTCAGGACAAATAATAGGCATTTTGCTGCAGTTTTATTTCCCACTGTAAGGGTAATATGGGAGCCATAAAAAGTCTGTACTTTGCTCATCCATTTATTAAAAGCAAACAACAACAAAAAATCTTTAATATTAAAATGTACTGCATAAGTGTCCAGGAGAGGCTGAGCTCTGATGTGCAAATTTAATCTTTACAGCTAAAAGCAACCCTTATAGGTATGTCAAAACATTGTCTTCACCTTACAAAGAAACAAGTCTACCCATTAAGATTATGTTAAGGTAGGCATGGTGGCACACACTTGTAATCCCAGGGGCTTGGGAGGCTGAGGTAGGACGATCCTAAATTCAAAGCCAGCCCCAGCAACTTAGTGAGGCCATATGCAATCTAGTGAGACTGTTTCAAAATAAAAGGGGTGGGGATGTGGCTTGGTCGTTAAGCACTCCTGGCTTCAATCCCTGGTATTTAAAAAAGAAAAAGTAAAGCATAGATTATGTTATAGAATATCCTTTTCTTTGCAGCAGCTTCAGTACAACCCCAGGCCAAGATCATCAGCACAGGGACGGTCATCTTACAGCCAGGTCACTGCCCCGAAAACAAGTGTGCCCCTATGTTGCACCAGACTCTTCACACACATCAACTCTGGCTCCTTCAGTTTAGCAAGGAGCTTATCAAACAGCTGATAAAACAGTTTGGGAGAAGGTAAATCACAAATGACTGATCTGGGATGGTCTATCAGCATGGTGAGGAAGTGGTCTCTGTCATTTAAGACCTCTGAGCCTCTATGTTCTATTCTGTGAAATGGGCGTAAAAGTACCTATACTACCTGGCACAGTGGCACACTCTGTAATCCCAGCAACTTGGAAGGCTAAGCCATCCTCAGCAACTTAGTGAGGCCCTCATCAACTTAGCTCAGTGGTAAAGCATCCCTAGTTTCAATCCCCAGTACATAAAAAAAGACCCATACCACAGAGTTGTTAGGATTTATTATACAGAAACCACACACCACTGTACCACTGTGTCTAGTACATAATTGAAAACCCTCTTTATTTTTACCATGTTTACCAACCTCGAGGAACCCTTCATGAAAAAAACAATGCACACAGGATAATACAATACCTGTTTAGTACAGTAGGCAAAGGTTAAGATAGTATTGTGAAATTTTGCTTAGGAAGCAATTTTAAAAATCAAACTGCAACATAATAAATTTTACATTTTGTACTAACAGGTACCCATTCCTAAGTATGCAATTAAGCCAATGATAATCACATCTCATTTAAAAGTGAGCTTCCCTCTCAAAGTTTATACTGACCTTCCTTCACAGAGGCCGTCCGTCGCCTTGTTCTTTTTCTACCTTTGTGATCTTCTTCTAGTATCTTATCATCAAAGCCAGTCAGTTCAATTGTTTCAGACTGACTTGTGGGTCCAGCTGAGAACCATTCTGGTTCTTCTTCTGTGTATGAATCATTTCTTCTGCGTTCTCCAAAGACACGCTTACTATCCCCAAACTCCCTCTGGAAAAGTACAAAAAGATTTAAAAAAAAGAAAAAAAAATTCTAGTCAAAACATTTGTACTTTAATCAAAGTCTTAACAAATTAACTAATGCTTACTTCAATAAATAAACTATGCTGTGGACTTGAAGCCCATCACCATGTCCCCCTGCTCACCCCGCTCCATTCCTCCTTGTTTATTAGTTAAAAGTGGGCTATACTTATCTAGGTTCTAATATTAAGTCCCCAAACATGTGAGGTGTCAAAGGGTCTAGAAAACAAACCCTGAAACGCTTGTCCTTATAGTCCCTCTCACGATCTCTGTCTCTCAAGTCACGTAGGTCCTTATCACTAAGACGGTGATCCTTCTCAAAGGTCCGGGCAGAGATTATCCTCCCACTGCCAATTCTTCGTCCACCAAGCAGGCGAAGCCCATCACTCTCTTTCTCCAATGGACTTCCTGAGCGACGGGAGCTAACAGCAGCTGTCACATGACAGCCCCCGCCAAAGCTTCGTCTCTGTGGGATGAGAACAACATCTAAATCGTCTTCTTTCACACGCTCTCGAGGATCTGGAAAGATGAGGGAAAGAGAATGGTAACCAAAGCTATAAGGATATTTTTCTTTAGGTGATGTAGAAGGGGGAGGGCTGAAAAAAAAGTAATGGGGCTTATCAACAGATTCATAGTAACTCATACAGTATTATTTAAGTAAGACTTCTGTCTTTTCTCTTTGGAGCACTAAAAGTACTTCACACTATACGATTTTCTGTGATTAGTATCTGATAAGACCTTACTAATTTAAATAAAAGCAAATGTTTTATCTACTAAAAAACTAATAGGTGTCAGTATTTGGGAAAAAAAATAACTGCTTAAGAAGTCTTTCTTCAGTAGATGGTATTGAATAGTCATACACACAAAATAATAAAATGCATCACACATATAATGTAAAGCCTAACAAGAGGAAAATCTTTGTGGCACTGGATTAGGAAAAGCTTTTTCAGCCATGACAAAGAAACTATGATCCATTTTAAAATACAATAAATGGGGCTTGATTAAAATGTAAAATTTCCATTGTTTGAAAGACACCAATTAGAGAATGCAAAGACAGAGCAAACAATGACAAAATATTTTTGGCATATTTCTTATGAAAAATCTGTATTTGGGGGTGGGGTTGTAGCTCAGTGGTAGAGCGCTTGCCTTGTATGTGTGAGGCCGTGAATTCGGTCCCCAGCACCACATAAAAATAATATTATGTCTATCTACAACTTAATAAAAAAAAAAAAAAAAAAAAAAGAAGAGTGGGCATGGTGTACACCCATAATCCCAGCACCTGGGGAGGCTAAGGAAAGAGGATCACAAGTTTGAGACCAGCCTCAGTAACTTCACGAGACCCTGTCTCAAAAAACAAAAACTAAAACAACAACAAAAAACACCACATGAAAAGGGAAATGCAAATTAGACCATGTGATATCACTACACACCTACTAGAATGGTTAAAATTAAAAAGTGAACATTTCAAGTGCTGACAGGAACGTGGAACAAGCAGAACCCTCATATTCTGCTGGTGGAAATGTAAAATAGAACACTTTGTAAAAGAGTTTGGCAGTTTTTCAAAACATTAAATATACATTTACCATACAACTCAGGCATTTTACACCTAGGTATTTAGCCAAGAGATAAAAAAGCACATGTCCATGCAGAGACTTGTACATTAATGTTCACAGCAGCTTTGGTTAACAGTCAAAAACTAAACAACCCAAATGTCTATCAACTGATAAATGGATAAAATGTGATGAATCCATATAATGGAATAAAAAAGAACAAACTACACATTGAACTACAGGGATAAATCTTAATTGAGTGAAAGAAGGTATACATGAGGAGTACACATTGTAACAATTCCATTTATATACAATTCTAAGAAATATATACTGGTCTACAGTGATAGAAAGCAATTTATAGCTTGCCTGGTTGAGGAGGGTGACGAGAGGTTAAAAGGAGGGACTCGGATACCTGGTAATTTTGGGGGGTGATGGAAATGCTTAGTATTTTTACTTTATTGTGGTAATGGTTTCACAAGTTACACAACAGTCTGAACTTTTTCTAATGGCATTCTGTATGTGCAGGCTACTGTATGTAAATTTTAATAAACTAAGAAAAACAAACATGTTGTCATGTAAAAAATATTTTCCTAGAAAACCCAGAAAACTGAAGTTTAGTCCAATTGAGAAGAACCTCCTTTAGTCATCTCACCAGAATTAGTTCCAGGATGTTTTGGTATAGACTTTTCTGGAATATCTGTGCTAGTCTGTTTTTTCAAAAACAGGATACAATGTAGATAGTTTGGTATAACTAGATTATGACTCAATATACATGCATATCATTTATAATAAACACACCTGTAACACAATATGACAGAACAAACAATGTAATAATCCTATATATGGATATACCAAAGTCTATTCAATCTACTTCCACTAATGGATATTCATGTTCCTTCTAAATTTTCACTCTTTTTTTTTTTTGGTAGCAGGGATTGAACCCAGGGGTGCTTAACTGCCAAGCCACATTCCCCAGCACCCCCCCTTTTTAAAAATTATAGATAAAAAAATAAATAAAGGTATTGTATCTATGTGGTGTTGAGGATTGAACCCAGTGCTTCACACATGCTAGGCAAGCACTCTACCACTGAGCTATAGCCCCAGCCCCCAGCCCTCTTAAAAAATATTTAGAGGGGCTGGGGATGTGGCTCAAGCAGTAGCGCGCTGGCCTGGCGTGCGTGCGGCCCGGGTTTGATCCTCAGCACCACATAAATATTTAAAAAAAAAAAAAAAATTTAGAAATAGGGTCTAAGTTGCTGGGGCTGGCTTTGAACTCCAGATCCTCCTGCTTCAGCCTCCCAAGCTGCTGGGATTATATGTATGTGCCACAATGTCTGGGAGTTTTCACCATTTAATAAAGTCTCTAATTCTGTTAGAATGTGTGTGGACACACACACACATTTTTTGTTTTGTTTTTGGGTGGTACTGGGGATTGATCCCTGGGCCTCATGCATGACAGATAAATGTTCTACCACTGAGATGTATCTTCAGCCTGTCAGACTAAATTCTTTGTTTGAAGGACATTATTGCACTAAGTGTACTTACAGACTGTATAGAACAATCTTTTTTTTGGATACTGGACATTGAACCCAGGGTCACTTTACCACTGAACCACAACCCTGGCTCTTTTTATATTTTGAGACAAGATCTTGCCAAGTTGCTTAGGGCTGAACTAAATTGCTCAGGCTGGTCTTGAACTTGTGATCCTCCTATCTCATCCTTTCAAGTCCCAAAGATTATAGGTATGTGCTATTGTGCCCAATTTGTGTAGGAGAAACTTACAACTCTATCTAGAGCCACCCATATCTTCTTTGCTCAGTTCCAAGTTTTTATGAAGGGTCTTCTCTTTTTTTTTTTTTTTTTAAAGAGAGAGTGAGAGAGGGGGGGGGGACAGAGAGAGAGAGAGAGAGAATTTTTAAATATTTATTTATTTTTTCTTAGTTCTCGGCGGACACAACATCTTTGTATGTGGTGCTGAGGATCGAACCCCGGCTGCACGCATGCCAGGCGAGCGCGCTACCGCTTGAGCCACATCCCCAGCCCATGATGGGTCTTCTCATCTCAAAAGAATTTCTTACGAGTTCCTTAAATGACTTTTATATTGCCAAGTCCCCATTTCACCCTTAAATAATATCTTTTCTAGTTTAAAGAGAAAAGGTACATAAGATCAAACTTTATTCCAGTCTCAAACCATTTCCAAACTATTTTGCTCACAGTTCATTATAAATTAATAATTGCCAGAACCAATTTACACCTAAGCACTAATCTTGTATGAGATGAAGCATGATCAGATTTACAGAACAGCTTTGTTATTATGCACACCAATGAAAGACATCTCTACATATCCTAATAACATAGTCTACTTGCCATTGCCATATAGGAAGACTATAATATTACCTTATTAATTAGGAAAATTTCAACTAGTAAATCAGTTTCCTGGAAACAGCTCCCTGCCACCATACATAAAACTCACAGCTAACAATGAAACTAGCAGCTAAGAGCTTGCCTCCCCCAAACCTCTGTCTCTACTTTTAAGAGACTGTACTCACTTACCTATGATCCTACGCACCAGGGAGGGTCGGTCATTATCCAACTCTTTTTTCAGGTTTTCCACTGGTGAGCTACGCCCTGAAGCTGGGTAAAGAGAGGCATGCCACTTCTCAGGGTCCCAGACACCATCACTGTAGGTCAAAAGGTACCGAGAGTTAGCATCTGTAGCCATGAACTATACACATGAGTAGTCTAATCTCTAACCTCTTCAGGTAATAAGTTAAGGAAACCCCTTTCCAATATAAAATTTCATGGTTGCCTTCAGAATGGTTACCTCTTAAGATGAGAACAAAAACAAGCAATTAATTTAATAATACCAACGTGAACTTGAAACCAATGGTTTGCTGGGTAATGTAGTGCATGCCTGTAATCCCAGTCAATCAGAAACTGAGGAAGGAGTATCCTAAGTTTGAGGCCAGTCTCAGGAATTTAGCTGGGTGTGGTGGCACACTGTAATCCCAGTGGCTCGGGAGGCTGAGGTAGAAGGGAAGCAAGTTCAAATCCTGCCTCATCAAATTAATGAACCCTAGCGACTTAGTGAGGGCTGGGGATGTGGTTCAGTGGTAAGTCACCCCTGGGTTTGATCCTTGGTACTAAAGGGGGGAAAAATTTAGTGAGACCCTCAGTGACTTAGTGAGAGACCTTGTCTCAATAAAAAATAAAGAGGAAGTCGGTATGATGGTAGATGCCTGTAATCTCAGCAGCTTGTGGGGCTGTGGCAGAAAGATGGCGAGTTCAAGGCCTGCCTCAGCAATTTAGCAAGGCCCTAAGCAACTCAGTGAGACCTTGTCTCTAAATAAAATACAAAAAAGGGCTAGGGATGTGGCTCAGTGGTTAAGCATCCCTGAATTCAATCCCTGTCACCATAAATAAATAAATAAATAAATAGGAAAGGGATGTAGCTCAGTGGAAGATAACCACTGAGTTCAATCCCTAGTAATAAACAAATAACCAACCAGTTGTCTGTATACAAATGAAACACGTAGGGCACACATCTTAGGGGTACACATGGATTATAGTAACTATACTTGTCCTATACAAAAATTTTCATAAACATTTTGATTACTCATCAGTACTAACAGCTGATAAAAACAAAAACAAAAAACAGAAGCATTTCCTGGAATGTTTAATATGTATTTTTTCTAAAACTTTATGCAGTCTCACTTTTTCCACAAGCAGGACATCTCTTTAGCACCTAGGATGTGTAGTTTAGGTTTTTATGTTGATCCCCTCCCCCCTTTTTTGTAGTTGGACACAATACCTTTATTTTATTTATTTTTATGTGGTGCTGAGGATCAAACCCAGTGCCTCCCACATGGTAGATGAGCATTCTACTGCTGAGCCACAACACCAGCCCTTTGTTTCCCTCTTTAATGAAGTGATAGGCAGTAGACTGTGCAGAGCAAAAGCTCTGGAGCCTAACAATCTGGGATCAAATTCTAGCTTTGCTACCACATCCTAGACATGTTTTTGGGCTGTCTTCACAAAAAGGATAACCCTAAACCATAAAGCAGAACAGGCTGCACTATATAGTGACATCATACATATGTCTTTCGTGGGCTGTATTCCATGAAGCAGAAGTATGTGGCAGCACTTGACTCAGTATTTACTACGTAGTAGGTACATAATTTTTTATTTTTGTAGTACTGGGGGAGTAAATACACATCTTGCACATGGTAGGCAAATGCTCTACCAGTGGCTCATTTGAAAAAGTGAGCCAACCTCTCAGTTTGAAACCTTTTACAATAAAGGAGATATTACCTATCTTCTGCTGTTTGTGAGGATTACTTGGAGTTTAAGAGCCCAACAAATCTTCATTCTCAAAGAGAAGAGAAACAACAGAATGAAGCTCTTTTCCTTTTCATCTCTTATCTTTGGTATTATCACTAGGTACAATGTCCCTACTTCAGAATAAAAGTTAGTATGTCTGCTTATAACTTTATTTTTTTTAAATGTTTTTTTAGTTGTTGATAGACCTTTATTTTATTTATTTTTTTGAGGTGCTGAGAACTGAATCCAATTCTCACAAATGCTGGGCAAGTGTGCTTCCGCTGCGCCACAGCCTCAGCCCCTGCTTATAACTCTGTCAAGAAGAAATAGTTGCAACAATTAATTCCAACCTGAGGCATAAAAAGGTTTTACAATGAAAAAAAAAAAAAAAAAACAAGCAAACCAACACCACAGGCATATCTGAAGATAAATGCTAAAAATACTAGCCAATCAAAATAGTCATTATTCCAATATCATCTTCATCAGGGGAATGTGGTGAAGCATCTAGGTTTAACAGCCTTGAGTCCACATACAAAATTTAAGTGACCCATTCAACTAAGAAATGAAACCTAATATGATACTTTGTATGTTAAAAACATGAACAAATATGAATCATCTACTTTGATTTTTTAATATATTTTTAGTTCTTGATGGACCTTTACATTTTATTTATTTTTTAATTATTTTAGTTATAGATTGTAGATGGACAAAATACCTTTATTTTTATGTAGTGCTGAGGATCAAATCCAGTGTGGGGAAAACACTCTACCACTGAACCACAATCCAGCCCCTTACCTTGCTATTTAAGAAATGACTAAGGTGATCATAAGAAGTATGAGAGAGGGTTATTATAGGCGATTTTCAGACCATTTTCAGTTGTACTGTCTTCAAACCAAAGCTGTCTATCTTTTCTAAAAGAGGCTAAGAAGCAATAAGGCTAATGTGAATGATTAAATGGTTATTAGTTTGAGGGGGACACAGGTAAAGGGCTCAGAACACTCTTGGGGCAGGCTCTTAAAGAAGTACCCTAAAAGCACAGAGCAAGAACCACAAAGTATGGAGAAAAGATCCTGGCGAGGACTCTTGGGTTCAAGTCTCATCTTTCTTTCCTGTTTATTTTGTTGTTGTAGAACTGGCTGTTGAACCCAGGTCCTTGTGCATGCGAGGCAAGCTTTCTACCACTAAGCTATAACTCCAGCCCTATTTTTTCTGCTTTCTATGTGACTTTAATCAAATCATTTTCTAGTTTTAGTTTCATGATCAGTTTCCTGAAGTTCATGTTATTATCTCATGAAGTCCTTTCTTCATTTATAATTGTGCCCCAAAACCTTAAGATTATTCTTAATTTACCAAGTGTGATAAAACAAATGAACAAAAAATTTACAAGTAGAACTTAATGACTTATAATGATAGTGATACCTGTCATATTTTTCGGAAAGGCATGAAGGTCTCTGTTTGGAATGGGGGCGTTCTTTTATATCCAAGAGCTCCTCCTAAAAAGAGAAATCAAATGGGGATTTTGAATTACAGTTTTCAGGCCATACACTTTCAACTTCTTTCTCCTTTGATTAATTCTGAGTATCTACCTTAAACATTTCACACAATTCTTATTTGTACTTTTGACTTATTTCAGGAAGGACTGGAGGTTTGGACAAGAATGCTATGCAATGGAAGAGAGACAATGGTTTAGCGGGATGGTAATCGTGATAAAAGCACAATTTATGCACGTATAGAAATGTCAGTGAAAACCATCAAATTGCACAATTAAAGTTGATAATTATAACAAAAAAAGAATGAGAATATTCTTTTACAATCTCTTATCTAGTTCCAAGAGAGAATCTGGCCCTACAGATTTATTTTTTCTTTTTAATTTTGAGACAGGGTCTTGCTAAGATGCCAAAGGCTGGCCTCAAATTGTAATCCTTCTGCCTTAGCCTCCCGAGTAGCTAAGATTAGGCATGTACCACCTTGCCCGGCTCAGAAATTATTTCAGGGACACTTTTCCCATTCTCTCAAGGACTGTGTCTTCAGCAGAGGAGAGAAGTCAACCCATCACAAACAATGGATGACTTCAGATATAGGGACTTCTGCAGACTCTGGTTGAAAAGGCCTGTCCGATTTATATAACTACAGTTATCAATAATACTTTAATCTACCCCCCCAATTCCAATTTTGTCATTTATTTTTATTTTCTCTCCCTTCAAACACAGGAACCAGTCTAGAATCTGGTTGTTATCTCACTTGGGTCTCTACAACTTTTATCTACTATGACACTGACATCTCTAAATAATGTTGTCTCTCTCCCTTTTTTGCAGTATTGGGATTGAATCTAGGACCTAGAACTTGCTAGGTAAGTGCTCTACTACATACCTACCTCTCACTTTTTAAGAGAACATTCATTTTGGCTTTGTCTGAGGTTTCCTTATGCTTAAGGTTAAAGTATTCCTGGAGCCAAACACTAACTTAAGAGAAATAGTATCACTGCTGGATGCCATGTTATTCAGCTGCTAGCACTTGGCATCATATGTAAACATACATCTTTCCTTCTCCCCCAATTATTTAAAAAAATTTTTTTTAGACATTATGTCTTTACTTTATTCATTTATTCATATGTAGTGCAGAGAATCGAACCCAGTGCCTCACACATACTAGGCAAATGCTCTACCACTGAGCCACAATCCCAGCTCCCCAGTTATTCTTTATATTGATATGGAATCATGATTCTTAGTTTTTCCAATGATCTATAATTTGTTATTGTTCTTAATTATTTCAGTGCCCAAATTATCCCAGATTGTCAGCTGAAGCTTTTTCAGGCTGGCTCACATGTTCTTTCAAAATGCTCCCATCTTTTGTAAAAACAAAACAAAACAAATAAAAAAAACACTGCTTTACTGATTTAGCTTGTACCTATCCTGTCCGAATGCTGGATTTAGCCATTTCTCTGAGAAATTCTAGTCCCATAAGAAACCAAAATCTGGGAACAAGGTATGTGTTTATTTGGTTATAGGCTCTTTCATCTAACCCAGGAAACACATGCATTTCTATATGGATGCAAACATACATACAAACCAATACACATACATGCACACTTATATGAATATACACAAAATTGACTGCCTCTTATTGATATATATAAAAACATTTTCATAATAAAATAAATAAAGCAATTCACAAACTTTCATTAGCAGTAAAATGCTGCAACTGCCTAGCAAGAAAGCATGGATCACTGTGCCATGACCTCTACAACACTCCCAATTCCAGACCTCACAAGAGGAGAATGCAGGCTGCTTCCATATTTTGAGGTATCAGAGGGACAGATTTGCTCTCTCAGCCTATAGGAATCACTGCATATAACATGGCACAAATTCACTCAGTGTCTTCAGATAGCTGGAGTCTTTAAATGTTTTCAGGTGAGCAAAATATCCTACAACCAGAGGAAATTTTAGTTTTAAAACCAGGATATCAATTAAGTACTTTCATTTATTTAGGATTTACTTATAAATTACCTTATTTATTGGGTAGAAATACCTAAAAAAGTTTAGATGCCTAAGATAAACAGAATTTCAAATATAAGACAATGTCTAGAGGCAGTCTAAATTCTCAAAAAAAAAAAAAAAAACTGTCAAAGGCCGGGCACAGAGGCACACACCTGTAATCCCAGTGGCTTGGGAGACTGAGGCAGGGGAGGATCTCAAGTTCAAAGTCAGCCTTAGCAATTCAGCGAGGCACTAAGCAATTTAATGAGACCCTGTCTCAAAATAAAAAATAAAAAATCTGGTCATATAGTTCAGTGGCTAAGCACCCCTGGGTTCAATCCCCCAATACAAAAACCAAAACACAATAAATTAAAAAAACTGGGGCTGGGGATGTGGCTCAAGCGGTAGCGCGCTCGCCTGGCATGCGTGCGGCCCGGGTTCGATCCTCAGCACCACATACCAACAAAGATATTGTGTCCGCCGAGAACTAAAAAATAAATATTAAAAATTCTCTCTCTCTCTCTCTCCCCCCCCTCTCACTCTCTCTTAAAAAAAAAAAAAAAACTGTCATGCCACCTATAAATCAATAAAGACAAGAGTTCAGACAAATGTGCAGGGCAGATACAGTGTCAGAGCTTTGAAGATGGGATGGGGATATAGCTTAGTGACAGAGCTTTGCCTAGCATGCTCAAGGTCCTAGTTCAATCCCCAGAAGCACAAAACAGACCTGTGGAGATAAATACAACATTGGGGCAGGGAGGCAGGGCAAATAGACCAATAGTAGTAATACCAATAGAGATGTCACAGTACAAAATCCTAAAAAGCACTGTGCAAAAGGCTTAAAAGTTTTCCAGTTTACAGTGATACAGCCCTTGCCTAACATTCAATGAGGCCCTGAGTTTGGTCCTTAGCACCACCACTTCCCCACTGAAGGGGGAAAAAATATTCAGGTAGAAACAGGAAATACCCTGCAACGTAGGAAATCCACATAATACTACAGGGGAGGGAAAAAAGAAACACTGTCAATTTTCTGCTACTAGAAGTAACTCAAGGGGCCGGGGTTGTGGCTCAGTGGTAGAGCGCCTGCCTAGCATGCACGAGGCACTGTGTTCGATTCCCGGGCACCACATAAAAAACCAACCAAAACAACAACAACAAAGATGTAACTCAAAGATTATTACAAATTGCCTTATCCTTCTCAAATTCAAACATTCAACTAAGAACCTTAGCATATTGCCATCCAAGGATGATATACTTCACCGTTAAATGTACATATTCTCATCAAGTATAACTAAAAAGAGCCAATTTAAAAAAATAAATGTATTCTCAATATACAGAAGTTTCTAACAATGGGGTTTGTTTGGAGGAAAAAAACCTTTTAACACCAACATATAACAAGGATCTAAGTTCTTCATTACTATTAGCTATTTGCTGAAACGCTGATGATTTAAGAATCAACCAGAGGGGCTGGGGTTGTGGATCAAAATGGGTAGAGTGCTCGCCTAGCATGTGTGAGGAACTGGGTTTGATCCTCAGCACCACATAAAAATAAAAAACAATATTGTATCCACCTGAAACTAAAAAATAAATATTAAAAAAAAAGAATCAACCGGAAAACATTAACATTTTAACACATCCACAAAACCTTTAAGAGGGCCAAATTTTGGTCCTGCTGGTCAAGATAAAGAAATATTTTAATGACAGATGCAGTGGTGCTGCCTGTGATCCCAGCAACTTGGGAGGTTAAGGAAGGAGAATAGCAAATTCAAGACCAGCTCAGCAACTGAGCCAGGTCCCAAGTAACTTAGAGAGACCCTTCCTCAAAATAAAATAAAATAAAATAAAATAAAATAAAATAAAATAAAATAAAATAAAATAAAATAAAAAGACTGGCGATATGGCTCAGCTGCAAAGCACCCGTGGTTAAAAACCTAGTATAAAAAAAAAATTACTACTTTGAGTTGAGGCCAATAGTGTAGCTTAGTGGTAGAGTACTCATGCGACATGCCTAAGGCCCTAGATTCAATTCCCAGCTCCATAAAGGAAAAAAAAGAAGAAGAAAAAAAGCTTTGAATTGAGCATTTTTCTCAAAATGTGGCCCAAGGTCCAAGAGAGGGTACCTCCTTGCTGGGTTTAGAAAGCCAAATGTTTTACATTCCAAAAGGTCCTAAAAATGTATAAAAGATAGTATCCCCCTTTAAAATGCCTGAGTGAATCCATCCCTTAAGCAGTGAGGAAAGAAACCACGAGTTAAGTTATTGCAATTGCTCTTTTCTTCACTGTCTACAGAACTCTTCCTGTGTTCCAGGCTCAGTGCCCAGCATCAGCAGATGATTCTTATCCTTGCCCTTATGGCTCTTCCATTCTCTCAAGAGAAGTGTTCTTCAACTGCCATCTCATTAAAAGCCCTTCACATCAGTAATTTCTGGAAAAACAGACCTTTTGGGGATATTTTTGAAGAAAACTCTCAACTGTGGCTAAAAGCAAAATACTTGGAAAATGCCCACTCTTAACTAGGAGTGCTCCCTCCTCATGAATATTTCATGAGAGAATGTGAGTTTACCCTTTTGTAAGAATCCATGGGAACTTACTGATAATGGGCAATTTCACTAAAATTATCACCTGGGCAAAAAAAGGAGTCAATACCTAGCTGAGACCTCAGTTTTTGCACAAGTTACTAAAACTTGATCAGGAAAGAACAATCTGTTACTTGCCCAAGTGTCATATACCCAAGGAAGTATGAACACATTTTCTTAGTTGCAGCAGTCTTCCTTAAAGAGTAACTGTGAAGCTTCCCCAATCTATTTGTGAATTACCAATGTGGGCACCCACTTTTGGTGGTTATCATCAAAGCAGAAAGCAAATTAATCTGAATATAAGTCCAAAACAACAATAGTTAAGATCCTAAGCAATTTCTTTCTGCAGGATCCTACGCAGAAGCAACTATGCATTCTGAAATTATAGAAGAATTTTACCAGGCTGGGGTTGTGGCTCAGAGGTAGAGTGCTTGCCTAGAACGAGTGAAGCCCTCCCTGGGTTCGATCCTTAGCACCACATATAAAAGTATGAAGGTATTGTGTCCAATTACAACTAAAAAAAATAAAAATAATAAAAAAAGAATTTTACCCAAGTCACATTTATAGAAGAGGACAAAAGGTGAACTCTACCTTTGTGAACTGATTTCAATACACAAGAAAATTAAAAAATTCAATATTTTATAATTAAGATAGGTGTTTAAGAAACAAACTATTTCATTGTTAATGGCCAAAGCACTCTAGAAGTGACCTAAGCTCTTCCTAAAGAGGGTGACTATTCTGACAGTAGCAATTAGGTTGAGGTCCATCTTTGACCACCTCTCCTTGTTCTTACCCTCCACATGCCCACTAGTATTGGTCCTGGCCCATTAGGCTTGCAGATGGTTGCTGAACTGACCAAACACTTCATTCTATAGAGTAACTTTCTCAAAAGATTAGAAAAGTTTTAAGCTAGGCCCGATGGCACACGTCTATAATCCTAGTGACTTGGGAGACTAGGGCAGGATGATCACAAGTTTGAAGCCAGCCTCAGCAACTTAGTGAGATCCTATCTCAAAAAATAAAAAGGGCTGGTAGTGTAGCTCAGTGGTAGAGCACTTGCCTACTATCTATGAGGTCTTATGTTCAATTCCAAGTACTGAAGGAGGGGGAGATTAGAAAGCTTTAAAAATAGATCACAACAGCATTAATAGTCAGGGCAATAGTGAACAACCACACATGGGGTGTGGGGGATTCATCCCATCATCTTCCATTCATGAAGTTAGTTGCTAAAAGGGCACCATTTAGTTATTATAGGAGGTTGGGATTCATATCAGATCACACAATGTTGACAAATAAGTCTTACACCTGGATTCACCCAAGCATCTATCAGTGACTGATTTGATATAATTTTCTTCTAATGGAAGAATTTATATGAAATTAAGAAAATGGGAATGGGCTGGGGATGTAGCTCAAGCGGTATCGCGCTCGCCTGGCATGTGTGCGGCCCGGGTTGGATCATCAGCACCACATACAAACAAAGATGTTGTGTCCACCGATAACTAAAAAATAAATATTAAAATTTAAAAAAAAAAAAGAAAAAGAAAATGGGAATGGAAAAAATAGGAAAGCATTTTTTTCTTTTTGGTTCATGTATTTTTCACTGATCTGGCCAATGCAATAAAAATAAACCTTGGCTTTAAAAAGTGCTTATAAAACTGATATAAGCAAAGTAAAACAATAAGTAAACAGGCAGAAAATACTAAAGGAAACCTAAATATGTAAATCTTTTAGGGCTTTCTGGTTCCATATTAAAATGGAATGGTTTACCGATCACACTTAGAAAATAAGCATCTTGATCTAAAGTTTGTAGCTAAAGGTGGTACATCTTTTAGTATCTACTCCCACTACGCATTCTGACATTATAGAAGAATTTTACCCGAGTCACATTTATAGAAGACAACAAAAGGTGAACTCTACCTCTGTGAACTGATTTCAATTCACAAGAAAATTTTTTTAAAAAAATCAATATTTTATAATTAAGATAGGTGTTTAAAAAACAAACAATTTCATTGTTAATGGCCAAAGCATCTAGAAGTGACCTAGAGATGAATAGATCATAAGCAGTTAGCATTTACTGTGTCAGGCACTTTTCTAAGCACTTGGCATGCATTTTCTCCAGTATTCTCCATAAAGTCCTACAAGACAGGTCTTATTCTATTTTCATTTTACGGAGCAAAAGGATGAAATTTAAAGACATTAAATATATGGCTGAAGGCCACAGAATGATAAATGGTAGAGTGGAGATCCTAATCCACGAGTGGGACTCAACCTCTCCTTATCCTCTCTCAATGCTCTCAAGGGAGTAAGGGAAGGTATACCACCCTTTCCCACAGCTCAGCCACTTAGTGCTGGCCTTGCCACTGTCCAGTGGACTACTGGGAACCGTAAGTCAAAAAGCCACATTCTCAGGCAGTTTGCCTCTAATCCAGCCCTCTCTTAAAGGTCCCACCATAAATTTATATGTTAAAGGATCTAATTGTACAAAGACTGGCTTCTTATCTGGCTAGAAGTGTCCACCATGATAAGCAAGAAGGAAAGGACATTCATGGGGGCAAGGTCCCCGAATCCCAACTTTTCAAGAATAATAGAGAAAGTTATCATATCTATGGTCTTAGTTGGATGTGATGATACATGTATGTAATTCCAATGACTCATGAGGCTAAGGCAGAAGGATCATAGTTTGAGGACAGCCTCAGCAATTTATTGAGAACCTGTCTTAAAATTTAAAAGGCTGAGGATGTAGCTCAGTGATAGAACATCCTTTGGTTCAATCCCCAGAACCAACAAAAGAAAAAAAAAAAAGCCATCTACAGTCTTGCCAGCCAGTCTGAGAACTTTTCACAAAGTTTTTGGTACTGGAGATTGAATCCAGCAGTGCTTTACCACTGAGCTACATCCCCAGACCTTTTAATTCTTAGACAAGGTCTCACTTAGTTGCTGAGGCTGACCTCAAACTTGCAATACTCCTGCATCAGTCTCTTGAGTTGCTGGGATTACAGACATGTTCCACTGTGCCAGGCTAGCTAGGTTTTCTGGACAGCTGACACATTAAGATTATATAATGATCTTTTTTACCATAATACTGTCTTTCTTTAAATAAACAGGCATCCTTATTTTTATACTAGCTTAAGAAATTTTTAGCTAAGCATGTCACTGAAAAGCCACCTGTTTGAGGCTAGTACTCAACTCAGTTTACGGAAGATATGCATGAAGTTACCAAACAAAATCTTTGTATAGGAAAAACTGGCTACGTAATTACTGTTTCTACCTGAAATTAAGTTTTATTCTTTTCTCAGAGGCTAAATTTCAAGTCTTATACTGATTCTCTCCATGGAAGCTATGAGGATTGCTCAAATATATCCACTTCAGTTGCTCATCTATTTTCTTAATGGCTTTAAAGCACAGATATAAATGTGGCTGTAACCACAGCAATGAGCAACTGGCCAGCCAGCCACAAACTAGGTTGGCCTCCTTTGAAGACTGTGCATATACTGAGAATTAAATTGGTGCCCATTTATAACTAGTCAAGGTAATAAAGAACCCACATTAAGTTAAAACTCAGAAAACTCATGCTTTTTAGCTAGTAAATTTAACATGCATGCTCAACACTGGTATAAGCTGAATTTTTTGAGCATCCTCTGCTTTTGTTCCCTGTCCAAGTGGCAGATGATAACATTTAATAAGGAGCTGGTAGCAAAATACAGGAGGAGCAAAGGAGGAACAACACAATGTACACTCTGATCTAAGATTAGCCTGTTCACTTTAAGAAAAACATGAATATGAATAATGGGACAGTCTAAAACATTTCTATTTTGTATTTCAAGTAGAAGATGACATCACTAATAGATCAGATGGTATTATACTTCAAAAACTGGTAAATGAGAGCTTCTGATGAGGTAAGAAAAAGCTGAATGATTCCCCCCGATTTTTCTACTAATATAAGCACCACTGCCGCCTCTGTTTCCTAAATCAATGATTTGCAAACTCAAATCAGAATCCCCTGAAGGGCTTATTAAATGCTCACAGCTGAGATCTAAACCCCAGAGTTTCTGGCTTCATACAACAGAAAAGGGACTTGAGATTTTTATTTGTAACAAGTTACTAGATGATACTAATGTTGGTTGGTGTCTGCATTTTGAGAAAAGTTTTTAATTAGCAATGATTGCACTTTGAGGGCCACATTTTGATAATCACTGTCTAAACCATTTTTCATCTACAACTTTCAGATGAGACTCGACTCTATAACCTCCCCAAATCCTTCAATATAATACAATCACTTTAAAAACACAAATGTAAATACTACCAACAGATAGCTTTTGGTCTTAGGAAACTAGCCTAGCAAAATTGACCCAAGTTTATAAATTAATGGCTAGGCTGAGGCATGAGGATTGCAAAGTTGAGGCTTAAGCAACTTAATAATTTAGTGAGACATTCTCTGTCTCTCAAAAACAAATAAAAATAGGACTGGGATGTAGCTCAGTGGAAAGTGCCCTTAAGGTTCAATCCCCAGTACCAAAAATTAATTAATGGCTCAAAATCATAAGGAAACAGATGCATATGATAAACTCACTTATAACCATTCCAGTTAACTGTCACTGGGGCTTATGGATAGGTGTGAAAGCACCCAGTGTGACTCTAACTTGAGTTCCTGAGATATTCTTGGAAGCACAACAGATACCATCTGAACCCTGAGGAGTGAATATCTCAGTTGCCTGACAACACCAACACATTTATCAAGTTTTCCAAGGAAGACTAAAGTCTTATTACTATGAGTGAGCTCCCTCCTGGGAGCTGCTTAAAAAGCCAAATCTTCTGGACCATGCAGAATTAACTTTATCAAGGTTTATAGACTTATAATATGATCCCTGAGCACATAACATGTGAGAAGCAAGCTGGATCAAAGGATGTCCTAACACAAAGAGAAACTGTTATGTTTACCCTAGAAAGCAACTGACCAAACATCTGCACTCTTCTACCTTCATTTGGGGCATGGGGAGTTTGAATTCTCAACAGACAATATTATCCCAAAAAGCCGCTGAACATTAAACTAAGACGGGTGAAAGGTTAAGGAGCCCTATCATCTAGCCTATGTATTTTTCTGCTCTTGTAAGGAAACACCCTATATTTACCAGTTTCCACAGAGTATCACCTATAAAAATCATTGATGAGTTTCCCTTTACGGCTTCTAGACCTTCTATCCTGTGAACATGAAGTGGCAGGAACTTCACTAAATGCTTTATGTACTCCAATAATTTGATCACAGTATGTATTATTCCAGTTATAGAAAATGCTTCATTAAACCAGTTCTGTAAGGCATACTTAAGAATTCTGAGGTTGGATTATAAAAAAATTGACTATAAGAAGCTTCTGAATCTTTATATATATAATATATATTATATATATCGTAAACACACACACACACACACACACACACACACACACACACGGAATTGATCCCAGGGGCAACTTTTACCACTGAGCTCTCTTTCCACTTATTTTTGTTCTTTTTATTTTGTAATTTTGAGATAGGGCCTCACTATGTTGCTGAGGCTGACCTCAAACTTGCAATCCTCCTGCCTCAGCCTCCGGGGTCACTGGGATTACCACTATGCCTGGCAAGCTTCTTAATCTTTACTGCTAACAAATTCAAGGATTACCCTAAAAGAGACCAATAAGATCTTCCTAAAAATGACTTAAGCATAAAGAAGGAAATACACTATGATGAAATACACATGCCACCCTCTGGTCAAAGTGTGAGAGTGATTCAAAAGTCTCTTTGCTGGGACTCTCCAAGTAGAATACCAGTTAAAACTTTAATTCAAACAGGGCTGGGAAGACAGCTCAGTTGTAGAATGCTTGCCTGCATGCTGGAAGTCCTGGGTTCAATCCCTACCGCTACATGCAAAAACCTTAATTTAAAAAGTTCTGATTAGGAATCACAAGCTTGTAAGCAGTCTGACTCAGTTTACCTCCATTCGAAGCTTTTTTAAAAAAAATTTTTTTTGGGTAGTTGTAGATGGACAGATGCCTTTATTTTATTTGTTTATTTTTATGTGGTGCTGAGGATTGAACTCAGTGCCTCACGCATGCTAGGCAAGCTCTCTACCACTGAGCTATAGCCCCTGCCCCTGATAAGGTTATCTTACTCAGAATTCACCTGTCAACATTTTAGGCAGTGTCTTCAAGTTGTGGAACACTACTCAAAAACTCAAATTTGAGAGCATCTACATTTGGTAAGATTAAATATGAAGTTCACATTCTTTCATATCAGTTCACATTCTTTCATGCCAAAACAGATTGTGCTATAACAGCAATTAATCAGAGTTAGGTTTGGTGGTACAAGCTTGTGATCCTAGTGTGATCAGGGAGACTGAGGCAGGAGGACTGCAAAGTTCCAGGCCAGTTTCAGCAACTTAGAGACCCTATCTCAAAATAAAATATAAGGGCTGGGAATGTGGCTCAGTGGTAATCTGGGTTTAATCCCCAGTCCTGAAAAACAAAAAACCATAAACAAACAAACAAAATACCAGCAATTAACCAATAACCCTTTCATACCCAAATACTCCACCTGCACCCCAGAAGGATTCAGTATGTTTTTGTACTGGGGATTGAACCCAGAGGCACTTAACCACTGAGCCACATCCCCAAGCCTTTAAAAAAAAAAAAAAAAAAAAAAATTTTTTTTTTTTTTTAATTTAGAAAGAGGGTCTCACTGAGTTTAGGGCCTTACTAAGTTGCTGAGGCTGTCTTTGAACTTGTGATCCTCCTGCCTCAGCCTCCCAATCCTCTGGGATTACAGGCATATGCCACCGTGCCTGGCAGAAAGGTTCAGTTCTAAATGTTGAAAATGAAAACTTCACACTATCTGACACTTTATCAAATAGGTAATAGTAGCACCAGTACATAAATATGGCCTGACTTGATCAGTATCCTGGGAAATCAGGGATAATAAACCAGTATAGTACTGGGTATACACTAAGACATGGGCCCATCTAGAACATAACCTCTCTCATCAGTACTCCCAATTGCTTTCTTTAAGCACATTTTATACACTCCAGCCCAGACCATTTCAAGTACCCAGAAACGTACTATACAGCTCAATGAATCTTGTCACCTCTTCAAAAACATACCGTAGCAAACAAGATATTGATCTTTGCAGAATCTCTAATAAATACATGAGCATAGAGTGATTCCTGAGGAGTCCCTCTCAAGAAGATATCCAGATGGGCAGTTCAAAATTACTACAAATTCTAAGGTAATGAAAATATATTCGAAGCCTTATTTTTGTGAGTCCATATCTAATTTGTAACAGGAGGTTAAAAAAAAAAAAAAAAAAAAACCGGAAAAAAATTCAGTTACCTTGGCCACATCATTCATACAGGTAGGTAGTTTGCCTCTCAAGGAAACATCAATACAGAGAATACTGATTTTGTGAGGCATCCAAAGCTGGAATCCTCACCCTCAACAAGTAAGTCAGTAACATCAATTACACAGTTGTTATAGAACTTGGGTGCCAACATATATATATTCATACAGGATCCAAGACAATATTCCCTTCACTTAAAAGCTATTTAGAAGGGGCTGGGATTGTGGCTTAGTGGTAGAGCGCTTGCCTAGCTACTGTGAAGCAATGGGTTCGACTCTCAGCACCACAAATAAAGGTACATTGACAACTTAAAAAAAAAAAAAGGGAAAGCTACTTGAAAGCTAACTTTTGGTATTCAAATTTCCAGAAAAATGTTCAAAGCAATGTTTTACTAAATTTAGTTATTATTTAGTCCATGAAATGAGTCAGAACCAGACTACCACTTTAGGTAGTCAACAAAATACCTACACAATGTTACTGACCTCCCCACCCATAAAGAAACACTATTTCATTAGTAACAAAGCCTACTTTTGTATAGCGATGAGGGGATTTGGAGGCCGGCAGCTTCTTCAGGTCAAGGAAAGTATCTCCATTTTCTGTTTCACCCACACTTCTCCTATCCATGGTTCCTTTGTCTACAATTTTTTTACACCTGGAGAATAAATCAACACAAATTTGTCCCAGAAAACAGTAAATTTTCAGAAATTTTAGCTGCTGCTTAAGAAACTAAAACTTTCAAAAAGAGATCTCTTAAAATAGTTATCCAAAAGTTATGATATAAAGTGGAACCAAATTTGAAAAGGAACCACTGGAACTTAGTTATCTCTCCTGGTGAAGTATTCTAAATACCAATAAGGGTAAGGAAAGCAGAAGTGGAAGGTACCCAACTCAGGATACAACCTTCAAGCAGCTTTAATACAAAAAGAAACCAAGATTCGCGGCCGCCCATAGGAACCATCACTGAGTGGAGGGGAAGTTTCCCGGAGTCGGGGACGGTATACTGGATGAGGTTTTTAAAAAGTCAGGGTGTTGTAAAGAGCCTGTCACTTGCCAATGGACGGCACCAGCTGCCCCTTGTTATTCGAGGTCAAGGGCTGAGAACCCAGCCCAAGCGCCCCTCGCCCAGCCGGCTGCACCTGTGGCCATGTCAGTGGCGCCCGTGGCTGGGAAAGGGCGAGCGCTAGGTTCAGCTCAGAAACTCGGCTTCCCCAGGCCAACCCCCCACCCCTCGCGCAGGCCCTGGCCCAGCGGCCTTCTTCGGAGTAAGGGCGGGGACCGTACTTACTGAGGGAAAGCGGGCCGGAGGGGCCCGGGAGGCCAAATCCCCTGGCCCGGGCGCTTTGAGCTGTAGCTGGCGCAAGCCCGCCGCTCTCCGCCCCGGCGGCTCGGGCCCCGCCAGCCCGCCCGCTGCCCGCCGGCCACCCCGCGGGCCTAAATCCCTGCCCAGCCCCCCCCCCCGCGCGCGCACCGGTGCCCGCGCTCCCGCACGCGACCCCAGGAGCAGCGCGCCCGAGCCCCGTCTCTCACCGTAGGCCGTGGCGTGCGACGCCTGGGACCGCGCCGCTTGACCCTTACTCAGTGCCTCCGCCGCTCTGGCGGCCTTTCGTCCAGCCGCCGCTTCCCTCCCCTGTACTCTGCCCGCGCCGGTCCCAGCACTGCTCCCCAAGGCCTTCGCTCTCGGCGCCCCCCCCCCCCCAACCCCGCTAGAGCTGTCTCTCTTCAGCCGCCGTAACTGCGGCCCGGCCCTCCGCCCCTCCTTCCGCCCCCTCCCCCTTTATAACTCCCTCCACGCACCCGGGCCCAGCACCGCCTTCACCGCCGCGCGACCGGATGTGAGGTGGCTGCTGAGGTGCCGGGCCGAAAAATGAAACATTTCAGCACCCTCCCGGGAGCTGGTCTATGCGCGAGCCTGGCGGCAGGGAGGCAGCTGCTGGAAGAAGACGGCGACTGCGGTAGGACGAAGATAGAGGCAGAGGTAGTGGAAGTTGGCCCGCTTGCGCGCAGGCGGTCTCGTTGGGCAGTCCCTGAGAGGGAGCTTCGTTCCCATGCGTGATGTGGAGGCGGAGCGGGTGGCCAGAGACCCTGGGCTACCGTGCTCTGCTGTGAAGGTGGTGCCGAAGTGTGCTTGGGTCTGCAGCTTGACTTACTACTGGGGTTTCAGTAGTGGGAACCCGAGTTAGGAAAATTCCGCCGTTTTTTTTTTTTTTTTAATTAGCCGTGTGATCTTGAGTTTCGTTCTTCTTTCTAAAGTGGTCCCTATCAATATTAGGAATAGGCAAGGATACGGTTTCCTGCATTTATAAGCCAACTTATACCTTTGATGCAGGTACAGGCGACTCACAAATTGGTTGACATGTTCTTTCCCGCCCATAATCTGATTCTTTCCTTAACCTCTCCGGGAAGGGGAAATGAGATGGCGAATGTCAAGCGCTTAGCTCATAGTGCAGAAACTCGAGCTGACAAGTAGGCACAGAAATTCAAGTATGTGAGCAGTGGGAAGAACTGTTGCGCTGAGAAGGAGGTTACCGGTGAGCCTTGCCTGCCAGAATATCGCAAGCCACTGTTTTTGCCCGGTTGAACTGCCCAGAATTGGTGTGAAATACATGGGCATGGAGGAAACATAGTTTTCTTTAATTTAAAGGCCAGCGAAGCCTACTTTTTCAAGAGGTCTACTTTATTTGAACATTGTTTACTTCGTTAGTGAAATAAGGGACTTCGGCAGTGAGAGGTCACTAAGTTTCCTGTGTGCTTTGGCAACGGACAAAATGATAACGTTTTTCTTTTCGTCGGTAAAACTGAATAAAACCCGTGTTTTAAAATTTTATTTAACTATTTTTTTTTCTATGCAGGCAAGAGGCAGAAAAGCAATGTTTGCAATTCTGGCATGATTTTTGAATCCCCCTTCAGGCTGTGGAGAGTTAACCAAAACTAAGGATAAATTGTTTTTTCTTACCCGAAAACTGCAAAGATGACCATTCACAGGGCAGTTGTCACATATGCCAAGGTGGACAAAAATCCTTGTACAACCTCCACAAAGCTTCTAGGTCTTTTTGTGGGGAGAAAAAAAACTTTTCGGGTTTTGTTTTGGTGGAGTCTATATAGACACACTGTAAATGAACAGTTGTTTTTGTTTTTTGTGGTATGGGGACTGAACCTCGGGCCTTGAACATTCTAGGCAAGTGCTTTATCATTGAGCTACATCCCCCAGCCCATCAGAGGTGATTTTTTAATTTAAAAAATTTGAGTTCCAACTGAGTGTGATGGCTCAAAGCCTGTAATCCCAGTGGTTTGGGAGAAGGCTGAGGCAGGGTAGGATCATAGATTCAAAGCCAGCCTCAGCAACTTAGTGAGACCCTGTCTCTAAGATTAATAAGGGCTAGGGAGTAGCTCAGTGATTAACCACCTTAAGGTTCTATCTTTGATATTAAATCAAAATTCTGCTGAGTGCTGTGTGGACTCCTGTAATCTCACCTGGGAGGCCCTGTTTCTGTCTCAAAAAGGACTGGAAATGTAGTTCAGTGGTAAAGTGCTCCTGGGTTCAATCCCAAGTACATAAAATAAAAACCAATGTGGTGCAGTGGTCTGTAACCCCATCAACTGAGAAAGCTGAGGCAGGAGGATCTTGGGATATAGGCCAGCTTCAGCAATTTAGCAATACCTTGTCTCAAAATAAAAAATGGATGGAAATGTAGCTCAATGGTGGAGCACCTGAGTTCAATTCCTAGTATTGCAAAATAAATAATAATAATAATAAAATTTAAAAAACAAGGTGGCTGGGCTGGGGGTATAGCTTAGTAGAAGAGCACTTGCCTCCATGTATAAGGCCCTGGGTTCCATATCCAACATCACCAAACAAACAAAACAAAAACCAAGCTTCCCTTGGAATTTGGATCTTTAAAGTTGGGAGAAATAGGACTAATAACTTTGTCATTATGGTGTATAGGGGATCCAAGCCAAGTCAAAAGGGCTGTTCTTGAAGCTATCAAGTCCTGATTCTGCCACTTGACATTTCACCACCCTAGATATCAGTATCCTCATTTGTAGGAAAAGGACAGTAGGATTTATTTTTCAGGCTTGTAGAAGGAATTAGGGCTAAAATTTTAAACTGAGGGCTGGGGATATGCTCCAGTGGTAGAGCAAGGCCCTGGGTCTGATTCTCATCACCACAAAAAGACCAAAACTGATCTGGTTACCTCTTGCTGTGTAACAAACCACCCCAAAATTCAGAGGCTTAAACCAGTATTTATTTTGCTTCCAAATCTGTAAATTGGGTTAGTACCAGCTTGGATGCATTTGACATCAGCTGGGGTAGCTTAAAGGCTGTGGGGTAGGATCACTTATGTTTGATAGTTGAAAGTACCTGTCAGCTGGGACCTCTGGAGCTTTATCAGGAACACTTAAAGGTGGCCTCTTTTTTTTTTTTTTTTTTTTTTTTTTTGTACCAGGGATTGAACTCAGGGGCACTCGACCACTGAGCCACATTCACAGCCGTATTTTGTATTTTATTTAGAGACAGAATCTCACTGAGTTGCTTAATGCCTCGCTTTTTACTGAGGCTGACTTTGAACTTGCGATCCTCCTGCCTCAGCCTCCCAAATCACTGGGATACAAGAGTGTGCCATTGCAGCTGGCACACGTGGCCTCTTGATGTATCTAAGATTTGGATTCTAAGGATGAGTGTCCAGAGAGGGCCAGACAGGTGCTGCATTGCTTTTAAAAAAATTTTCTCTCTTATGGTGCTAGGGATCCACTTGAGGGCCTCATGCATACTAGGCAAGAACTCTACTACTGAGCAACACTCCCAGCCCTGAATTGCCTTTTTCTAACTTAGCTTTAAAGTCACACAGGGTTAGTTCTGCCATATGCCCATTCTGTTCCTTAGGAGTCATTAAGCCTGGCTTGGATTAAAAGGAAAGAGATTTCCACTCTTTTATATGGGAAGAATGTTAAAAGAACTTATGAGGAAGTCTTAAAACTATAAGCCATACATGCAGTCACTGTTCAAGGCATTGTAGCTGTAAATTGTGGTCTGAAACTAATTTCTTGAGGCCCCTGATCTGTCCTAGTTAGGACCTACCTCATCCACTAGACCCTTCTTTATTGTCTTATAGAACTTTGGCCTTAACTCACTTATCTTTCAGAGTCTCATCTTTGTCCTCATAAAAGGAGAAGACAATAACTATGCAGGAATAAGAGTAATAATTTACTAAGGAAGTGTACCCATAAACTTCTGTGCCATGCAAAAGCTAGATGCTTGCTAATCTTTGTTTCATTGTAGCTTTTGTTTATTAGTCTTTGGAAGAATGATAACTTGTAATTATTAAGTGCCATCTTTTGCAAGTAATACAACACCCCTTTTTATTTTTTGAGACAGGGTCTCACTAAATTGCTGAGGGCCTCACTGAGTTACAGAGGCTGGTCTTGAACTTGTGATCCTCTTGTCTCAGCCTTATGAGTCACTGCGATTGCAAATGTGCACCAATGTGCCAGGCTACTTATATGCATTTTCAAATATTAGTATGGGAAATCTCTTTGAAAGAGTAAGTAAAATATGATTTATTCTAGATCTTTATGAAATATAAGAATTTAGGGTCAAATTATTGGTTCAAAGTTTGACATAGGGACCTCAAATGTTGTGAGTTGAGGAAATTGGCAGTTGTAGAACAGTAGATGAGGAAAATACTAGAAACCTAGAAATTATGAGTATCTGTGAAGAGTTTTTCTAGATCATCAACTTTAGTAGAAGTCTCAAAAGATTAAAATTATGCTTTTCAAAATGTGCTTATTCCTACTCAATTTTTCTTTATAAAAAGGATTTGAAAAGTTTCACAGCTATAGAAGCATCTCCTCGGATTAAAGATGAGAAAGAAATTAGTAAGGGATTTTTCACTGGACCATTACTAGCAGAATTTAGACACCTTTTGGGACTTGGTGTATATGTGAGGTGCAGGGGCGTATGCAAGCACTCTACCACTGAGCTACCTACCCAGCCTAACATCTTAATTTTTTTAGTACTGAGGATTAAACCCAGGGGTACTTCACTGCTGAGCCATAACCCCAGCCCTTCTTAAAAAAATTCTGAAACACTCTCGCTAAGTTGCTTAGGGCCTTGATAAATTGCGAAGTCTGACCTCCAATTGCAATCCTGCCTCAAGCCTCCGAATCGCTGGGACTACAGATGTGTGCCACCCAGCCCGGCTTTCCATTTGTAAAAGAAGGGTTATAAGAAGAGATCAGCTTGAGAGAATTTTTTTTTTTTTTTAAAGCCTGAAATAATTCCAATTCTCAGGCTGCAAGGACTCTTGCCCGCTAAATCCTGGTTGCTACAACCGTCCTACTCTATGGATTCCAGCTTGCACTCCTGGGAATTCAGGAGAACCAAGATCCTGGAGGTAGGGGAAAGAGGATTTTCCAACGCAATAGCCTACTGACCCAAACCTCCACTCCGTTAAGAGGGGTATATAAGAATCGGCTTAGAGAGAAGCACGTTTCCAAAGAACACAGACATATATAGGGCTGCGCAGATAGCGCGACTGGAGTGTCTAGGCAGCTATTGGGGAGGCGTGTCAACGTCTGACTGAGACTGCGCGAACTCCAGCATGGGGCGGGTTTCCGGCGCGTGCGCTGTGGTAGCTGTGGAAACTCGGGTGGGGCCGGCGTTAGGGTAGAAGCGCGCGAAGCGCAAAGAATGGCGTGGGCTAAGCGGGCGGAGGGAGCCCAGGAATTCGCCCGCTGTTGCCGTGACTTCTAAGCGCCAGGCCCGAGAACTCAGCTTCCTCAGGTACGTGGTCAGACCTTTATCGTCCCCAGCTTTTTGAGTGGCTTGGCTTCCGCCCGTGAGCTCTACCAGGAAGCAAGTGCCTCTGAGTTGCGCCCTGTTAGACTGTCGGAGCCTTTGCTTCCTTCTCTTCTTGAAGTGCCCATGATGCTGCCTGTGCGCCGGCTTTGGTTTGCGAGAAGAGCAAAAGCCTTCCTTTGTGCTGCGGTTGCGCGGATTCTGGCAATTGTTTGTTGTGTTGTTGCTGACTCTGGGGGCCCCTTTTCTTTCCACCGGGCTGGTTCCGGAGCCCATGGGAGGTTCCTTAGCTTGCAGGAATCTGAAGGCGGGGGTGCTGGTGTACATAGACCTCAGGGACCCTCTCTGAACCCCATGGGGCTAACGTGCCATCCAAACCATAAATCCATTTCCACCGTGAGAGGTGGGTGCTTGGTTTTTATTTTTTTTCGGAGGCCGTTCAGATGTCTTGAAAACGTCCGTGTTGATGTGTATTTATTAAATGATGGTGTTAGGCACTGCAGTACCTATACTAGCTAGCTTCATCACTCCTTAGCTAGTGATGTTGGGCCCTCCATCTCTGAAATGAAGATGGCAATCGCCCATCGAGGTAGTTGTATTAAAGTGTGTAATTTATGAAAAGTACTTAGTACTATGCCTGGCGCAGAGTGCCTTCTCCATAAATGCTATCTTGATTCTAGTCTGTGCTTTTTGAAAGTATGTGCCATGAAAGTATGAGACTTGGGGTTAGGGAAGGCTTTTGGAAGTACTGGAAATTTATTCTGGGCTGACGATCTATATTTCCTCATTTTTCTCAGTAGGATCATTCCTTTCTCAATCATTTGAAACTGCAAAATACTGTAGACACTTAAAAGATGTTTTTACATTTTTTCCAAATTAACATACGGTTTTAAAAATTAATATTGAAGTTCATAATAAAACAGAGCACCATGTGCCATTTTTCTGTTTATTAGGAGCAAATTAGTATAGTGATGTTTCTCCATTTGTTAATTTTACACTTTTTGTAGACAGTTGTCCATAGGAATAAGTACTTAGTGCACAGTTGTCTTTCTCTCATCTTGCCAATCATTTATGCGGTAATTATTGTCAAAGTAATAACATTTGCATTATGTAACAAATGTTCGAGGCTGAATCAAGTAGGGTACTATATCTCTTCCTTTCTTTTTTTTAATTTTTTTTTTTTTAGTTGTCAATGGGCCTTTATTTTATTATATGCTTGCTGAGACTTGAACCCAGTGCCTCACACATGCTAGGCAAGTGCTCTACCACTGAACTTCAACTCCAGCTCTGGCTTCCATTCTTGCACATCCCATCATTCCCCCCCCCCCATCACATGTATAGATCACTAATTATTTTCCCTGTCACTAATTGAGTTTTTTTGGGCTATTCTCAAAACCTTTGGTTCCATCTTTTGCCTGGATACCTCCCTTGTTGGTTCTAATCTAATCTGGTGACTCTTTGCCCTCTACACCCAGTTCTCATCCAGAGTACTCTTTTCACATCTATTCTGGAGTTTCTTTTTGTTATTCTCTGTAGCTTGGATCCCTGTAATTTTTTTCTTAGTTTGCCTTTTTTTAAGCATATTTCCCATTTATATATATTTGTAGTGTTGGAGATCAAACTCAGTGGTGCTCCACCCTTGAGTTACATCCCTTGCCCCCCCCCCCCCTTTTTTTTTTTTAATTTTGAGCAGAGTCTCACTAAAATTGCTTAAGCTGGCCTTGAATTTACCATCATCCTCTTGCTTCAGCTTTCTGATGAGCTGGAATTAAAGGTTTGTGCTACTACATGCAGTTCTGGCTTATTCTTTTTTTTAATATTTATTTTTTAGTTGTATTTGGACACAATATCTTTATTTTAATTATTTTTATGTAGTGCTAAGGATTGAATCCAGGGCCTTGCACATGCTTGGAGAGTGCTCTACCACTTAGCCACAACCCCAGCCCTCTGGCTTATTCTTTTTAAAAAAGTTATATTGTGATAAAATTCATATACAGTTCACCCATTTTAAAGTGTATAATTCAACATTAACAGAGTTGTACAACCATCGCTATGATCAGCTTTAGAATATTGTCATCACCCAAAAACGAAAGCCTTATTTGCTGCATGTGATGGCACATGCCTTAATCCCAGCACTTTCCTGGCATGCTCAAGGCCCTGGGTTTCAATCCCCAGTGCCATTTAAAAAAAAAAAAAAAAAAAAAAAAAAGCCTTGCTTATTAGCAGTTAGTCCCTCAGTCCCTCAGCCCCAGGCACTATGTTTGCCTTTCTAGATGTTTTGTATATGGAATTGTAAAATATGTGGGCCTTTGTCACTGACTTCTTTCACTTGGCACAATGTTTTCAAGTTTCATCCACGTTTAAGCATTGTTATTGTATTACATTTCTTTTCATGGCTGAATAATATTCCATCATATGGATATACCACACTTTGTTCATCTTTCCATTATATTTGTGTGGACATATTTTTATTTCTCTTTGGCATATACTTAGACATTGAGTTGCTGAATCAAATTTATCCTTCCCTATCATTTTAGGAGGTCATGTGCAACTGGGAATAATCCCTGCCTAATTATCATTATGTGTTTTTCAACTTACAGAGTAAGTTCATAAGTGTCTCTATTGAGGATAGACTTATGCCTTAATCTTTTTCCATGTTTGTATATCTCACCTGTGAGATTCCAGACATTAATTTAGATGTTGGAGGTATAATGGAGACAAGATCAGATAGGATTGTCAGATACAATTATTGTTTTCATGGAGTCTGTATTTTAATGTGGAGAAGGCAGACACATACAAGTAGTTAGAATGTTGGTCTAACTAAAGAGAATCCTTTGATCACAGTGGACATTGCACACAATCATTAAGACATCAACCTAAGGCAATGTGGCCCATTTATTATAGCAATATTTCACAATTCCCTATTTGAATACTTCAATTTAGTTAATTTTCAGAAATAGTCACTAAAGGTTGTCACTGTTACTTGGAGTGTGGCATCAGAACAGAAACACTAGGTCAGCTGGGCACAGTGGTACATACCTATAATCTCAATGATTTGGAGGCTAAGGCAGAATTGCAAGTTCAAAGCCAGACTCAGCAACTTTGTGAGGACCTAAGCAACTTAGTTAGACTTGAGAGAGAGAGAGAGAGAGAGAGAGAGAAGAAACAGTAGGACATAGGTTTTGTTTTGTTTTTTGGCCAGTACTTGTGTTGATTGCTACCTATGACAGCAGCTTGGATATTCATAGAGCAATAAACCTGCCAATCTAATTCCAGTGTCTATTGAAGCATTTGAAAAGAATAAAAAGAGAAAGGTATTTAAAAAACAAAACAAAAAAAAAACGCACCGAAAACTACTTGAATGCTTTATTTCATCTTCTTAAGACATCAGGATATAAATTTGTTATCTTGGTGTACCACAAAGCTGTCAGATGTCTGAGGTCCTGATGAAGACAGATTTCTCATTCAGGTGAAGTTATCTGAAAACTCCACGTGTGCACTGTTCACCTGTCACTATTTCTTCTCTTCTGGAGAGTGAAGAATGTCCTAATTTCAAGTCATCCTGTTGTCTAGTCCCAAAGAATGGACTCAGAGACAGGAAGTACAAAAGTGAGGCTTTAATGGCGGTTTTCCAAGATCCAGTGTCTGGTGACCATGCACACCTGGAGTCACATCTGCCTTAAGTCCATAGCTGGCCACTCTGCACGTGTCTGGAGCTGTGCAGCAGATACTATTCCAGGCAGAGGCTGCAGGGGAAAGGGAAGACGTCAGGTTTGATGTCAGTAAAGACTGTTCTTGTATGGGTAAACTTCTTTCTGGGTAATTTTTTGATATCTTACTATAAATCCATCAAAGTTACTAAGTGTAAGACATGGTAACCATTTTAGGTAGCCTCCACTATATACTAAAATCTTAGTTCTCAGTCTTGACTTCTTACATTTGTTTCCTAGTGCTGTTGTAACCAGCTAGGACAAACTGGGTGGTTTAAAACAACTGAAATTGTTGGGCATGGTGGCATATGCCTATAATTCCAGTGACCCAGAAGGCTGAGGCAGGATGATTGCAAGTTTGAGGCTAGCCTGGGCAACCGTGAGACCCTATCTCAAAATAAAAAATAAAAAAGACTGTGGATATAGCTCAGTGGTAGAGCACCCCTGGGTCAATTCCCACTACATACAAAAATAAATAAATAAACAAAATAAAACAGAAGTTGATTCTCTCACAGTTCTGGAGGCCAGAAATCAGAAATCAAGGTGTTGTCCTTTTTCTGAAGCCTAGGGGATCTCTTCTGTTTTTCTGTTAGCTTCTGGTAGTAACTTCCCTGGCTTGTAGGCACATTACTCCAGTCTCTACCTTCTTCATCACATAGAAGTCTCCTCTTTTAAGTATATCTGTTCTTTGTCTCTTCTTTTTTATTTATTTATTTTTTAAATTTTTTTTTAAAAGAGAGAGAGAGAGAGGGAGGGAGGGAGAGGGAGAGATAATTTTTTAATATTTATTTTTTAGTTCTCGGTGGACCCAACATCTTTGTTTGTATGTGGTGCTGAGGATCGAACCCGGGCCGCACGCATGCCAGGCGAGCGCACTACCACTTGAGCCACATCCCCAGCCCATGTCTCTTCTTTTTTTATAAGGACACCAGTCATAGTGCATTAAGGGCCTACTCTACTCTTATATGAACTCATACTAATTTATAGCTTAATTTACCTCTTACACCTGCAAAGACCCTGTTATATAGTCACATTCACAGATATTGGGGTTTGGGATATCAGCATTTTGGGGAACCTAATTCAACCCATAACCCATTCTTTGTACTAAGAAATAAAAAGCATTTTGTTATTCAGTTTATAATGAATGCTTTTGGTAGAAGTGATTACAAATTGAAAATGAAAACTGCACATTAAATATCTACTGCTGATAAAAACCTACCTGAAGATGAATGGACATGGTGGCACACACCTGTAATCTCAGCCACTCTGGAGGCTGAGACAGGAGGATCTCAAGTTCAAAGCTAGCCTCAGCAACTTAGTGAGGCCCCAAGCATTTCAGTGAGACCCTGTCTCTAAATAAAATACAAAATAGGGCTGAAGATGTGGCTCAGTGGTTAAGTGCCCCTGAGTTCAATTCCTGGTACTAAAAAAACAAAAACAAACCCAAAACACCTATCTGAAGACTTTTTTTTGGGGGGGAGGGTACTGGGGATTGAAACCCAGGGGTGTTTTAGTGTTTGTAAACGGTGTTTTTAAGTCTGAGATTTTTCCATGCTCACCTAGTGTTGAATTAAGGAGAGGGGTGGGAGACTAGCATCTAGTAGGTAGCTGTTTAGATGTGTTGATTCCCATGAATTTGCAGATAATTTAGTCTTTTTATTGGTCTTTCTTTTGTAGTTAGATGGGGAATATAAAAAACTGATTCATGAGAATTCTGCTAATTAAGAAGTATATATCAAGCCACTGGTTGAATTTTTTATCAGAAGAAATTAAGGAGAGAATGGAGAAGAAGGTTGATTCCAGGTGAGTGATACAACATGACCAAAAAGGTAACTGAAATTACGGTTCCATATGAAGATTTGTAAACATTTTGAGTGTAAAAATAATAAACAAACAATAAAAATTCTTAAATCATGAGTGATTAGATAGAAAATATGGGCAAGGAATTTTTTTTCATTGATATTTTGAGCTTTTCATCTATACTATAATGCACATTTCACACATTATGTCATAGTCAAAAAAATATTTTAAGCATGTGGAAGTATCCATAATTAAAATTATAATTTTGAGGTTGGGGATATAGCTCAGTGATGGAGCACTTGCTTAGCATGTGCAAGGCCTTGGGTTCAATCCCTAACACCATATACATACCCACATACATTAAAAGAAAATCTAATTATAAATAGAAGTGAGGATGATTTTCCTGAGGTTAAAGGTTATTACATCAAGATTGGCTGACTCTTTTATCTTTCTTCTGCTTTTGTTTGGTCACTTTCAGCCTAAATTAAGATTCTCTTGATCTTTGACTTTTTGACAGTTTTCTTCTTGCCCGAGGCAGCTGTCTAGCCACCAGAGCATGACTGTAGGGACAGTCTAGTGTGCCATCATCAATGTTCTTTACAATGACAGCTTTGTGTCTGAAGTAATGTGTGGCTAGGACCAGCACCATCTTCCCAGGTTTTATGAATGTGCTTGTACAGCAACCTGCCCAGCCTACAGCAGAAAGGAAGGAAGAATACTTCCATTAACCTTTTACCATGCTGAGGGGGTTATTGCACTTCCTGTCCCCCGTTCTTTCTTCCATTAGCTGGGCACAAACCGAGAGGCTGAGGCAAGAGGATTGGGCAACACAGTAAGATCTTGTCCTCACTGTTCCCCCCAAAAAAACACTTTTTTGGGGGGAAATTAAACCAGATTTGTATTCCTGGGATAAACCCCACTTGTTCATGGTGTTTATATGATATATTGCTTGTATACATTGTTGGATTTAGTTTTCTAATATATTTTGAGGATTTCCCCGCCCCCGCCCCGCCCCATGCCCTGCCCCATGCCCTGCCCCATGCCCCAGTACTGGGATTGAACCTAGGGACTCTCTACCACTGAACTACTTCTCAAGCCCTTTTTCAGTTTTAGACAGGATCTCACTAAGTTCCCAGGCTGGCCTTGAACTTGTGATCCTCCTGCCTCAGTCTCTTCAGTCACTGGGATTGCAGGAATGTACTACTGTGCCTGGCAACATATTCTATTATGGTTCTACAAGTATATGAGGCTATACCTGTGGGAGCAAGCCTGTCAGTCAGCACACCTTAAAGATCCAAGTATCTGAATAGTAAAGAGATATCTTCTTTATATTGTGGAATTCATTATCTCCTTTGATTCCCACAATGTGTGCAATTTTGTCTCTACTTACAAGTGAGGAACATTGGATAGAGAGAATAATGTGATTTGTTGTAGTCCTTACAGGTCTCATAGAATCAGGATTTTCTTTTTGTTTTTTACTCCAAATCTTGATGTATTTCTGTTGTTCTACTCTTTACCTGGAAACTGTAATATTCTTTATAGGTTATGCATATGAGTGGTTTTCCTGTTAACCATAAGCCATATAGTAACACATGGTGAGAAAGAATACTGTTTTTGAAGACCAGACTGCCAAAGCTTTTGTTGCCCTTCCAAAAGTAACCAGATTTGAATCAACAGCACTTAGGGTGATTGCATAGGCTGATTTTTTTTTCTAAGAAACTAAATAAACTGGGCTGACTAATTGCCCTAACTGCAAAGAGTGTGGAGCAGAAGCAGACCCACCAATTACCATGTGTGTAGAAAAGTGGTGTAGATTTCTTTTAATATGTAGGTTCCCTTGAAATGAATTACTAGAGAATTATTTGTCTTGTGGCACTTTCCACAATTTGTATTTTACTGATTACATTCCTCTATGTGTATTTTTTTTCCCCAGTACTAAGGATTAAACCCAGGGTGTTTTACCAGTGAGCTACATCTTCAGTGCGCGCGCGCGCGCGCTCTCTCTCTCTCTCTCTCTATATATATAGGCTGGTTCAGGAGGATAGAGAGTTCAAAGCCAGCCTTAGCAAAGGCACAACTCAGACCCTGTCTCTAAATAAAATACAAAATATAGTGTGTGTGTGTGTGTGTGTGTGTGTGTATAAATTTTTTTTTTCCTTTGGAGACAGGGTCTCACCAAGTTGCTGAGGCTGGCTTTAAACTTTTAACCTACTCAACCTCTTTTTTTTTTTTTTTTTTTATGGTGCTAAGGATTGAACCCAGGACTAGGCAAGTGTTCTACCACTGAGCTATTCCCCAGCCCTGGCCTCAAACTTTTCTTCCTCCTGCCTTAGCCTTCTGAGGCACTGAGAAATATGACAGTGTGTGTGTGTGTATATAAAATGTTTGTATATTTTTCATTATTGTTTTTTTTTATAAAATGGTTTTATTATTTTATTTTTCCACCAGTAATATAGGAAAATTCCAGTTATTCCACATTTTTATCAACACATGATATTGTCAGTCTTTTTAAGTTTAGCTATTCTGATGAGTGCATAGTGGTATATAGTGGGTATATAGTGGTATTTTGTGAGGTTTTTTTTTAGTTTTGTTTTTATTAGTGCATTTCAGTTATACATAATATTTGAGTTCTTTTTTTGGCATAATATTTAATATACTTGTGTCCTCTGTATTTTTCTGTAAATTGGTAATTGAATGTAGAGGTTAAATTGGATTTATTTGAATTTTTTCCCCCTTGTGGGGAGGGCACAGAATAACTATAGAAGCAAAGGGCAGAACCAAACTCTGATATGATTATCAATGTTCAACTATCAGGAAATTTTATTTTTTTATTTTTCTGTTAGTGATGCTAGTGCTCCAATGCAGGTCCTCATATATGCTAAGCTCTTTATCTCTGCTGTACTCTCAGACTAGGGGATTTTTAATAATTATGTTAATTATTATTAAAATAATTTTTTGTGTGCTTGTTTTATAAATTATTATTAAATCTAAGATCTCCCAATATGAATGATGATTTGCCGAGTTTTTATAATTCAGTTAATTTTTAGCTTTTTGTATTTTGAGACAGTACAGTTGGATGCATATAAATATATAATTGTTAATTTGCTAGTGAATTCAACAGTAGGCAGAGACTATTTTTATTTCTAGTAATGCTATTTGCCAAAAAACCTTTTTCTTATATTAAAATATCTTGTTTGGTCTTTATTTGAATGATGATTATTTTCTTCATCCAGTTACTTTTTTTTTTCTTTTTTTTTGGTTTTGGTAATTTAACCTAGGGGTACTTTACCACTGAACTACATCTCCAGCCCCTCCCCCCCCCTTTAAAAAAATTTTGAGACAGGGTGTCATTGAATTCCTTAAGGCATTGCTAAATTGTTGAGGCTGGCTTTGAACTTGCAATCCTCCTGTTTGAGCCTCCTGGGCCACCCCACTGTACCCAGATTTCTTTTAGGTATTCTTGTTTTAGAATTCTGTATTGTCTGTTGTAAACATTCCATAGTTAAATTCTTCTTAAATATACTCTTGCAATCTTTATCTTTAATTGGGTCTTCTAAGTTATTTATGTTTAAAGAAATTGTGGGTTTAAATTTAAAGCCTGATTTGGCACTTTCTATTTGTTATTTCCTTTCTTATCTACTTTTGGGTTAAATATTTTTTTATATTCCCACTTTCTTATTAGTGTAGAAGTTACATGCTCTTTTTCTGTTCTTTCAGTGGCTACTTTAGACATTGAAATAACTCCTATCAGGTGTGGTGCCATGGGCCTTTAATCCCAGTGACTCAGAAGGCTGAGGCAGGAGGATCACAAGTTTGAAGCCAGCCTCAGCAATTTTGTGAGGCCCTAAGCAACTTGGTGAGAACTCTTTCAAAATAAAAAGGACTAGAGATATATCTCAGTGATAAAGTCCTGCTGGGTTTAATCCCCAGTACTAAAATAAAAAAAATATAACCCCCATCTCCACAACCAATAGAAAAACCTCAAAGGTATTATGCATGCTAGGCAAGTACTCTACTACTGAGCCACATTTCCAGCCCTACTCTTTACCCTTTCAAAAGTCAATATTATTATTCTTACTTTCCTCTCAGACAATATAGGAATCTACAACATTTTAACTATTTCCTTCCTGACTTATTACTGCTAGCTGTTCTTTTATTTTTTTCTCAAATCTCCTACCTCACTTTTTTCCAGAGATTTTTAAAAAAATTTTATGATAAACTACGTATAACATAAATTTTGCCATTTTAATCATTTTTTAGTAGACAGTTCATTGATATTTTTCACAATATTGTATAACCATTGCCAATATGCATTTCCACAACTTTTTCTTCATCCTGAAAAGAAAGCCTGTATACTTTAAATAACAACTCCCCATTCCTCTCTTCTCTTAGCCCCAGTACAGTCTATTCTACTTTCTGTTTCTTTTTTTGCGGGGGGTGAGGTGCCAGGGATTGAACTCAGGAGTATTTGACCACTGAGCCACATCCCCAGTCCTATTTTATATTTTATTTAGAGACAGGGTCTCACTAGTTGCTTAGCACTTTGTTTTGCTGAGGCTGTCTTTGAATTTTTGATCTTCTGCTTTAGCCTTCCGAGCTGCTGGGAGTACAGGTGTGTGCCACCATACCTGGCTCTACTTTCTATTTCTATGAATTTCTTTATTCTATGTACCTCATACAGATGGATCCATGCAATATTAATCTTTTTGTGTCTGGCTTATTTCATTCATCTGGGGGTTCACTGAGGCTGTAATATGTATCAATGTTTTCATTCTATTTTTTTCTAGTCCTGGGATTTTTTTTTTTTTTTTTTTTTTTTTTTTTTTTTTTTTTTTTGGTGGTGCTGGGGATTGAACTCAGGGCCTTGAACATGCTAGGCAAGCACTCTGTCAACTGAGCTATATCTCCAGCTAGTCCTGGGAATTGAACCAGGGCCTCCTACATGTTAAGGACGGCGTCTATCACTGAGATGCATTCCCAGCCCTTTATTCTTCTTTTATGACTGAATTATATTCCATTGTGTACCTGTACTGTATTTTGTTTATCTGTTTATGGGCATTTGCATTTCTTCTTTTTGGATATTGTGAATAATGCTTCTACCTTTTGTTTTGTTTTCCTTCTAAGATAGGCTCTTGCTTATTGAACTCCTGGGCTAAAGTGATCCTCTGGCCTTAGCACTCACCACCGCCTGACTGCCTACCTTACTTTACTTTTTTTATTTTTATTTTTTGGTAGTGAGAATTGAACCCAGGGGTGGAAGACACTGGGTCACATCCCCGGTCCTTATTTATTTATTTATTTATTTATTTATCTAGCTATTTATTTATTGGGTTACTGGGGATTGAACTCGGGGGCACTCAACCACTGAGCCACATCCCCAAGCCCTATTTTGTATTTTATTTAGAGACAGGGTCTTACTGAGTTGCTTAACACCTTGCTTTTTTTTTTTTTTTTTTTTTTTTTAAAGAGAGAGAGAATTTTTTAATATTTATTTAATTTTTTTAGTTTTCGGTGGACACAACATCGTTATTTTACTTTTATGTGATGCTGAGGATCAAACCCAGTGCCCCACGCATGCCAGACGAGCATGCTACCACTTGAGCCACATCCCCAGCCCCAAGCACCTTGCTTTTTGCCAAGGTTAGCTTTGAACTCACAGTCCTCCTGCCTCAGCCTCCCGAGCAGCTGGGATTACAGGCTTGCGCCACCACACCTAGCAAGTCCTTTTTATTTTATTTTTTTAAAGAGAGAGTGAGAGAGGGAGAGAGAGAGAGAATTTTAATATTTATATTTTAGTTATCGGCGGACACAACATCTTTGTTTTTTTGTATGTGGTGCTGGGGATCGAACCTGAGCCGCACGCATGCCAGGCGAGCGCGCTACCGCTTGAGCCACATCCCCAGCCCTCCTTTTTATTTTTGAAGCAGGGTCTCGCTAAGTTGCTTAGGGCTTTATTAAGTTGCTGAGCGTGACCTTCAACTTGAAATCTTCTTCAACTTCCCAAGTGGCTGGGATTACAGGTATGTGCCACTATAACTTAGTAACTTTTCAAATATATACTATTTACAGGGCACATATAGGGAATTCTGTATTTCTATATTTATGTATTCTATATTTCTCTTAAAAGCAGTTGTTTAGCAATTGCTAGTTTCTGAAGTGAGACCAATAAGTACTGTGACTAATGGGAATTAAAAATAAATACACACATACCTCATTTGAGAGTAACTTGTGGTTGGTTGTTCCAGTCATGTTGCTTATGGAAAATTAAACAACCAAATGTGAGAAAACCTTTCTGATTCTGGATCCAAACCAGGACTACACATGGCATTTTGATTTTTTAGTCTTTGCTTCTGTTGCTGTAGCAAAATACTTGAGAAAAACAATTTTAAAGGTGAAAGATTTACTTTGGCTCATGGTTTCAGGCCATAATCAGTTGGCTCCATTGACTTTTTTGGTCTATGGTAAAGCAGAACATCATGGTGGGGGAATATGTTGGGGAGCAAAGCTGCTTACCTCATTGCAACAAGAGACAATAAGAGGAAGGGGCCAGGGTCGCAATGTAACCTTCAAAGGTACAAAGTTGACCTAACTTTCTTCAAGTAGGCAATACCTCCTAAAATTTCACCACCTCATAGTGTCATTAGCTGGGATAATGGCACCAAATTATCCCATGAGACAAAATAAATCTTTTCATCCTTAAAATTTATTTTCTCTATTATTTTACCACAGCAACAGAAAGAGAGACTGAAAAAAAACAAAATGATATGTGTAGTGAAATTAATCTTCAATACATGAGTCTCCTTCAGTTTGGAATTCTTTCTTAATTTTTCCTTATCTTTCATGATCTGGAGGTTTTTGAAGAGTTTGGAACTCTTACTTTTTTTTTTTTTTTTTTAAGACAAGGCTCCTGAGTCCCTGGGACTTTAGACAGGTGCCATCAACCATGCTTGGCCTAGACTACTTACTTTTTATTTATTTAATTATTTGTTTGTTTGGTACCCGGGATTGAACCCAGGGGCACTTAATTCCTGAGCCACATTCTTAGTCTGTTTTTTTAAAATATTTTTTTTCGAGACAAGGTCTTGCTAAGTTGCTAGAGCCTTGCTAAGTTGCTGAGGCTGGCTTTGAACTCACAATCCTTCTGCCTCAGCCTCCAGAGCTACTAGGATTATAGGTATGTGCCACCGTGTCCAGCTCTGGACCACTTACCTTTTGAGGATATTTTTCATATTGAGTTTCTTTGTATTTTTAAAATTGGATTTCTTTAGTGTCTCTTCATTATTATTCATTATTCACATTATGCATCTATCTTTTTTTTTTTTTTTTTTTTTTTTGAGACAAGGTCTTTCTGTGTAGCCCAGGCTGGTTTTGATCCTTTGCCTTGTAGCTGGGATTACAGGTGCACAACAGGAAGCCCAGCTAGAGGTTTTTTTTTTTTTTTTTTTTTTTTTGAGACTGTTAATATTGTATTCCTTATAAAACTGCCACCAACTTGTTTTTGCATCCATTGATGATTCTTCTATAAATCAGTTATTAGTATGATGGTTCCTAGATGATGATTTTCTAATTATCTCCTTCCTTCTATTAGTCTGCATAGTTTTCCATTCTACCCCATGTATTTATTTATTTATATCAGTATTAACTTATGGATTCCAATTTTATTAATTGGTTTTTAATCCGTTACTTTTCAGATTGTTCCAGATCTGGCCAGTGGTCTTTCAGGCTGGCTCCTGTGTCCTTTTGATATTTTTCCATCATTGTTTACTTGTTTCTGTTTTTTGTTTTGGGGAGTACTGGGGATTGAACTCAGGGATGCTCTACCACTGAGTTACATCCCCACTCCTTTTTTATTTTTATTTTGAGACAGAATTTTACTAAGTTGCTGAGGCTGGCTGTGAGCTTGGGATCTTCCTACCTCAGTCTTCCTAGTAACTAGGATCACCGGTGTGCACCACTGTATCCAGCTTTCCATCATTCTTTGAATACTTCCTTATTTTTGGACCAAATAAGATTCCATTCTCATCTTGCATTTTCCTTGCTCCAGACCTGGAAATTGGCCATTTCTCAAAGGAGCTCTGGGGTCCTTCTAGTGGAGAGTAGTATTTTAGAAATAATATTTGGGGGCTGGGGTTGAGGCTCAGAGGTAGAGTGCTTGCTTAGCATGTGTAAGTCACTGCGTTCCATCCCTAGATCACATAAAAATAAATAAATAAAGAAAGAAAGGTATTGTGTCTATCAACTAAAAAAATTTGGAAAAAAAATTATATTTGGTCTGTAGGTATGCTCGTTGTTAATGTATTATCATTGCTTCTAGGTATTTCCTATGGGCAGAGGTCTGACATGTTTTTCTTTTTTTTTTTTGAAAATCACAGGGTCACGCCGATATCTCCAATTCCAATCAAACACAACACAATTCCAATCCCTGCCTTAGTTGATTCCTTAATGTTTTTCAGACAGGATTAAACGTTAGAAATTTGACTGGGCACAGTGGCATATACACCTTGGGAAGCCGAGGTGGGAAGATCCGCAAGTTTAAGGACATCTTTGGCAATTTAGTAAGATCCTATCTCAAAAATATAAAATAATAGCTTGGCGCCATGGTGCAAGCCTATAATTCCAGCAACTTAGGAGACTGAGGCAGGAGTATTGCAAGTTTGAAGCTAGCCTAGCAGTTTAGCAAGGCCCTAAGCAACTTAGTAAAACCTTATATCAAAAAATAAAAAGGACTGGAAATGTAGCTCATTGGTAAAGCATCTCTGGGTTCAATCCCTGTTACAAAAAAAATACATGTGTGTGTGTGTATGTTTGTGTGTATATGTACATATATTTATATATACATACATACACACAGAAGTACGTATGTGTGTATGTGTGTATATATGTGTATTGAGGATGTAGCTTAGTGGCAAAGCACCTTGAGTTCAGTTCCTAGCACTGCCCCCCCCCAAAATTAGTGTTTATTAAAAGTATATGGTTTCATATTTGATATTATCTGGAAAATTTTCCTAAAAAGTGTGTTAGACCTAATTACTCTAGTGTACTATTATGTTTTGTATTTCTTGCCTAGAGCCCAACCAGGAGTACCAACCTCCAGTGCTTGCCAGATATTTCTTTTTTTGTACTGGGGGTGGAACCCAGGGACATTTTACCAGTCAATTATATCCCCAGCCCTTTTTAAATTTTTTATTTTAAGACAGGGTCTTGCTAAGTTGTTGAGGTTGGCCTTGAACTTGTGATAATCCTGCCTTAGCCTTCTGAGTTGCTAGGATTACAGGCATGCAGTTCTGTGCCTGACTGGTTTCCAGTTACTTCTGTTGGAGATATGGAAGCTTATTGTTCTTGAGTCATTGTAATTAGTCTCAGTGAATTTACTATTTAATTTTGCTTCTATTTTAAAAAATATACAGTGATAATTTTTTTCTCTTCTCTATTTCTCAAATTTAAGGTCTCTTAGGGATGGTTCAATTAAAAAGCCTTATTCTCCAAAGGCACTATCCATCAAAAAGTCTTCTGCCTTCTCTGGGATCCAGAGAGAGTTGCCTGGAACTAGTCAGCCAGTACTGTATCGTGCCTCACAGTCTTGGACCCGACGGGGCCGCTTGAGAGAACTCCACATCAGGTGTGCTTGAGTAGTCACTTCCCTATAGGGACTTCTCACTAGTTCTTCCTTCTTTGCTGAAGTGAGGGAATGATTTTTATTTTTCTATGTCAATTAGTTGGAGAACGTGATGCCTGCTCTTCCTATTGAAATGTTCAGTAAAAAGGATATTTAGAAATGTGCAGCATAACATCTGTCATTGTTTTCAGTCATGTTCTCCAATTGTGGACCACAAAGTATAAGTTATGATTCTTCAAGAAAAAAATCTAAATATGGCCCATGAAGAATGATTATTTTCTGCGGTTTTTTTTTTTTTTTTTTTTTTTTGGTACCAGGGATTGAACCCAGGGGTGCTTAACCACTGAGCTACATCACCAACCCCTTTCATTTTGACACAGGTTCTTACTAGGTTGCTTATAGTCTCGCTAAGCTGAGGCTGGCCTCAAACCTGCAATCTTTCTGCCTCAGTGTCCTGAGCTCCTGGGATTACAGGTGTATACCACTGTGCCCAGCTCATTTTCTGCTATTCTTTGTTAGGTATTAAAGGCATCATTTATTCATTCAACAAAAATTTACTAAGTGCCTACTCTGCCAGGTGTTATGCTATATTCCAAAACCTGAACTTATAAAAGTTTAAAATCAGGTTAAGCCATAACAATAAAATGTGATAAGAACTATGAGCAGAGAAGGCACACATGACAAGAATAACCACATTAGTAAAGCCAGCAGTGACTTTCTGGAGAAGCAGAGTTTAAGCTGAGTCTTGAGGAATAATGTAAGAATATGTCAGGGCTGTGGCTGTGGCTCAGTGGTAGAGCACTTGCCTAGCATATGAGGCATTGGATTTGATTCTCAGCACCACATGTAAACAAATAAATAAAGGTCCATCAATAACTAATATAAATTAATATTGTTTTTTCAAAAAGGAATAAGATAAAGGAGGAAGCGTGTTCCAAACCAACTTTTGTTATGTCTGTAGAGGCATTCCACTAGCTACTAGGATTACTATAAGGTACAGTCCCTGCTCTCAAGGGCTCCAATTGCTGAGGGAATGACAGACATACTCTGAGCTGATTGCTGTGATGTGGAATAACATTACACAAGGCATTTGAACAGAGTGCTGAGAGTACCTAGCTCCTTACTTTGTTTGAGTTAGGGAAAGTCCAGGATAAGTGTACATTTGTTAGGCATTTTAGGGAAGAAGGATAATATGAACAAAACAATTATGACTTTTCTTCAACTTTGAAGTCTTCATTTCTTCATTGGCAAAATACATTATAATAAAAGTGTTTTTTTAAAAATAATCTGCTTGAGTTATTATCCTATATTTAGAAGACTCTAAAGGTTCCATTAGAAGACTTTTTTTTTCCATTTTTGACAAAGATGCCAAAAAGATATGTCATAGAATAGGCTCTTTGACGGTGCAAGGAAAACTGGATATCCATTAGAAGACTTCTAGAGCTGATTAAAAAAAAATTCAGCAAATTGGCAGGATACAAAATCAACATACAAAAAATTAGCTTTTGTATATTCCAATAATGAATCTACTGAGAAAGAAAGCAGGAAAACATTCCATTTACAAGAGCTTCAACAAAAAAATACCTAGGAATAAATATAACCTAGGAAGTGAAAGACCTCTGAGTAAGGAACATTACACAACACTGAAAAATTAAATCAAAGAAGACATTAGAAGATGGGACCATCTCCCGTGCTCATGAATAGGCAGAATTAATATTATTATGAAAATGGACATATTTCCAAGAATGGTCTATAGATTTAGTGCAATCCCCATCAAAATAGCAATGATATTCTTCAGAGAACTAGGGAAAACAACCCTGAAATTCATATGGAAAAACAGAAGACCCAGAATAGCCAAAGCAATCCTGTGCAAAAAAGGGAGAAGCTGGAGGCATCACAATGCCCAGTTTCAAATTATACTATAGAGCCATAGTAACAAAAACAGCACGGTACTGGCATAAAAACAGACACATAAACCAATGGAATAGAAGAGAAGACAAACCCACATATCCACAGACATTTAATTTTTGACAAAGATGCCAAAAAGATATGTCATAGAATAGTCTCTTTGACGGTGCAAGGAAAACTGGATATCCATATTTAGAAGAATAAAACTAGATTCTTATCTCTCACCCTGTACAAAAGTCAACTCAAAGTGGATTAAAGATCTAGGCATAAGACCAGTAACTTTGCAACTATTAGAAGAAAACATAGGAGAAATACATCCATATATAGATCCAGGTGGTGACTTCCTAAATAGGACTCCTGTAGCTCAGGAAATTATAGCAAGTGTCAATAAATGGGAACGTATTGAATTAAAAAGCTTCTGCACAGCAAAAGAAACAGTAGCATGAAGAGAGAACTCAGAGAATGGAGCATATCTTTTTCAGCTTCTCTTCTGACAGAGGATTAATATCCAGAATAAATATATATATAAAGAAAACACCAAGAGACAAGAAACACATTCAGTAAATGGGCAAATGAACTGAACAACTGAACACTTTTTTCAAAAGACAAAGTACAATGGTCAATAATAATACAAATGCACAACATCTTTAGACAAATTATGTCATCAGCTTAGGTATCCATCGACAGACATGTGGATTAACAAATTGTGGTATATATAATCAATGGAGTTTTATTCAGCCTTAATAGAAACAAAATTAGTTGCAGAAAAGTAGGTGGAACTGGAGTGCATCATATTAGGTGAAATAAGTCAGAAGCCAGACTTAGAAAAGACAAATACTCTTATGTTGTATTTCATATGTACAAGCTAGTGGGAAAAGAAGGGGGAGGGAGGAGGATATCAGGAAAGAAAGGAGCCCCATAGGATAAAAGATGATCAAGAAGGGGGAGGAAGTATTGGGGAGTGAAATTGATCAAATTTATGTTTTATGCATATACCAAAATGCCACAAAGAAACTACATTTTGTTTAATTAGTTATGTACCAATAAAAAAATCTTGACTTTAGCTTTATAAATTTGTCTCCTATGTTCTGTTTGATGCAAGATTAGCTACGATATTCCCTTTGAGTCATATTAGTGTCCCTTCTCCTGGGACCTTAAAGGTTTCCTTTCATTAACCAAACAGTTATAACATGTACATGTCTTTTCTTTCCTTTTTTCAGATGTGTGACCAGAAAATTCTTGTACTTGTGGATTCGAATGACTTTCGGAAGAGTATTTCCCTCTAAAGCCAGGTAGTGTTAGCTCAGAATAACACATTTCTGTTGAACTCAGTCTAGGTTTTAACTTCATACTAGTTTTTACATACTTTATTATGTCATATATTACTACATTCTTCCACCGTGCCTCCCCAGCCTCCTGGAGCTGGAATATTACCTAATATAAGCATGTGATGTGAGGGTAACTCATGCATATTAGTTGACTGGATAAATGCATAAAGGAGTGAACTAGGTGAACAAAATGAACTAGGATGGCTGTTACCTTTCTGGAAAAAAAAAACTGTTGCCAAGGAGAAGAGCTCATTTAGGGCATTGGTGAGACTGACAGATGGACTTGATCTTGGGAAGAATCTGAGGAAAAACCTGGCATGGGCAAGAGAAGTGAAATTTTAATGAAGAGTGATCTCCTGTCATATGCTATACATTATACACATATGTATGTGTGTGTGTACACATATATATGTATGATTATATATGTACACTACACATGTTTATAATATACATATACTGTTCTTTGCATAGATCGCCACCACCCACTGCTACGATTTTTGGTTACAGTCAATTTAACTGCAGTGGGAAGAATGAGGTATAAGAGGAATCACAGAGTCAGGAACACTGAGCAGGAGGCAGTGGGGGTGGGGAGAAGGAGCCCATATATAGGGTGTGTTTCAGAGGGAGAATTGGCAGCCATTGAGAATGCTTTTGACTCTGAGAGTCTGACTTAAAGTGTCTTATTAAGCAAATTGAGATTTGCTTTTTTTCACAAGCAATTTGGAATTGGCAGTTACTGGTATTGGTTTAGCTGTTCAAGGATACCATCAAAGATTCAACTTTTAGCTGGGCATGGTGGTACACGCCCGTAATTCCAGCAACTTGGGAGGCTAAGGCAGGAGGATCACAAGTTCAGGTCCAGCCTCATCAAATTAGTGATACCCTAAGCAACTTAGACCCTGTCTCAAAATAAAAATTGGGCCGGGGATGTGGCTCAGTGATTGAGTGCCCATGGGTTCAATCCTGCTCTCAAAAAAAAAAAAAAAAAAAAATGCAAGTACTCAACTTTTATTATACTTGTAGCTGACTGTCCTTAACATATTGGCACTTTGTCCTCACAGGTAACATTGCATAGTTGCAGGATGACTGTTCCAGGGTCCTATAGGAAGGAAGGACAAATAGTGTTGTCATTTTGATCTGTCTTTTATCAGAAAAAAAAAAAACTTCCAGAAGTCCCTGGCTGCATTCTGTTTCTGCCTCATTGGCCAGAGCTTTGTCATGGACTGTCTTTAGCTATAGAGGAGGTTGGGAATGAAAATTGTTCCACTCTTTATAGGGTATACTAGTGAAGATGTAGGGGCTTGGTGGTTCATGTTGGTTTAGCCAGTGACAGCTAGTACTACCATACTATGGTTATAGCTTTAAAACGTTCACATGCTCTTTTTCATTTCTTTTCTCTTGAGTGGTACAGGTTATAGAGAACAAAATATTGAACTAGAATTTAGGAGACCTGAGTTTTGATTCCATCCCTGACCCTCATTGTCTGATCTGAGGATAAGGTATAGTTTTGGGCCTCAATTTGTGTTTTTAGATTTTTATTATTATTATTATTTTTTGAAATGGGGTCTTGCTGAATTGTTTAGGGCCTCCATAAGTTGCTGATGCAGGCCTCAAACTTGAAATCCTCTTGCCTCAGCTTTCAGAATTGATGAGATTACAGGCCTATACCACCACACCTGGATATGGGCCTCAATTTCTGAAACTTAAATGAGAGAATGGAAATATTTGTTCTCTAAGTATGTTCATATTTAAGAGATTTTAAAAAGCTAATTGGTTTTATGTGTTTGTACTTATAAATCCAGGGTTTCCTCAGGCTTTGGAGGCAGGATTTAGGAGATTTCACTGGGGAACTTTCAACTGTCAGCATCTCTGAAGGCCTTTTTCCTAGATTAAGATCAGTTTTCCCCAGAGTAGATGAATCCTCTGAATTCCTGCTGATATGGGATGGACTTAAGTGGGAGCATGGCTGCACGCAGGGAAAGGGAGTAGAGTTTCATTGTTTATTATGTCAACTCTCAGTTTAGGGAATGTCTCCAGAGCTTTGCCTAGTAGCCTAGAATCTGGCGCTTCTCTGGTTCAGCCTCTCCAGAGAGAAACTTAGTCTTGACTTGGGTGAACAAGACCTAGGAACCTAACAACTTCTGATATAATCCTCTCTTCATATAATCCTGGCTCCTTCCTTCCAGATGCCTCTTAGTCCTATGACATTTCAGTTCTCTGCCTTTTCTGATTTGGTAACTCAGTTGCCACTTGCCTACCTACTTTTTCATTAATTACGTAAACTTTGTTGACATCGTATCTGTCATCTTCTGTCCTACTTTCTGTGAGTATCTGCCTTTTTAAATGTATTTGCTATTATTTTAGTGGTGTTTTGGGAAGGGAAGAAGGTAGATGGTTGTGTTCATTGTACCATGTGCAGGTGGTTCCTAAGTTTTATTTTATTTTATTATTATTATTTTTTAATAAGAATCTTGACTCTTTATTTTTTTTAAAGAGAGTGAGAGAGGGTGGGGAGAGAGAATTTTTTAATATTTATTTTTTAATCATCAGCGGACACAACATCTTTGTTTTGTATGTGGTACTGAGGATCGAACCCCGGCTGCACGCATGCCAGGCGAGCACGCTACCGCTTGAGCCATATCCCCAGCCCCCTAAGTTTTAAAATAATGAACAAGGGGCTGGGGATGTGGCTCAAGCGGTAACGCGCTCGCCTGGCATGTGTGCGGCCCGGGTTTGATCCTCAGCACCTCATATAAACAAAGATGTTGTGTCCGCCGAGAACTAAAAAATAAATATTAAAAAAATTCTCGCTCTCTCCCTCTCTCACTCTCTCTCTTTAAAAAAAATAAATAAAATAATGAACAAATCTGTTGAAAATTTTCAAAGAGTATAAAATCTTACAATTTAGGAAATGCCAGTCTCCTCTAATTCCTCCCTGAGAACCACTGATATTAATTTGGTATTTTGGAGGTCTTTCCAGGCTTTTTATATGTATAATCATTTACATATGCATGAACACATACATGTGTATATTTATTTGCTTATAGATTACATATTATACCAATTCCAACACATGGGTGCGGAATATACATTATTTTATTATTGTTTTTGTACTGGGATTTAACCCAGGGGCCCATTACCACTGAACTACTTCTCCAGCCCTTTGTTTTTTTTCATTTTGAGACTGGGTCTCGCTATGTTGCTTAGGACCTCACTAAGTTGCTGATACTGGCCTTGAACTTGTGATCCTCTTTCCTCAGCCTCATGTGTTACTAGGATTATCGACAGTGCTACTGCATCTGGCTGAATATACATAAAATATTCACTTAAAAAATGGTGCCAGCCGGGTGTGGTGGTGTACACCTGTAATGTCAGCAGCTGAGAAGTATTGCAAGTTTGAGGTCAGCCTCAGCAACTTAGGAAAGCCCTAAACAACTTAGTGAGACCCAGTCTTAAAATAAAAGAAAGGGCTGGGGATGTAGCTCAGTGGTAAAGCACTCTGGATTCAATTCTTGGTATTAAAAAAAAAAAAAGGTACTATGTTATATATACCATACAATTACTTTTCCTGAGCTTCTGTCCATTTTTGTGCTCTTACCTCTGCTTCTTTCATGAAAACTGACTGCATGGCATTGATTAAATTAATTTGTCCTCTTTTTTTTTTTCTTTCTTTTTTTTTCAAATTTTTTTAGTTGTTGATCGACTTTTATTTTATTTATTTATATGTGGTGCTGAGAATTGAACCCAGTGCTTCACACATGCCAGGCAAGTGTGCTACCGCTGAGCCCCAGCCCGCTAATTTGTCCTCTTTTATTGTGTTCTTAAAAATTATTAACAATAATGAAGTGAATTTCCTTATGAATATCTTTTTTTTTTTTTTTTTTTTTTGGTATCTGGTATTAAATCCAGGGGCAATTAACCCCTGAGCCACTTCCCCAGCCCTTTTTTTGTTTTCTTTTTAAAACTTTTTGAGACAGTCTCTCCAAGTTGCTCAGAGCCTCACTAAATTATTGAGGCTGGCTTTGAATTCCTGCGTCAGCCTCCCGAGCTTCTGGTATTACAGGCGTGTGCCACCGTGCCTTGCTTTCTTATGAATAACTTTTTAAGCCAGCTTGAAAAATCTGAGTTGGCAAAGGGAAGGGAATATCAGCCTGTGGAACTTTGAAAAGAAATTCAGAGTGATTGACAAGGACCCACGTTCTTGAGTTATCAATCACTTTAACAGTGACATCAGCACCATCACTGCTTATTTGTTTTCTTTTTTCTTTTAAAGAGAGAGAGAGAGAGAATTTTTTTTTTTAATATTTATTTTTTAGTTTTCGGCGGACACAACATCTTTGTATGTGGTGCTGAGGATCGAACCCGGGCCGCATGCATGCCAGGCGAGCGCGCTACCGCTTGAGCCACATCCCCAGCCCTTATTTGTTTTCTTATTACCTTTTCCCTCTCTTCATTTTCTCTTACCTCTCTTATGTTTTTATAACTCCCTTGAACAGGTTTCATTTACTTTGTCATCTATGTTCCTGTTAAATATTGGGGATACCATTAGGCATTTTCTTGTTTTAAAACATTAATCTCCTTAGCATATAAATGAATTGTAATTACCACATTGTGGGAACAAAAAATATTTTTTTAGTCTGATGAATTAATTTGAAATAATTCTCAAATTAATTTATTAAAATTAAGATTTTAATTTTACTTTAGCATCTTTAATCAGTAAGATCTATATTATAAGTTTTTAATCTTCATTTCTTGCTTAAGTAGTTTTAAGTTTTTTATTTGAAAAAGTTAAATGTCTATTTTTAATTTATTTTGGTGTTTACTCTTCTTTAAGAAGGCTAGAGTAATAAGAAACTGATTTTGGAATACATGCTAGCTCCAACTTCATCTTGTCTAACTCTCTCTCATGTTTTTCATGGCCCAAGGTTTTACTATGAGCAGAGACTACTACGGAAAGTCTTTGAAGAATGGAAAGAAGAGTGGTGGGTTTTGCATCGAGAATGGAAACTCTGTGTTCGAGCTGACTGTCACTACAGGTCAGATTTTGTGTCACATTACTTCAGTTTTACACATTTTTTTAAAAAAAATTATTTTTAGTTGTAGTTGGACGCAATACTTTCATTTGATTTATTTATTTTTATGTGGTGCTGAGGATTGAACCCAGGGCCTTGCACGTGCTCAGTGAGTGCTCTACTGCTGAGCCACAACCTCAGCCCCCAATTTTACACATTTTAATATATAGATTTGACATATTGTCAGATTCCTTTTGGCATGTTTTTAGTCAAAAGGACTAAAGTTAGATTGCTTTCTGGTTTTCTTCAAATCATTTTTAGAGTAAGCAATTTGAAGTCCTAAATTAAACACAAGCATGTATGCGTGCACTTGCATGTGTATATACATATGCATACACACTCCTAATAACCATTATATATTGGTCGTGCTAATGATTTGAATGGGGTTTCTCACTGATTCTCACTTCTGTATAATTTCTGAGAGTATTCTGTTATTTAAAAAATATTGTTGTAATTCATGTTGATTATGGGAGAAAATGTATGCCCAATATAGAACATTAAGAAAAAAAAAGGAAAATGGAAATAGAAAGTAAACATTTTTTGTTGTTGTTGTTGTGTTGGGGATTGAACACAGGGCCTTGTGCATGCAAGGAAAGCACTCTACCAACTGAGCCATATCCCAGCCAGTAAACATTCTTAATCCTTCATGTTCACATTCACATTCCCTGAGATGAAGGGGATAAAGTAAAACTTGTGAATTAGATCAAATACACATTTTTTTTAGATCTTTTCTTTTTTAAAAAAGTATATATACGTTATGTCTTTAAGATGATATTGACTGTCGTTATAGTCACTTTTAGTTGGGATAGGACTTCTGACTTCTGACTATTTCAGATTAAAAATAGATGCATTGAGGTCCTGGCATGGTGGTGCATGCCTGTAATGCCAGTAGCTTCGGAAGCTGAGGCAAGAGGCTTAAAGTTCAAAGCCAGTCTTAGCAAGTTAGTGAGGCCTTAGCCAACTTAAAAATACCCTACACTAAATAAAATATAAAATGGGCTGGGTATGTGGCTCAGTGGTTGAGTGCCTCTGTGTTTAATCCCTGGTACTTAGAGAGAGAGGGAGAAAGAAAGAGAGAGAGAGAGAGAGAGAGAGAGAGAGAGAGAGATTTTCAGTAGTTCTAAAAGCCTACACTTAAATTTGAAATCAAGCTTTAGAATTGGGGTAGTGAAATTATGGAGGGATGAAAGTGTTAAGATGTGTGATGTCTATATAAAGGAGAAGAAAAAGGAAAAAGCTCCATTGACCATATTGCAGTGACAAGGAGAAGTAATGTTTTTCAGTGTGGATGATTAGAATGATATGAGTGTCCTTCCAAATGTCATGGCTTTGTGCATGTTGAAAGTGAAGTTATTCTCGGAGAAGTCAAACTTTTCTTCCTCAGTGACATTTTAAGGTATAGAGAATGAATCTTTCTCTATATAATTTATCCTCCTATTTTCAAGGAGGATAAATTTCTCTGTGATTGTAGGAAATGGAATTTTTGCTTAGGTGCTGATAGGTTTTTTGTTCTATATTCCATGTTCTGAGTATAGAACAGATGGGTGTGTTGGATTAAGAGTTGTTTTGTCTTAAAAAGCCATTAGTGTTGCATACCAGTGCAGTGTTTCATACCTGTGATCCCAGCAACTTGGGAGGCTGTTTCAAGGGAATCTCAAGTTCAAGGCCAATCTGGGCAATCTGTCTTAAAATTAAAATAAAAAGGGCTGGGGATGTAGCTCACTTCTAAATCTCCTCTGGTTTCAGTACCAAAAAAGAAAGAAAGAAAAAGAATCAATGCCATATATCATTTGTTTTTCTGATTCCTCAGATATTACTTGTACAACCTAATGTTCCAGTACTGGAAGATCTATGTGCATCAGCAGCAGGAGATGAAGAACAAGTACATTAGAGCCTCGGATCATGGTGAGAAAAGGAACCACATGTGTAAAGTAGATGCCCACATTTACTTTCACAGGAGCTCTTGAGAGGGATAAACAGATTGTCTGGAAGCAAGAATAACTCAAGATTAAAGGGAAGATTCCATTTCACATTTTTCAGAATGCATAATCTCTGGGGTATATGATCACATCTCTGATTTTCTCCATATGGCATGGTTTATACACTTAAGACTCATTTAATGAGAATTTGTGTGTCCTGGCAATGCCTGTTGGTGGGTTGTTCTGGCTATGTATCTCCTATGGCACTTGGGGCTGCAGTCTATTTGGCTGCCATGTATCAATTTGCCAGATATTTGAGAAGAGCCATATACTGCTCATTTCTGAACTGTTTTGCCCAGGTTGCTTCTTAGTGATCCAGTGATTAGTTGAGTGCTGCTTCTTTTCTGGTTCCTCCATAAGTAGAGTCCAGAAATGTTGCAGTAATTCACTTGCAGGTCAGCATGGGAAAAGAAAGAAGAAGCAGAGCAAGCGAAGCAGCAGCAGAAAAAAAGTCCTTTATTATGTACAAGCAATCTTTTTATAGTATTGTGAACAAAGAAGGCAGCCTTCCAACATCAATAAATCAGGTCTTTCAGCTAATTAAACATAGCATACAGAAGTTTTACTTTCTAATCAGAAGTGACCCGCTTCTTATGACTAATCTATTCTCGGCCCGGAGTATGTTGAGCTCTGCTCTTTGTTAAGAACAGATAATAAAATTTTTTTCAGTGCCCTCCTAGCCCACTTGGCAGAACATCCCGTTTGCAGGCAAGTCCTCCCAAGGACAGCAGACACCTCGTTTTCAAGCATGTCCGCTGTTACCTTATCTAAACCTTGAAGGAGCCTCTCGTTTGCAAGTAGGCCCTCCCAAGGACAGCAGACACCTCGATTTCAAGCATATCCGCTGTTACCTATCTATACCTTGACAGAATATCCCGTTTGCAGGCAGACTCCATCAAGGACAGTAATAGTAACGCAGTTACATCTGATTCTCTGCACAGGAACCCATCTGAAGAGTCCAAGGGAAAAAGGCACAGGGTTTCAAAATGATTATGTAACCTGCATTAGCTACTGCCTTATATGCATTCCATATGACTCTCCTGCATGTACTTCAAAACTCACCCTGCATGTCACAAGTACTTGTCAACTCCCTTACCGTGTAGACCTGCTTTTCTTTCTACTTTTCCTAAGTGAGAAGCCTTTGTTAGGAATAGCCTGTTCATTTCTTATGCCTCAAATCATCAGTTATCTAATATTATATGATAGTCCTCTGTGGTGTCACTTGTAGTCTTTTTTCTTTGCCACTGCCTGAGAGTAATCCTCATCTTTTCTACAGAATGTTATGTGTATCTTTTCAGTCATTTCCTTGCACTTATTTTCTCCCTCTTCTCATTCTGTGCATAGCTAAAGCATGATAAGACACAGAAAATATCATATCACTCTCTTACATAATAGTTCATTTGGTCTAGGCATGTTGGCACTTTCGTATAATCCTAGTTACTCAGGAGGCTGAGGCAGGAGAATCACAAGTTTGAGGTCAGCCTCAGCAACTTAGACCCTGAGCAGCTGGGATTACAGGTATCTGCCACTGTGCCCAACCATTTTCAAGCCCATTTCAAAAGGTGAAAGATTTATGTGATCTGAAGAGAAACCAAAGTATCAGGTTTTTGTTTTTTCCTTTTTTTTAGGTGGTACTGAAGATAGAACTCACAATAATATACCACTGATGTACACATCCAACTCTTTTAAAAAAAAAAAATTGAGATATGGTTTCACCAAATTGTCTAGACTAGGCTTGAATTTATAATCCTTTTGTGAGGCCTCCCAGGTAGATAGAATTATAGGCTTGTAACATCATGCCCAGCTCCAGGCCTGTTTTATTTATTTATTTATTTTTATGTATTTATTTTTATCATTATTTTAGTTATACATGACAGTAGAATGTATTTGGACATATTATATATACTTGAAGTATAACTTCATTCTACTATCTTTCTCATTCTCATCCTCCCTCCTTTCCTCCCATACTGCCTGTCCAATCTGGTGAACCTCCCCTTCTCCCTCCCTGCCCCCATTGTGAATCGGCATCCCCATATCAGAACTTTTGGTTTTTTGAGATTGGCTTATTTCACTTAGCTTGATAGTCTCCAGTTCCATCCATTTACTGGCAGATGCCATAATTTTATTTTACCAAAGTGATGATACCATTTGTATTTCCATCAGCAATTTTTGAAGATTCTACTTTTTCTATATCCTCACTAGCTCTTAGTGTTGCTATCTGAAAAAAATTTTTAACTGTATTGATAGGTCAGTACAGATGTCACATTGTGGCTTTAGTTTGAATTTCCTTAATGAGTAATGATGTTGAGTATCTTTTCCTTTGCTTATGTTCTTATTTGCAATATCTCTCTTTTGGTGAAGTGTCTGTTCAAGATCTTTTATTCTGGGCTGGGGCTGTAGCTCAGTATCAGAGGTCTTGCCTAGAACATGTGAGGCACTGGGTTCAACGCTTAGCACTGCATAAAAATAAATAAAATAAAGGCATGCTGTCCATCTACAACTCCAAAAAAAATAGAAAAAATAAATATCTTTTCTTTGGTACTGGGGATTGAACCCAACAGTGCTTAACTCTTGAGCCACATCTGTAGCCCTTTTTATTTTTGTATTTTGAGACAAGGTCTTGCTAAATTGCTGAGGCTGGCTTTGAACATTAGATCCTCCTGGCTCAGGTTCCTGAACCTCTGGTACTAGACATGTGCTACCATGCCCAGGTTTTTGTTCTTTTAAATTGGGTTGTTTGAGTTCTTGTTCAATTGTCAGGGTTTTAAAAAAATGTATGTATTCTAGTCTGGGTATAGTGGTGCATAACTCTAGTGCAGCTTCTGGGAAGAGGTTTGAGACAGGAGGATAACTTGTTCCTGATTTTAAGGGAAAATTATTCAGTCTTTAACCATTAAGTATTATGATAGGTTTTTGTAGATGTTCTTCATCAGGTGAAGGAAGCTCCCTTGTTCTGAGTATTTTTTGCTGACTTGATAGTTTTTCTGTATCAATTGCCATGATAATATATCTTTTTTTTAGAGACACAGATCTTACTATTCTGAATTTAAAATCTTGGGCTCAAGTAATCCTTTTGCCTCAGCCTCCCTAGGAAGCTGTGATTACAGGTAGTGCCCAGTTCTATTCTTTTTTTAGTTCAATACTATGATGAATTATTTAGAGCGATTTTTGATTTTTTGAATCAACTTTACATTCCTCAGAGTACTTTCATTCTTTATATCTTACTGGGTTCAATTTCTAATTTTTTTTTTTTTTTTTTTTTTTGGTACCAGGCATTAAACCCAGGGGGCACTTAACCATTGAGCCATATCAATATCCCTTTTTATTTTTTATTTTGGAATAGTATCTCATAAAGTTGTTTAGGGCCTTGCTAAGTTGCTGAGACTTGAGACTGGCTTTGAACTAGGAATCCTCCTGCCTCAGCCTCCCAGGCCGCTGGGATTATAGAAGTGTGCCACTATTTCAGATTTCTTTGAAGATTTTTGCTTCTGTGTTCATGTGGGATGTTGCTCTGTTGTTTTCTTTTGTCATATGTTTTTGTCTGGTTTTGGTTAATGCTGGGTAATACAGGCCTCACAAAATGTTTTGGAAAGTATTTCAGCCTCATCTATTTTCTGACAGAGATTTGCAGAATTGGTTTTATTTGTTCCTTAAATTTTCAGTAAAATTCTCTGATGAAATCCTCTAGTCCTGGCATTTTCTTTGTTGAAGGATATTAAACTTTGAGTTCAAGTTTATAAATACATGTTAGGTTATTTTGGTTATTTTTTGAGTGAGTTTTCAAGGAATATGTTTTTCAAATATGTTATCAAATTCATGGGCATGGAATATTTCATTATAATAACTTCAGTGTGTTACAGAATCTGTAGTCAAACCCTTTTTTTAATTCTTGATGTTGGTAATTTATGTCTTCAGTCTTTTTATTTTTGACCATTATGATTTTTTTATTTGTTCTTTTTAGTTAAATGTGACAGTAGAATGTATTTTGACATATCATACACTCACGGAAGCTTTGGTTTTAATTTGGTCTTCTTTTTCTAGTTTCTTAGAATGTAAATTGAGGTTATTGATTTAAGACATTACATTTTTTTTTTAAAGAGAGAGTGAAAGAGGAGAGAGAGAGAGAGAGAGAGAGAGAGAATTTTTTTAATATTTATTATTTTTTAGTTCTCGGCGGACACAACATCTTTGTTGGTATGTGGTGCTGAGGATCGAACCCGGGCCGCACGCATGCCAGGCGAGCGCGCTACCGCTTGAGCCACATCCCCAGCCCCTCATTTTTTTTTCTAAGATAAGCATTTAGTGCTACAAATAAAGTTCCCTTAAAGTGTTTTAACTGCATCATGCAAAATTTAATGTTATATTTCTGTTTTCATTCAGTTAAAAAAAATTCTAATTCCACTTATGATTTTTCCTCTTTTTTTTTTTTTTTCCTCCTTTTTTTGTACTGGGGATTGATCCCAGAGGCACTCTACTATTGTCCTATATTCCCAGTCTTTTTTAGTTTTTATTTTGAGACACGATCTCACTGAGTTGCCCAGACTGGCCTGGATCTGTAACCCTCTTGCCTCAGCCACCAAGTTGCTGGGAAGAGGCGTAGGCCCCATAGATTATTTAAAAGAATGCTTAATTTCCTAATATTTGGGTATCTTCTTGTATCCTTTTGTTAAGAATTTCTGTTTTATTCCATTATGGATTAGAGAATAAGATACAGTATGATTTCAGTCCTTTTAATTTTAAGGTTTGATTTGTGGCCCAGAATATGTCCTGTCTCTTAAATGTTATCTATGTATTGTGGAACAGAAGGGAAAAGTCACTTGAATTTTTAAGAGAAAAAAAAATATTTCTGACTTATGTGTTCTTTCAGGCCATGTCCGTAGATATCTGAAGTACTATTCACTATTGTGTAAAAAGTTTACAAGTACTTTCAGGCCTTAAGGAGAATTATGGTCACATTGTCACATATATCCAAATCATGGCAGAGACAGTTAATGCAGATTCCTGTGTTATATGTCTAGAAAATAGATACATTTTTCATGAATTATCTCATGTATGATTTATAGACATACCTGTAAGAGAACATCATTTTACAGATGAGGAACATTTATAGGTTACTTAGCCTATAAATGAAAAAAATCAATATTGAAAAAAATCAGTAATGAAACCCATCTTTAGTTAGGCACAGTGGTGCACACCTGTATTCCCAGCAGTTTGGGAATCTGTTGCAGGAAGATGGAAAGTTCAAGGCCCACCTCATCAACTTAGCAAGGTCCTAAGGAACTTAGTGAGACTCTTTCTCAAATAAAAAATAGAAAGAGCTGAGGATGTAGCTCAGTGGTAGAGTGCTATTGGGCACTTTCAATCCCCAGGACACCACCCCCCAAATAAAATTTTAAGAAATCCTGCTTATCTTACTTGAGCCCAGACTCTAGATCTCAGTACCATACTAGTCCTCATTACCCCAAGTATGCTGAATCCTGAGGTCTGGGATGAGCACAAGGAAGAGAGATGTTAAAATCTCCTTCATATTTTGATTTGAAATATACAATATATCTTTAGTATTCCTTGCCACATTTTGGAGAATGTTCAAAAACTAGTAATTTTATTTTCTCCATTATGTTCCATAAAGCAAAAAAAATTTCCTTCATTAGTGATGGTTTTCATAATGGAAGTGGAATTTACTAGGAGAACTGTGAGCCCTTGCATCTCCTATTTGTAATAAATTTGTCTTTCCTTCATGATCATTAATTGTCCTTTATACTCTGTTTCCCAAACAGATAAAACCTTCTTCTTCTGTTTTTTTTTTCTTTCTTTCTTTTAAATAAGATGGACTCTTGCTATGTTGCCTAGGCTGGCCTAAATCTCCTGGATGCAAAGAATCCTCTTGCTCAGCCTCCTTAGTAACTGGGACTAGAGGTTTGTGCTAGTATCTCTGGCCCATCCCTTCTTTTTGTCTAGCTTATTCTACTTCAAATAGCAAGTTTTGTAGCATGATTTTTTCCTTCTTTATATTAAGGAAAGATTTAAATAATAAACTTTCATGTATCCATTACCCAACTTAAACAATTATAACTCCTACCCGTCTTTTCACATCCCTGTGGCGCTCCCTTTTTTTGCTGCCTGTTTATTCACATCATTTCATCTATAAATACTATAGAAAATATATTTATTTAAAATAAGAAATTTTAGAGTGAAGGATTTCTGAACAGTTCAGTATGTTGGTTTTCCTGTAAATGCTTTGTATTTGCCATCTTTGTTTTTGTTTCGAGTCCTTTTATTTTTGTACCACTTCACAACATTTCCAGCAGGGGGCACCTGAAGGCTGTAGGGATTTAACTATTCAAAGACTGGATGAGTACAGAGCACCTTTGAGTTTTCATTGTAACCCAGAGTAATGCATCTTCTGTCAGCCCTTTAAAAAACATCTATCTCTCCCTGAGTGTGGTGATGCACACCTGTAATCCCAGTCACTCGGAAGGCTGAGACAAGAGGTTTGCATGTTCTAGACCAGCCTCAGCAATTTAGTGAGGTCCTAAGCAATTTTGCAAGGCCCTGTCTCAAAAAAAGGGAGTGAAGATATGGCTCACCCCTGGTTAAGTGCCCCTGGGTTCAATCCTCAGCACCAAAAATAAAATAAAACATAAAAAACATCTCTGTGTCTAGATGCAAAGCAAAAGATGCGACAAGCCTGGAAGTCCTGGTTGATCTATGTGGTTGTTCGTAGGACCAAATTGCAGATGCAGACCACTGCTCTGGAGTTTAGGCAGCAGAGTATCTTACGGTGAGTATGCTCAATTACCCTACAGATTAACAGCCATTATTTTACCTCAACATGCTTCTTTAACCCGCCTTAAAAAATGTTTTGAATACAGTTTATGCCTAATAAATATGTATTGATAACTTGTTCAACTATAAAGATTAATCACATGATTCCTTATAATCACAATAAATACTTATTGAGTATATTACTCTGTTATAAACCCTATGTTCAACAGATGTTGTTTAATGATGACCTTAAAAAATAATTTAAAGAAACCCTGTGTTAAGTTAGTATGTATGTTAATTTTTTAAGGTAAAGTATCTCATTTAATTCTCATCATAAACTATAAGACTCAGGAAGGTTGAGTAACTTGTCTGAACTCATATAAGTTGTAATTGGTAAAACTAGGGCTCACCCACCCTTGCTTTAACTACTGCTCTTCATTGCATCACATCAGCATTTTGGACACACTGGAAGAACATGAAGTAGTTGTGATATGTGTACCAATGAGCTACTTTATAATGAGACTAATTCCCCTATATATTGTCTCTTATGGTTCTTTGGGTCCTGAATGGCAGTATACTAAAAGCTCAGTATCTGCCCAGAAAAACTGGGCACTAAATATAGCATGGATAGCTTTGCAACTACACTGACTTGGATTTGTAACCCTGTTCCAGCATATATTATTGGGTCACTTCACTTCTCCAAGTCTCTGATTCCTTGCCTGTGAAATAGGCCTATGTGGCATTGAGTGTCTTTCAAGGTTGCCATTGAGAATAAATAAAGTAATATTTTTAAAGTAGTTAGCAGTGTCCAGAACATCAGTGGACATAAAAAAATTATTTAAATAGAAATAATATAATAATAACATAATTTATTTTAAATTTATTCAGTATTTTGAAATAGTATGCAGTTCTACTTGAATCTATGGAGAATATATTTTATACAATCAATTTATTTACTTAATGTATATTTATTGAGGGCTTAAAATGTTCTGGGACTATACTGGTGCTGGGGCTATGTTCAGGGAACTTGTAATTCCTTAAAGGTTTTTTTTTTTTTTTTTACATAACTTAAATATATATAGTTATAGTTGATAGACCTTTATTTTATTTATTTATCAACTATAACTATATATATATTTATCTATCAACTATAACTATATATATATATAGTTTGATAGACCTTTATTTTATTTATTTATATGTAGCTAAGAAGGAGTATGTATAAATATGTATTTTTATGTATAAAGAAGGAAAAAATCATGCTACAAAACTTGCTGTTTGAAGTAATAATTATGAAGTAGAATAAGCTAGACAAAAAGAAGGGATGAGCCAGCCCCAGCCCAGATTTTTTTTTTTTAATTAGAGCCGTATGGCTTTGCATAGTATTTTGATTCATCCAGACAAACTCATACGTGCATGGAAATCAATTTTGGTTCATGCCTCCCTGCTTCTCCATACCCTTATAATTTTTTAAATTCCTAAAAATGAATTAGCTAGCAATTTTGTCATAAATACTCATTAGCATGATCTTGTTTAGGAGAAAGGAGAGGTCTTTGTGGGTAGAGTGATCAGGCCAGTAATTTGTTTCTGTAAAGCAGAGGTTGCAAACTCTCAATTTCTCAAAGACTGGTTTCCTTCTGCAAATTAGAAAATAAGGAGGGGCTGGCAGTGTGTTCAATTGGTAGAGTGCTGGCCTAGCATGCATGAGGCCCTGTGTTCAATCCCTGGACCACCAAAAAAAGGTAGGAAAAAACCCAATCCTGAAATGAAAACCTGGCTAGAGCAGTAGGAAGGGATGGGATCCAGGAAGACTGGAAATCTAAAAGCCATTTTTTTGTGCAACTTATTCAGTAAAATCTTCTGAATTTTTTTTCAATTTTTGTTTTATTCATTTATTTGTTGCAGTACTATAGATTAAATCCAGGGGTGTTCTACCACTGAGCCACACACCCCAGCTCATTAATTAATTCATGCATGCATGCTAGGGATTGAACCCAAGGGTGCTTAAGCACTGATCCACATCCCCACCCTGTTTTGCTTTTTATTTTGAGACAGGGTCTTGTTAAGTTGCTTATAGCCTCACTAAGTTGCTGAGGTGGGCCTCATACTTATAATCCTTCTACCTCTGCCTCCCAAATCTCTGGGATTTTAGGTGTGCTCCACCATGTCCAGCTTATTTTTTATTTTTTTTATTTTTTTAATTTATTTTTAATTTTTTTAATATTTATTTTTTAGTTTTCAGCGGACACAACATCTTTGTTTGTATGTGGTGCTGAGGATCGAACCCGGGCCGCTCGCATGCCAGGCGAGCGTGCTACCACTTGAGCCACATCCCCAGCCCCTTATTTTTTATTTTAAATCAGGTTCTCTCTGAGTTGCTGAGGCTGTCCTCAAACTGCCATCCTCCTGCCTCCTCTGCCTCCTGAGTCACTGGGGTTTCAGCCATGTGCCACTGTACCTGGATCCTCATTTTAAAAATGTTGACAATAATTCAAGGTTTTAGAAAATGAACTGTGTAGGCCAGAGGAAGTCTGTAGTGCCTAAAGCTGGATATGATTTTAGGTATCATCAGTTTCCACATGGGCAACTCTAGAATGTTTCTTGATTATTGTTATTGTGGGTTTTTTTTGTTTTGTTTTGTTTTGGTAGTGGATCTAGCAGGCATCAGTTTAGAGATGGTAGTATGAAGGGAAGGTACTTGAGCTGAGAGTGAGTGGCCTAGTCTATAATGGCCTTTCTCTTTTCTGGGTGTTTTTTTTTCTCACTTCTGTCTTCAATTTGCTCTTCCAGGGTGTGGTGGAGCAAGTGGAGATGGCACCTAGGACAGGCCTACATGATCCAGGTTCTTCATGCCACAGCTATAAAGCACAGGGCCTTGTGCCTCCAGCTACAGGTGAGTTCAGCAAACTTGGGTTTTGGTGTCCTCTTTCTGTGTTGTTAAGCCTCATACACAGAAAGGGCAGGGTAAGACTTCCAATAGGAAGCCATTCTGCTGTAGCCCGTTGCTGGGAGGTCAGCTCAGGGGGCTGAGGAGAGGGTGGGTAGCAGTAGTAGTATGGAAGGCTGAGCTTTTCAACAGAAAAGTACTGCTATTAGAAACACACAGAGGCTTGTCCCAGGTGTGATGCCCATGGTTTTTGAGAGTTTCTGGTAAATATGGAACTGAAGGGGGTTTATGAATTAGTTACAAACTATTTAAAGAAACAGCAGTGTACTCTTATTTCCTCATTACAGTTTTTCTACAGCTAATTGGAAAGTAATACAGGCAGAAAAGAAATTAAGCCAAAAAGAAATTCATGTTCCTTTAATTTTTGTTTGTCTCAGGGGTTTCTTTTTGGGCAGTCACTAGGTTTTGGTCAGTTATAAAGGACTAAGAATTGTACCTAAACTATGGTGTGGTAAAACTTTTTATTACATTTGGTGTCTCTGAATTTATCACTTTTTTATATCTGCTGGGTATTTTTTAAGGTTGCCAAGTCAGTTATAGAAAATAGAACAGGGAGTGGGGAAAAAATATATCTGTTACTAAATGTAGGAGCAGTATCTTTTTAATCTGACAACATATTGCATAGTCTGTACAAGTATATACAGATGACGCGCCGAATAGCATATACAAGACTGTGTGTGTAGTTAAGTGGCAGAGCACATACTTAGCATGTGTGGGCCGTTGGTTCAATCCCCAGCATATGGAGGGGAGGAGGTAGTATATACAGTCATCTAGATAAGCCAAATTTGGCCTGCTTTCTGATTTTGTAAATAAAGATTTATTGGAATGCCACTACACCCATTATTTCATGTATCATGTGTATACTTTGAGGCTACAAGAACAGACAAGAGTTGAGTAATTGCAGCAGAAACCATATACCTTACAAAGACCTTTTAAGGAAAAGCTTGCTGACCCATGAATTCCTAATATCTTTTTTTTAATATTTATTTTTTAGTTGTAGTTGGACAAAATACCTTTTTTCACTTATTTATTTTTATGTGGTGCTGAGGATCGAACCCAGAGTCTCGCACTTGCCAGGCGAGCGCTCTACCGATGAGCCACAACCCCAGCCCTCCTAATATCTTTCAAGACAATTGCAAGGAATAAAGAGATGCAGATCTTGCCAATAATAATTATAGTAGCCGCAGCAACAATAACTTTTTATTTTTATTTTATTCCTGGAGTGCCAGGGATTGAACCTAAGTCCTCACATATGCACAAGTACTCTACCACTGATCTAAACCCTAATCCACAATAACTTTTGTTGTGATCTTATTTGAGCAAGGCCCTGGATTGAGTGCTTTACATCATTATCTCAGTTGATTTTCATAATTCTTTTTCCTTAAACCCTGTATTATTATTGAAAAAACTAAGCAGATTAAATAACTTGAACCAGTGTCATATACATAACAAAGGTCAGAACCAGGATTTAACCCAAATTAAATTGCAAAGCCATTCTCTGAACCATCATGCTATGTTGTTCTTATGAGACCTATAATCTCAGGAGGGAGATGGAACTGACAAATGGAACATTGTTGTAAACATAGGAGCGTAATGAAACTGATTTTCTGTCATTGATGGGCAACTGTATTGAGTGTTCCTTTCAGATACCCACTTTGAGAGGCCATAAACTCAGTCTGCTCATCCTACTTTGCTCAGAACATTTGCAGTAGTCTTCAAAGTTTGCAATTACAGAATTGATTGAATATTTTTAGTGATAAGATGTTGAGATTGGGTTTGAGGTTGAATTTAACTTTATATAAACTGTCAAAAGTCATTCTGAGGTCATTCATGGTGATTTGTGCCTGTAATCCCAATGACTCAGGAGACATAGGCAGGAGGATACCAAGTTCAAGGGAAGCTTGGGCAACTTGGCAAGACCCTGCCTCAAAATTTAAAAAGAAAAAAATATATATATGGGCTGGGCTTGTAGCCCAGTGGTTGACTGCTTACCTTACATGTGTGAGGCACTGGGTTTGATCCTGAGTGCCACAGAAAAATAAATAAAGATATTGTGTCCATCTACCCAAAAATTTTTTGAAAAACTATACATATATGTGTATACATATATTATGTGTGTGTATATATACATATATATACACATTTATACACACACACACATATGTATATATAAAGATTTGGGGGTATAGCTTTGTGGTAAAGTGCCCCAGTGTTTGGTTCATAGTACTGGAGGGAAAAACTCATTTTGAGTCAGCAAGTGAAAAATGTGAGTAATCAAGGAACTTTGTTGACATAGACTAAAAAACTAGATGAGTCTCTAAGAGTGGACTTCATTGTGTGGATTATATGTAATAATGCCTTGTGTCTATAAATATTACATGGTTTTACCAAGCACTTACCCTTAAGTCATTTTTCTGAATCCTTAACAACATCTCTATAAACTAGGCTAGGGCAGTCATCATGGTTACTTAGAATTTGGGCATGGTGGTACTTTCCTGTAATCCCAGGGACCTGGGAGGATGAGGCAGAAGATTGCAAGTTCAAAGCCAGCCTCAGCAATTTAGCAAGACCCTAAGCAATTTATTGAAACACTGTCTCAAAATAAAATTTAAAAAGGGCTGAGTACTTAGTGTTAATGCACCCCTGGCTTCAATCCCAGTACCAAAAAAAAAAAAAAAAGTTACATATAGGAGAAGGAAGAGTACCTCCTGAATTAACTTTGTTACATAGTTTTAACATTTAAACATTTTACATAATTGAAAAGCAAAAATAAAGCAAACATGGAGTTCGTGGCAGAAAATAATCATGGTACATAGTTTGCCTGTTCATTCCTATTGGAATGGATTCTGAGGAAGCAAAAAAAACTGCTAAGCAATCTGAAAATGTGTTCAGTGTTCTTATTGTTATTAGCAGGCTTGGAATTGTTATGTTGAAACTATTATAGCCACATCAGGAGATGAAGCAAATAGCTATGACACTGTCATTAGGACTCAGAATTTTTAGTGCAAAAGAAAAGATACAGGGATAAAATAAATTAAATAAAGAGCCCTATAATCTGTAATTGGGAAATACAAATATCAGTTTGGACCCATGGTTTCATTTTTTTAAATTTTTTTTAGATGTTGATGGACCTTTATTTTATTCATTTATTTATATGCAGTGTTGAGAATCAAACTCAGTGCATCCTCATATATGCTAGACAAGCACTCTTCCTTGGAGCCACAACCCCAGCCCCCCATGGTTTTATTTTATCTTTAAAAAGTATTTGTAAATGTTTTTACTGAAAAGACTTAGAAACAATGACAAGAGTGTAGCATTTAGTATCTTCAGTGCCCAAGTTGTGGCCTCTATTTCCTGCTAAAAGGCACAAGGGCTATTTGAGAAATAGATGATTCTAAGTCTCAGGCAGGAAATAGAAAAAATAAAGCTTGGATATAGTATATTATCAGCTAGGCGTGGTGGCTCACGCCTATAATATAGCAATTCCAGAGGCTAAGGCAGGAAGATTGCGAGTTCAAAGCCAGCCTCAGCAAAAGTGAGGCGATAAGCAACTCAGTGAGACCCTGTCTCTAAATAAAATACAAAATAGGGCTGGGGATGTGGCTCAGTGGTTGAGTGCCCTTGAGTTAATCCCTGGTACAAAAAAAAAGAGGAAATTAACAAAAGCTTAAGTAAGGTTGTGTTGGAAGGATTCAGGAGCCAATGAGAGCCAATTTGAAGCCCATGAGTTTAAGAAAAATTGGGACATTAAAAAAAAAAAATGCCTGCAATGGATTGAGAAATATATCCTAAAATTCATGCATTCAAAATGATTTTTTTAAATTTTTTAAGATTTTTTTTTTTTAAAGAGAGAGTGAGAGAGGAGAGAGAGAGAGAGAGAGAGAATTTTTTTTAAATATTTATTTTTAGTTCTCGGCGGACACAACATCTTTGTTGGTATGTGGTGCTGAGGATCGAACCCGGGCCGCATGCATGCCAGGCGAGTGCGCTACCGCTTGAGCCACATCCCCAGCCCTCAAAATGATTTTTTTAAAAAAATTCATCATTATTTTGAGTTATTAGGGCATTAACTCAACTCTTTGAAAGTTAATGACGGCAACAAAATTAACCCATTGTGTCCCATCATCCCAGATGTGGAACAGCTATGAAAAAAGTGAAATTGATGTGGTGGCCCATGCCTATAATCACAGCAGCTTGGGAGGCTAAGGCAGGAAGATCACAAGTTCAAAGCCAGCCTCAGCAACTTAGCAAGGTCCTAAGCAACTCAGTGAAACCCTGTCTCTAAATAAAATATTAAAAATGGGGACTGAGGATGTGGCTCAAGTGGTAATGCACTCGCCTGACATGCAAGGGGCGCTGGGTTGGATCCTCAGCACCACATAAAAATAAAATAAAGATGTTGTGTCCACCAAAAAACTAAAAAATAAATATTAAAAAAATTCTCTCTTAAAAAAAAAAATGGGGCTGAGGTTGTGGCTCAGTGATAGAGCACTCCACCTAGCACGTGCGAGGCGCCAGGTTTGATCCTCGGCACCACATAAAAATAAATAAATAAACTAAAAAATGGCTGGGGGCTGGGGTTGTTGCTCAGTGGTAGGGTGCTTGCCTAGCACGTATGAGGCACTGGGTTTTAGCCTTAGCACCACATAAAAATAAAGGTATTGTGTCCATCTGCAACTAAAAAAAAGTAATATTAAAAAGGGGGCTGGAAATGTGGCTCAGTGGTTAAGCACCCCTGGGTTCAATCACTGCCCCCCCCCCCAGCCCCCAAAAAGGTAAAATTGAGCAACAAATATACCACTATGGCAACTTTGAAATACTATTTGAATTGAAATATTGAAAACATGGGATTTAAGCATATATCCCACCTTTCTTGTACAATCTATATTAACCAAGAAACTAAATGGTTAGTTAGACAACTTCTTTATAAAATTCCATTTAATAAATGTAGAAGGCATATTAGAAATAGAAAACTCCTGTTTTGCCACTCCTTATGGGGATGCAGATCTAGGTTGCAGGTGAAAGGATGTTGGGAAACATAATGGAGACCTCAGACCTTCTGAAGCCTGAAGAACCTCAGCATTGCTACAAGGTGACAGCTAGAAACATGTGCCTTATGATACAGTGTAATTGGGAATACCCATCCACATTCATGAAGTGTTTTTCTGCCAGAATTGAACATGACTCCAAACAAGCCCAACACAAATCTAACACTTTGTAGGAAATCTAGGGGTCAGAAGAACAAGTTAAAAGATATTTAAGGAGAGAGTAATTCAAATTCAATATATGGGACATTTTATAGGATAAATGAATTGGTTTCTCTAATAGATAAGTGGCATAAAAGAGAAAAAGTTCATTGTTATAGGAGATTTAAGTGATGTGATAACCAGAGCAAAACAACAACAGAAACATGCTGGCTGTTATGTTCATATAGAGGAATACACCAGGGAAGATAAAGTTAGTTAATTTTATCACCCCTTGGATTATACCTGCTGCTTGTCTGCTTGTTGATTTTTATTATTCTGTTTCGTTTGTTTTTTTGGTGTTTTTGTTTGTTGAGATGGGGTCTTGTTATGTTGTCCAGGCTGGTCTAAGCTCCTGGGCTCAAGCAATCTTTCTATACATGCCACCATGCCTGACTTTTTTTTTTTTTTAATTCACAAATAGTAACTTTCTGGAAACAATATTTGGTGGGGGAGTGGCTGAGGATCAAGAGAATAATTTATTAAATTATTGCTTTTACCACTGAATACTAAGTTACTGAGGGTCTCCCTGAGTTGCTGAGGTTGGCCTCAAACTTGCAGTATTCCTCAGCCTCCTGAGTCACTGGGATTACAGGTATATGCCACCATGTGCAGCCAGAATGCATTTCTGAAAGATCCTTTTGATACTGATCCAGTACAGACTGGGAACCGGTTCTTGGACCCCAGTGTTGAAGATTCAACACCCGAGAGACACTGAAGCAAGCATAGAGAGCAAGTTTTATTTAAGAAATGGGAGGGATAGAGACAGATATCTCTGAAGAGAAGGTCCCCAGAGCTGGGTGTCTGTGGGAGGGGGTGCGACTTACTTTCTTATAGACCCCAGAATCCCCCTCTTTAGTTGTTGTCTTCTCTTTCTTCCCTGTATACGTGACTGGGAGCAGCAGCATGGAGGTTAATTGTTAGAAACTCAGAGTGCCAAGGAGATCGATTGATTTCAGAGATTGACCAATCTCGAAGGTTGACTGTTAACAACCCATTGTTCTCTGTTTGATAACTAGTTGTCACTCTCTTGACCCCCATCATTCATTACTTATATTGACTGCCTGACCTTTGTACCTGCCTCAGTTTGCTGAGGAATTTGACTTATTCTGTCCACTTAGGCTAGGCAGGTCTGCAGGTGAATTGCTTTTTGGCAAAGAAAGCATATGGGGGTCAGCACAGTGGGCTCATTTTTATAAATTATTCTCTTAACTTTGTGTTTCCACCATTGTCATCTGTCTGTCCCCTAAACACTTTCAGCCAGACATGGTGGTTCATGCATTTAATGCTAGTGATGCATGGGGCTGAGATAGGAGGATCACAAGTTTTACTAGCCTCAGCAACTTAGCAAGGCCCTAAGCAGTTAGTGAGACACTCTCCCCACTCCCGCCCCCCAAAAAAGGGCTAGGGATGTGGCTCAGTTGTTAAGCACACCTAGTACCAAAAAATAATAATAATAGAAATAAGTAAATAAAGACCTTTTCACCCCAAATTACCATAACTTATGATCCTGCTAAGGGATTGTCACTTCCTTGTTTCTAATTTTAGCCTTTCCAATGTGTTTCTATTTTGTGTTGTGTCCCCCACCCCAAATCATCTGTACTTCCCCACTGTCCCCAACACCCTCTCTCTTTCAGTACTGGGGATTGAACTCAGGGCATTGCACTTGCTAGGCAAGTGTTCTACCACTAAGCTGTATCTCCATCCATTTTAATTTTTTTATTGAGACAGGATTTTGCTAAGTTGCACAAGATGGCCTGGAACTTGAGATTCTTCTGCCTACAGCCTCCCACATTGTTGAGGTTATAGGCATGCATCACCTTGCCCAGGTCAGTCTCTCCTTTGATTGTTTTCTTTTGTCTGGTTTTCAGACTTGGTCAAGGTGGCGGAAACAGCTTCTTCATTGCCAGAGGGAGAGTCAGAAGATGGTCTCTGCAGTGCAACACCATCAGTGCTGGCAAAAACGGACATCATTGAAGGCCTGGATTGAATACCTACTTATGCGCAGAGTGAAGAGACAGCAGAATAGTAAGTAGGGAGCCCCAGGCTCTCAAAATAGAGAGTCTGGTCACCAATTAGTTTTAGAAGTAATAACACATCGAAATGTGATCACTCTACTTCCTGCTGCCATTGATTCTTTACGAAAAAGAAATATAACTATGTTCTACAAATTTTGGTGAAAGAAGATCAAGGACAAAAATACATCATTCTCAATTCACATTTATTTCCTTTTGACCTTCTGTGCATATACTTTATTCATATATGGTTTTAATTATTGTGATTAATACATGTATTTTATTTCAAATAGTGTTATTAATATTGGGATTAATATGATGTACCTACAATTTTGTATTGTGCTTTTTTTTTTAACATGGTTCCATGTCTTTATTCATCATGAATGTTATTTTTTTTAATTATAGAATAACTTACCTTAATTTGCTTAGTCATTCATTCTGTTGATAGATTCTTGGATTATTTTTGTATGTCCTCAGTTGTACAAATGTGTGTGAGTTATGATGTTGAGTTTTTTGGATACTATTTTTATGGTTTATTTTACCAATTAATTTTAGAAGAAATAACATATCGAAATGTGATCACTAGTACACTTTTTGTACTTATTCATTGAGTTTACATAGAAGTAAGTCAAGCACTGTGCTGGACACTGGGTTAGGCTCTCCTGCTTTCACCCAAGCCTCCCTGCAAAAATGTAGGCTGCCAGCCCTGTCTCTGGGAAGGTTTTACCATGTCCTTTGAAAATAATGATAGATGAGCACTGGAATAGTTAGTGCTGGAAGGTGGAGTGTGTTTAGCATGATGAGCTACAGACTAATGCTAAGTTGCTGAGGTTAGCTTTGAACTTGCCATCTTCCTGCTTCCAACTATGGCACTTGAATATCGGGACAGACTGCTTTCCAGTTCCTGGGCTTCAGCTTATTAGGCCATTGCGTGATTAGTGTAAAAGGAGTTTGACTAGGATCAGCCTGGCTGAAAACTTTTCCCAACATGGTGACCAAAGTTATGTGTCATTGACTAGGTCCCTGATTTCTATCCTGGAGGAATCTGTGTAGTGGCAAAAGTAAAACAAAGTCCTCTTTAAAAGCATCATTCCTATACATCAGTAGCTAATGAGAAGCCTCAGTGCTTGAGTAGATTTTATTGATTCTTCTTCCCTAAAATCAGAGACCTTTTTCTTTCCTTGGAGAGAGCAGAGATAGTTCAGAGATTCCTAGTGTTTAATGAGCTTTTTTATTTTTGGTGCTGAACCACTGAACTATACCTCCAGCCTAAAAAAACTTAAAGGATTCTTTATAGGAGCAGCCTTAAATCCTTGCTTTCTGCTAGTAGCAGGTTTCAGTTCATCTTACAGATACTTTCAGCTCATATCACATCTGGGAAGAGCAGCACCTTTGTTATTTCTCTGTTGCAGAAATGGCAGAGCAATTCTACCATGTCACTGTGCTCCAGATATACTTCTGTGACTGGCAGTGGGCCTGGGAGCAGAGGCAGAACTTGTATGCCCACCAGGCCCTGGTGGAGGAACTGGCCAAGAGGATGGCCCTGAGAAGGGCCTTCACACACTGGAAACACTGTATCCTTTTCAGCCACTCAGGCCTGCCTGCCACCTCAGCCAGACCAGCCTGAGCTCAGCACCATGTGTATACATGTAAGGCGAAAGTATCTATCTACCAAACAATTTAAGCCAGTTTTATCTCTGTTGACCTTTTAAAAACTTTTAAAACTGGGACTATACATACAAACAAATAGAACGTTGTTAGCAGTCCTGTTTGCTTCCCTTTTTATAGCCACCCCCCCCCCCCAGGTAATCCTATTGTCCTATTATTTTTTTCTGTTATCATTTCACTGCTTTTTTTCTTTAGATGATGATGATGGTGGTTGCTGGGAATTGAACCCACAGGCACTTAACCACTGAGCTACGTTCCCAGCTCTTTAACCTTTTTATTTCTTATTTTGAAACGGGGTCCCACTAAGTTGCTTAGGGACTTGGTAAGTTGCTGAGGTTGGCTTTGAGCTTGCCATCTTCCTGCCTCAGCCTCCTGAGTTGCTGGGATTACAAGTATGTGCCATCACACCTTGCTCATTGCTTTTTTCTAGCCATTAGATGGTAGAAATAGCCATAGCTGTGTATTTCTTGATGACACCATTTTTATGAGCATAGTTTCCATGTATTTAGCTTTTGCTTTGTGGAGCATTATGCATTATCTTCTCAATCCTTTTAGCAATCCTATGGTGTAGGTATCACCATCTCCATTTATAGGTTAGGAAACATTCAGGGAGGCTAAGTGATTTTCATAGTATGGTAAGTCTTTGGCAGAACCTAGATTTTTGCTCCTGTGCACATGTTCTTAATCACTATCCCCATCATAGTGTGTGCCCAATATGAGAATTTTCAATACTTTGGATGTTCATCCACACATTTGTTTGTTCATCAAAGTCTAGCTTTGTTTTAAACTTGTGCATAAGTGCTTGGATATGGGAAAACTCTTAAGACTTACAGTAGTTCATTGTTTATTAGGGAAAATAGACATGAAAATGGATCTGGACAATATGGTAAGATAAGTGCTGTCAAAGATTTGTATCAGTTCTTGTCTTCTAGTAGAATAGTTGAGAAAAGGGCATTTCAGGTGGAAGGAAATGGCATTTACATGGCTTACAGGTGAGGAAGAGCATTCAAGAATCTGTAGTGAGTCGTGAGCGGGACTGTGCTGAGGAACCAGGCTATAGACCTCTGGTGTGCAGTGCCCAGGAAATTGTGTTTTTTCCAATGGCCATGGGTAGCCTATGAAGGTTTTCATGAAGACAAGTGATAGTTAGATTGGGCTTTAGGAAGGACAGTTCTGGATTGGAGGAGAAATGCTAGCTAGCCCAAGGAAATCAGTGTTGTGAAGAGTCACATTTAACCAGTTATATGAGGGACAAGTCACATGAACTGCTGGGGCAGAATGGCAGGGAATGGAGAGGAGAGACCTAGGAGGAGAGCAGATGGGTGCGGCAGCTGAGTAGATTGGGGGAGTGGGAGGAGAAAAGCTTTGAAAATAGCTCCAAGGTTTTTAGCTCAAACATCTAACTGGATCTTTACACCAAAACAGAATACAGAGAAGGAGGGGACTGGGGTTGTGGCTCAGTGATAGAGTGCTCGCCTAGCATGCATGGGGCACTGGATTTGATCCTCAGCAACATATAAAAATAAAATAAAGATGGGCTGGGGATGTGGCTCAAGCGGTAGCGCGCTCGCCTGGCATGCGTGCGGCCCAGGTTCGATCCTCAGCACCACATACAAACATAAAGATGTGTCCGACGAAAACTAAAAAATAAATATTAAAAAAAAATTTCTCTCTCTCTCTTAAAAAAAATAAATAAAATAAAGAGATTCTGTCCACCAAAAAAAAAAAAAAAAAAAAAAAAAATTTCAGAGAAGGAGCAGGTTCTGCTTCTCCTATGGTGATTTTGAAATGTTTACCAAAATCAGTGGTAATTTATCTCTGGTACCTTTTGCCTCTTATCAAGTGGGCATCCAAGGGGGAAGGTAGCAAGGCCAGCTGTTTGATAAAGAACTCATATGATTCCCCTTTTCTACTGTTTTCTTGGGTCATCAGAAGACAGAGGTGGATATTATCCCACCTGGTAGGCTTATTACCCCTGCAGCCATGACCTTTTAGGTGGATGTGCAGGGTATGAACCTTGTTGAGACTAGAGGCCTTAACTTCTTGGCAGACGTGCTGCTGTGTGCAGAAGAAGCTGCTCAGTGTGAAGCAGCAGAAGGGTACCACCGGCACAGCCTGCTGGTAAGAGCAAAGCAGCCTGGTATGGTTCTGCTCTGAAGTCTCCACCCAGGGACCCTAACTAACTTTGGCTTACCGAGTGCAACCAGTTTCCCACTAGCTTAGTTTTAGTCATGAAACCGTGTTTTTCATTGTGGGTATCCCTGTTTGCATTTTGGATCAAGAAGGTAATGGTATAGGGTCAGAGGGATTCAGTGGTCTAGTCCTGGGGGTTTTTATATGATCTGATCCTTCTTTAGTGGCAGAAGACTAACCTGTAACAGATGCAATGCTGAGCTTGAAGCAAGATCTGGGTAGTGAGTTTCTGTGGTACCCAGTTCCTCTCTCCCACCCTTACCACATGAAGTGGTCTTCAAAGACTTTAAGAAGCCCTTCAGTTTTCATAGAACACATCATTAAAACCCTTAACTTCTCTTCTGTTACAGAAAACAAAATCCCAAGGAGTAGGGCAGTGATGTGAGCAAGAACTGGATATCCTGCCCCTACCCCAAGCCCCCTTCTCTCCAAGGATTCCTTCTACCCCACTCTAGCAAAATTATATTTATAATTATATAAATGTAAGAACTGACCCTTATGTGGCATAAAAACAAACAAAAAACTACCATAGGCAAAAAAAAAAAAGTCTCTTTTTTCCTTTGAGAGAGAAAAGCTGATGTTTGATCTTTATCTCTGAAATTCTCATGTGGGTCTTGGGGATCTTCCTGGTCGGAGATGAGGCAGTAGGCAGTGGGCTAACCAATACTACTGAGTTCCTGCAGTGCAGGCTGGCTTGTATTAGGCTGTCTGTTAAATTTCAAAGCAAGGAAACTCTCAGGGAAATGGAGCAATCCTGAGTAGCACTTGCAGAGCTTTTTGCACCCTGATTCTGGGACTGGCTTCCTTTGTCTATGCTTATTTCTAAGACTTTACTGATTCTGTGTAATCACTTGTGTCCTTTCTTTTTTGCATAGTATTTTTGCTTTAGAGCCTTAAAAGACAATGTGACCTGTGCCCACCTCCAGCGAATAAGAAGGAATCTTGCTTACCGGCAGCATGACATCATGGTGAGGGTTATCTTCTATATCAAGGGAACCCTTCTGATAGTTAATTTATCCTCCCCCCCCCCACCATACCCCGTTAACATATGTGCCAAGAGATTTTTCCAGATTTTAGACTCCAAAAGTCTTTTTTCCCCCCAGTGCTGGATTAAGCCTACGGCTTTGTTCATGGTAGGCAAGTGCTTTATCACTGAGCTACATCCCCAGCCCTTAGACTTCAAATCTTAATGTCTGTATCATTCAGTATCTGCATTAACTTTTGTGACTGGCTTATTTCACTTAGCATAATGTATACTTTTTCTTAAAAATGACTGGCTTTTTAAAAATATTGTCCAGTTATTTTGTAAAGCATTCCTTATTCTCATTTTAACTGATCATTTCCCTAGCCCTCTTTTATTTTGGTGGTGGTGGTATCATGGTGCTGGGGATTAAACCTAGGCCTTGTGCATGGGAGGCAAGCACTGTACCAACTGAGCTATATCCCCAATCCCTAGCCCTTTATATTTTTTAATTTGAGACAGAACTTCACTAAACTGCTGAGGCTGGCCTTGAATTTAGGATTCTCCTGCCTCAGCCTTCTGAGTTGCTGGGATTACAGGCATGTGCCATGGTACCTGGCTGTTGATTGCTTCCTTTTGAAGTCATTTTATTCTAACAACTTTCTATAAACTAAAAGTTGGGCCTAAGGGCTTGAATAATTGGAAATTAAAACATTTTTGCAAGACTACTTATAGGTAGTAATATGTGATAAATTAGTTTTAATTTCTTTTTTAAAAAATATTTATTTATTTTTAGTTTTAGGTGGACACAATATCTTTATTTTATTTTTTTATGTGTGCTGAGGATCGAACCCAGTGCCTCACACATGCCAGGCGAGCGCACTACCATTTGAGCCACATCCCCTGCCCCAAATTAGTTTTAATTTCTAAAGTGACTTTAAAATGGTTTCACCTTCCATGAAGCCATGACTAGGAAAAACTTCTTCGTCCAAATTTCCACAGACTGAAAGAACCACCCCTTTGACTTTTACATTGGTCAAGGACAGCTCCATAGTTCAACCATAATTATTTTGAAAGCTCATGTATGTTTGCTGTTCCACATTTAGGTAATACCTGTTTGGGGAGAACTCAGGGGTTTATTGTAGTAAGGATTCACTCACTAATAGATAAAGAGTGATCATTTTTGCTTTTCACTGTAGTAAATTTTCATTTTTCCCCTGTTTTACCTTAGCTGCTACGCAGATTCTGGAACCTCTGGCAGTCTCAGATTGAGCAAAAGGAGGAAAAAGATCAGCATTCCTTACTGCTTGCAGCCTGGGGTCACTACAGGTAGGACTCTGGTTTCAACTTCCGCCTCTCACAGACATCTTATGATTCTTAACAGTTTTCCATGAGTGATCATTCACCTTGTTGTAAGTTAGTGCTATAGACAGACCTTTTAAGGGCAAAGGCCATGTTGTAAACCAGTGATTCCTGAATTTTCATGTTGCTTTTGGCTGATCAAGTGAGAAGTAGAATAGAGATATTTTGTACTGGGCCTTGGCCCTCATAGTTTGAGGTATGTGCCTGGTTGCTTACTGCCTTAGTCTTTCAGGCATTATGATGTTCACGTCTTGGAATTTATGTACTGGTAGTGTTAAAGAGTCAGGCCAGTAGCTGTTTGTGGCTCAGTCTTGAAGGTACAGGGAGTCTTCAGTATTCTAGAGCTAGTCATTCAGTTAAATAAATATAAAAATAAATAAAAGTACCATATCTGTGAGGAAAATTCACAATGTGTAGAAGGAAGTATAGAAATGTAAAATTACAGGCTCACACCTGTAATCCCAGCAGTTTGGGAGGCTGAGGCAGGAGGAACACAAGTTCAAAGCCAGCCTTAGCAACTTATTGAGGCACTTAGCAACTCAGCAAGACCCTGTCTCTAAATAAAATATTTAAAAAAAAAAAAAAGGACTGGGGTTATGACTCAGTGGTAGAGCACTTGCCTAGCATGTGTGAGGCACCGGGTTTGATTTTCAGCACAACATATAAAAACAAATAAATAAATGAAATAAAGATCCATCAACAACTGTAAAAAAAAAAAAAAAAAAGGTGGGGGGGCTGGAAATTTGGGTTGGTGGTTAAATGCCCCTGGGTTCAATCCCTAGTACCAAAAAAAGTTGCTTGTTCCCCTTCCTGTAACTCTTAATTCTTAATTCCTCAGAGGTAGCCATTATTAACTTTCTTACTGTCAGAAATGTTTGCTATGTTCAATATCTTTTTCTTCCCTTTCTCTCCCTCCCTTCCTCACAATAATTTGCATAGTTACAGGTCCAGTTCTGGAGCATTTTAAATTATTTATTCTTGTTACTAGGGATCAAACTCATGTCCTTATACATGCTGAGCAGACACTGCATCATTGAACTATATTCCCAGGTGTTTTAGTCAGCTTTTTTGCTGCTGTGACTAAAAGATCTGACCAGAACAACTATAAAGGAAGAAAAGTTTGAGGGCCCATGGTTTCAGAGGTGTTAGTCCATAGAAGGCCAGCTGCATTCCTCGGGGCTCAAGGTGAAGCTGAACATCATGGCGGGAGAGTGTAGCAGAGGGAGGTAGCTCACATCATGGTGATCAGGAAGCATAGTGAGACTCTACTCTCCAGATACAAAATATGTAGCCCATAACCCTACCCCTAGTGAACCACTTCCTCCAGCCACACCCTACTTGCCTCTAATTACCACTCAATTAACTCCACCAGGGATTAATTAACTGATTAAGTTAAGACTCTTAGGACCTGAGGCAGGAGGATCATGAGTTCAAATAAGATTGAAGAAGGTTCTCCTCAAAACCTTCTTGTATTGTCTCACACATGAGCTTTTGGGGGACACCACATTTAAACTATAACACTAGGCTTGGAGCATTTTTAAGCAAGAATCCAATCAGAGTTGACAGGTTTCATGTTAGGTGTCTGGTTCTTATGTCCTTCTCTTCTGGAATGAAACTAGTAAATTTGTAGTGTGCGTTTATACCTCCCGAGAACTAACTGTACCTGGATTCACCTGACTTAAAAATAAAACAGAATTTTAAAAACCTGAAATCCAAAAGTATGAATTGATAGTACCTTGGTATTCTGTGTTTGATTTCAGGGTAACATTGCTGCGCAAGTATATAAAATTATGGTTACAGTATATGCAGAAGAAAAGATACAAGCAGGTATGAAGTACTTTAATAGCAAATAGCCCTACTCTTACATTCTTGGGTTTGGAAAATGCTTACACCTTGAAATCTTGTTATGATTTGGAGGAGAAAGTGATGTAAAAAGCTCAAAGGTATTTCCTTCAGTTTCCACCATTGTTTTATTTTTTATTTTTTTTTTGGTACTGGGAATTGAACTCAGGGGCACTCAACCACAGAGCCACATCCCCAGCCCTATTTGGTATTTTATTTGGAGACAGGGTCTCACTGAGTTGCTTAGTGCCTCGCTGTTGCTGAGGCTGCCTTTGAACTCATGATCCTCCTGCCTCAGCCTCCTGAGCCACTGGGATTGCAAGTGTGCACCACCGCGCCCGGCTCCATAACTCCATTATTGTTACATAACTCCATTCCTTCATCTACTACAAAAATGCAGGTTTTTCTTAAAAATCAGTGAGCTCTTGTGAGCCATTTACATCTTTACCAATTCCATGCCTAATACTAAAAAAAAAAAAAGCAACTTTTTTTTTTTTTTTTTTTTTTTTGCAGTACTGGGTACTGAAGATTGAATACAGGGGTGTTTTCCCACTAAGCTATATCCACAGATCTTTTTATTTTTTATTTTGAGACAGGGTCTTGCTAAGTTCCTGAGGCTGTCCTTGAACTTGAGATCCTCCTGCCTCAGCCTTCCGAGTTGCTAGGATTATAGGCATGTACCACCACACCTGGCAGGAAATACTTTTTGTAGGAAAAAAAAGTGCCTCCGACACTGCAAAGTACTGAAGATACAATTATGATACAAAGGAGGCAGAATTCTTGTTCTCACAGGCTTACAAATTAGTGCCAATGTGGCATGTGAGTGTGATCTCAGTGCTGGGTCTAATGATTAGGAGTAGCTGTTTGGAATAATGAATCTCATGAGAAGGATTTCAAGTTTATATTCAGACTCGGGGATGTTTGTTTAGTTAATAATATCTGCATGAAAAGGGCCCTTCTTAGGCAGGCACAACCTGGCACTTGCCTGTAATCCCACCAATTTTTGGAGGCTGAGGTAGGAAGATTGCAAATTCAAGGTCAGCCTCAGCAACATAGTGAGACCCTAAAAAATGTAGTGAGACCTTGTCTCAAAAGTAAAAAATACATCAAGGGCTGGATGTGGCTCAATGGTTAAGTGCCCCTGGGTTTAAATGCTTCTTACCCCCTCCTCAAAAAGATCCCTTTGGCTGACCTTGGCAGTGAATCAGAGGAAGACACAAACCAAACTCTTCACAGTTATTTTTGTATTGCCCTCCCCACCCCCATCTCCATCTGCTGCTAGTCTCACATGTGAATCTCAAGTTTTTGGCTGGCTCCCCATGGTTTTGGGATAGAATACAGTTTTTAGCAAGGCATACAAGCTTTTCTCTATTTCTGTCTCTCCTTTGCATTACCAGTCTTCCTTCACAGCTGCACTCTGGCCAATTGAGTTGCCATTCATTCCCGAATGACCTGTGCACATGCTTGCCTCTCACTATACCTGTAGTTCTCTGTGCCTCACTATCCTTCAGGTCAGGTGTTTCCCTCTCTTCCACACTCCCAACCCCACCAACTTGTGTAGTTTATCATTGCACAGTTGTTTCTGGCCCCTCTCTCCTGCCAGCCTGTTAGCTCCTTGGGGGTATAGTATGTCTCTCATCTTGACCACAGTGCTCTGCATAGAATATGTGCTAATGTGTGGATAAATGAATGCACAAATAATGCATGAAGTGCCATTGATCATGTAAGAGTTTTTCCCAAGTATCCTCTTTTTTTCTGGGAGTTTGGATGGTACTAATCCAGGACATAGATTGTTTTGTTTTGTGTTACCTTGCCTTCCATACATAGAAAATGCTTAGAGTTACTGCACTCTTTGATATCTCTTTGGATTATGTGGCTGTTTCTGAAAGACATTGCCATTTATTCTCTTAAGTGTATTTAATGCAAGGTCAACAGAATGTCTCTGGGCCTTTTAGAAAATGACTTGAGTGCCAGGGTGGAAAGATTGGGTTTATTCCAGGTAGAAATCAAATGGTCTCTTTATTTCCTTTCCAGAATAGGATCTTTCCTTGACCCTGGGACCAAGCACAGGTAGAAAGTCAAGGGTCAGCATTCTTTCCTCTCTGTTCTAACTTGCCCTGCTTTTGAAGGCAGAGTTTGAAGACAGGTCCAAAAAGTAGTAAGAGCACTGTTTGATTGCCTTTAAAAACCTTTAGCTAACAATCTGAATGGCATAGTTTATATATCCCACAAGCACATTTGTTCTATTTTAGGAAAAGATAAAAGTATTATTTATTGTGGGTTTTTTTCTTTTTAGAAAGTAGTACATACAGAATGGCAAAATGTTTGTTAATTGTTGAAGTTGGAAGACAGGTTCCTGGGGATTCATTAAACTTTTGGTTCTACTTTTGTTTATGTTTCAAAATATCATAATAAAAAGTAAAAATAAAAGCAATGTATCAACACAATAGAAAGTTTTAAAAGTGCACAAAGACAAAGAGGAAAAATAAAGAACTCATAAGCTTGCCTGTTATAATGACATTTGGTGAATAAATCTGATCTTTCCTCTGTGTGGATAGGAGTATGTGTACCCATGTATTCACACACACACACACACATACACACACACACACGCATATACACACGCATATGCACAATGTTCTGATTATCACTAAAAAAAAAAGTTCCCCCAAACTCTGTGGCATATAACAAAGCACCATTTTGTTATGCTTAAGGATTCTAATGCTCATAAATTGAAAAAAGACATAATAAGAATGGCTGGTTACTGCTCCATGATTACTGGAGCCTCAACTGGGAAGATTCAAATGGCAAGAGTTAAGAATCACATACAAGTTTCTTCACATGCCTCTGGTTCATTGATTGAAATGACTCAAACACTGGGCTCAACTGGGAGTGTTAACCAGAGAGTGTCTATTTATGGCCATGGTGCAAGACCACACATGAACTTCCTCACAGCATGGTGGTCTCAGGATTATCAGATATCAGGGCTTCAAAATTAAGTGTTCCAGTAAACAAGACAGAAGATGTGTGGCCCTTCATGTAGCCCAGGAGTTACCTGGTGTCACTTTCACTGTGCTCTTGTGGTTAAAGTGGAAAAAGCAGTCAATATCCCACCCAGAATCAAGGAGAGGGAACATAGGCCAATTCTTTTTTAAAAGAGAGAGTGAAAGAGAGAGGGGGACAGAGAGAGAGAATTTTAATATTTATTTATTTTTTCTTAGTTCTCGGCGGACACAACATCTTCGTTTGTATGTGGTGCTGAGGATCGAACCCGGGCCGCACGCACGCTAGGCGAGCGCGCTACCGCTTGAGCCACATCCCCAGCCCCTAGGCCAATTCTCTCATTGAAGGAGGATCAAAGAATTTGAAGCCATATTTTAATGGCCTCCTCTACATTCATATGTCTTTCTCCCCCAAAATTTTGGATCTTGGATACATACAGATTCTTAAGTCAGTGTCTATTTTGCTACTGATATATCAGTGAAAGATAGCCTTTCCTAATTACATGAAATGTTAAAGAATCTGTATGATCGGGACATGGTGGTACACACCTATAGTCAAAGTGGCTCGGGAGGCTGAGGCAGAAGGTTTGCGAGTTCAAAGCCAGCTTCAACAACTTAATGAGGCCCTAAGCAACTCAATGAGACCCTGTCTCTAAATAAAATATACAAAGTGCCTCAGTGGTTAAGTGCCACTGGGTTCAATCCCTCCCCCCCAAAAAAAAAGAATCTGTATGACAAATATATAATACATGAAAATTAAGACATACTATAGGGTTAGAAAGAAGTATGTATATTTAAAACAAATATGGCAAAGGGCTTTTGTTGGTTGGTTGATTTTTTTGTTTGTTTGTTTTTTTAATATTTACTTTTTAGTTTTAGGTGGACATAGTATCTTTATTTTACATTCATGTGGTTCTGAGGATCGAACCCAGTGCCTCATGCATGCTAGGCCAGCACTCTACCACTGAGCCACAACCCCAGCCTGGTTGGTTGTTTTTTAAGGTATTAAACCCAGAGGCACTTTACTGAGCTATATCCTCAGCCCTTTTTTAATTTTTTTTTTTTTTTTAATTTTGAGGCATGGTTTCACTAAGTTGCTTAAGGCCTCACTTTGCTGAGGCTGGCCTCAAACTTGCAATCATCCTGCCTCAGCTTCTAGAGTTACTGGGATTATAGGCCTGCAACATTATGCTTGGCCTAATGACATCTTTTTTCTTTCTTTTAGCTGTAACTGCAGGCAGTATTCAAAGACTTTTGTAGTCTCTTCTCTTGTTTTATAAAGGTTTCCTTTACCCTTCAGTGTTAGCTTCTTATAGCACTGCATCAACCTTAAAAGGGCACCTAATGACATTTTTAAGGCTCAAAAATCCATACACATTTGAGTTAAATGCTGACAGACAATAAAACAGGTAATGGGTGTGAAAATCTCTTAAACATTAGGGGAAATATATACATGAATATGCACATATGTGTGTATGTATATATGCATATTGATCTAAATATATGTGTGTGTGTGTATATATATATATATTTGTGTTTATATATATGAAGAGATGCTCAGGCCATGTGTCATTAAAGAAGTGAATAGATTTCAGCTGTCATATTTTACTTTTCTATCTAGCTTATTGGCAGATATCAAACATGATTTTTAACTTTTTCTCAATTTTATGGTATAGGAAGGAATCTTTCAAGAATATGACATAGAAGGTCATTTGTTGTGGGGGTGGAGAGAAAGCAAAGCAAAAGACATTTATTATTTTATGTTAGCTCCTGCAGGCCAGAGCAGACAGTCATTTCCAACAGAGAATTCTGCCTACTATCTTCCACACATGGAGTAGACTCTGGAGACGGCACCAGCAGGAAAGTATCCTCAACACAAGAGCAGCACGTTTTCACAGGTATACCCTACAACTCTTCTCTGCACCAGGTTGGGCACTCACATCTAACTATGTTGACCACACAGCCCATTTGCTTTGCTTCTAAGCCTCCCAACCCCCAAGCCACTGGTTTTTCCTGAATTTTCAGTAATGTGAGCTTATTGATTTTTTTGTAGCAGGAATAGACAGCCAGTATCTCCACTGAGAAAACTTTTGCAAGTGCTTTAAAAAATAGCCTGTGTTTTATGTTCCTATCCTCCTTTCATGCTGCTGAGAGTTTGATTAAAGTCTCCCATTAGGGCTGGGGATGTGGCTCAAGCGGTAGCGCGCTCGCCTGGCATATGTGCGGCCCAGGTTCGATCCTCAGCACCACATACAAACAAAAGATGTTGTGTCCGCCGAAAACTAAAAAAATAAATAAATATTAAAAAATTCTCTTACTCTCTCTTTAAAAAAAAAAAGTCTCCCATTAGCTTTCTGGATCAGAGTGTGGTGGGACCTTGCATTGCTTAGCAGGCATTCTTGAGTATAATTTCCCTGAAATATTTAGTTCCTGTTCTGCAAGCTGGCTTTTTGAAGTTTGACATTATAGTCATCAACAAAATTGGAATGGCCAAGGAGCAGAGCTACATCTTTTTAGCACCACAGGGACAAAGTTACCTGTAGCAGGTCCTCACTGCATGTTGGTGAAATATAATGAAGAAATCATTAATTGCTAACTGTGTGTCAGCCACTGTGTGGGCATTATATGATGGAAGAAAGAAAAAAAAATATATAAGCTCATTCCACTTATGACGTCTTATTTTCATTAATTTCCTTCTCATAGTAGCCCTGAAAGAACAGGTTCAGAATGATAAATGACACAATCAGAGATAAGGTTTTAAATCCACATGTATTCCAAAGTCTAGGTAATTTCCACTTGATCAAGAGAAAGGTCTTTCTGATGACTTTGTAGGAGCTTTAAATTCTTATAAGATGATAAGGCTGATTCATAAGTAACAATTGAAAAATAAGAGAATAGATCAGTCCAAATTATGTCAGACCACAAATCCTAGAGCTGAGAATTGGTGTTAAGGTGACTGGGGAACATGAAAGTACTTTGGGAAGGCTTCCTGTGAATTAGGAGGGTGAAGATCAATGACTGGAGTCACAAAATGAGAAAGGCCAAACTGTGGATTGGACTGGTCCTATAGACACATGATGGACAGATATTTGGGCAGGTGACAGTTTTGGAGATTACCCTGAGTACAGTGTACATCATCTTAGAATGGAGAGGTGACAGGGTGTACGCTCAATGGGAAAGTTGGGTGGTGATCTTGAGTTTGGTGGATTCCAGGTGCTAGTTTGAAAGGATCCCCCAGAACTATGGGGCTCCTGAGTACAAAGGCCAAAGGAATGTTTTTAGGGAGTGGCCATGGGAATAAAAACTGAAAGAGGACAAGTCTTATCTTGTAGATAGAGTGGATTCACCTTTACCTAGTTCCTGTATTGGTACCAGAATGGTATAAGATCCATTTGAGAAATGGCATTAGTACTAATAATTTGTTATACTTGGTTCTCTTGCTTTTTTGTATTTTACATGCTATGGGGACCGAATTTTTAGGGTACTCTCCAAATGGTCAAGAGGAACCTCTAAAAGGAATTTTGCTGGGGAGCAGGCTTGGGTGATGTTAGAGCTATTACTGGAGACCAAGGCTGGAGAGTGAATTGGAGGCAGGGAGTAGCCAGGAGACTTGAAGGACAGTTAAGGCCTGATCTAGGTTTTGTACAGTTCTTGATGGTTGGACTTTTTAGAAAACTTAAGTTTTCAGGTACTTGCCTTCCTGGTTTGTGAGGGAGCTGAGGATTTGGGAGTCTGACTAGCAAGTAGTCAATCAGGGCTGAATTCAGACCTTTGCTCTGCCACCTGTGACCCTCGGCAGTCATTTATACTCGAGTCTCAGTGTCCTCAAATAAAAAGTGGAGATGGTTTGATACTAGTCCCTGTCTCATAGTTTGTCATGAAAACTAAATGGGATAATATATGTAAAATACAAGCAGAGTGATCAGCACAAAATAGAATCAATCCCTCTAGCCCTCATAATTAGTTTGACCTGTAACTGCCAGGGTAGATAAATATTTATAGCATTGGTTTGGAGTTTAGCAAATAAGTTTCAAAAAAATATTTATCTTCTGTTAGGTATGTCTTAGGAATACAGATAGAATTTAGAATCTCATGAATTATAACTAAAATTATGATCTATTAGTCTTTCAGTAAAGTATACTGAGAGTGAGACAAAACTAGCTTACCTTTTATAAAAATTGATACAAAATTTATATACAGTGAAAGGCACAGAATTCAAGTGGTTTGATGCATTTTCACAAATTATGCACATGGATAATCAGCATTCCATCAAGATATTTTTACAGGGTTTTTTTTGCTACTGAATTGCCACATAAATTTTCATCTATTTCTGAACTTTCTTTTCTGTTGTACTTATCTGTTTGTTTATCCTTATGTCATTATCATACTCTCTTGACTACTGTATCTTCATATTTTTTGAAACCAGATGGCAAGTCCTTCAATTTTATTCTTGAAATTTCGAGGCTGTTTTGTGTATTCTCTGTCTATGTGCATTCCCATGTAAATTGTATCAGTTTGCCAGTTTCTATAAATAATCCTTTTGGGATTTTTGTTTGTGATTTTACTGAATCTGATACATTTCTCCTTGGGGGGTGGTGCCGGGGAGTACCAGGGATTGAACTCGAGCACTCAACCACTGAACCATATCCCCAACCCTATTTTGTATTTTATTTAAAGACAGGTTCTCACTGAGTTGTTTGGGGTCTTGCTAAATTACTGAGGCTGACCTTGAACCTCCAGTTCTCCTGCCTCAGCCACTGCATCTGGCTACATTTCTCCTTTGACATAAGTTTTCCTTAATTATTCCCAATAGTTTGTTGTTGTTGTTGTTATTGTTCTGCTTAGTTGTACATGACAGCAGAATGCATTTGAATTCATCATACACAAATGGAATGCAACATTTCAATTCTCTGTACACAATGTAGAGACACACCATTCGTGCAATCATACATGTACCTAGGGTAATGATGTCCATCTCATTCCACCATATTTCCTACCCCCATAACCTTCCCCACACTCCCCTTTGCCCAATCCAAAGTTCCTCCATTCTTCCCATGCCCCTCCCCCCATCATAGATCAGCATCCACTAATCAGAGAAAACATTAGGCCTTCAGTTTTTTTGGATTGGCTTACTTCGCTTAGCATAATATTCTCCAACTCCATCCATTTAACTGCAAATGCCTTAATTTTATTTTCTTTTAATACTGAGTAATATTCCATTATGTGTGTATAGCACAGTTTTTTTATCCATTGATCTATTAATAGGCATCTAGGTTGGTTCCACAGTTTATCTATTGTGAATTCAGCTGCTATAAACACATTGGTATGGCTATGTCACTATAGTATGCTGATTTTAAGTCCTTTGGGTATAGACCAAGGAGTGGGATAGCTGGGTCAAATGGTGGTTCCATTCCAAGTTTTCTAAGGAATCTCCACACTGCTTTCCAAAGTGATTGCACCAATTTGCAGTCCCACCAGCAATGTATAAGTTTACCTTTTTCCCCAACATCTCTCCAACACTTATGCATAGAGGGTTTGTTTTTTTTTTTTTAAAGCCAGAGATTGAACTCAGGGGTGCTTAACAACTGAGCCACATCCTCAGCCTTTTTTTTTCTTTTTAAAGAGAGAGTGAGAGAGAGAGAGAGAGAATTTTTTAATATTTATTTTTTAGTTCTCGGCGGGCACAACATCTTTGTTTGTATGTGGTGTTGAGGATCGAACCCGGGCCGCACGCATGCCAGGCGAGCGCGCTACCGCTTGAGCCACATCCCCAGCCCCCATCCTCAGCCCTTTTGATTTTATTTTGGAACAGTTTTTTAGGGCCTCACTAAGTTACTGAGGCTGGCTTTGAACTTGGAATCCTTCTGCCTCAGTCTCCCAAGCTCCTAGGATTACAGGACTGTGCCACCATTCCTGCTGTATAGAGATTTTATTTTATTTTTTTTTATTAAATTTATTCCTAAATAACGTAGTTTTAAATGCTAGTGTAAAATGGAATTATTTTTAAAATTCATTTTCTAATTGTCTGCTCCTAGTATATAGAAAAATAATTGATACCTTTTATTCTATGACCTTTATAAATTCACTTATTAGTTTTAGTAGTTTCTCTTTTCTAATAATTGCATAAACAATCATGTTGTATACAGATGAAAATAACTTTGTTTAATTCTTTCTAAACTATGTGCCTTCTTTGCTGCTGCTGTTCTTGTTGCACTGCCTAGGATCTCCAGTATAATTATGATTTTGACTTACTACTATTTTGTTAAGGATTTTTACATAGAGATTTGCATTTTTTGGTAATGTTTATTTTCTGACTGTGTAAGATCGTTAGTGTTTTTTCTTTAAATTTTTAATGGAATTTGCTAATTAAATTATTTGGGCTGAGAGTTTTCCTTATAGAAAGGTTTTCTCTTTTTTTCTTTTTTAAGTTGTCAGTGAAACTTTATTTTTCTTTCTTTATTTATATGCGGTGTTGAGAATCAAACCCGGTGTTTCACACATGCTAGGCAAAGTGCTCTACCACTGAGCTACACCCCAGCCCTAGAAAGGTTTTCAATTACAAATTTAATTTTGTGAATAGATATGGAGCCACAAAGAGTTCCTATTTCATTTTGTGTCAGTTTTGTAAAACTTTTCAAGATAATTTTCATTTCATCTAAGTTGTCAAATATATTGGTATAAAGCTGTTCTTAGTAATGCCTTTTGTGTCCTTCAATGTAGATAGAATCTTTGTCATTCTTGATTTTTCTAATTAGTGTTTCTTGTTCTTCTTAAATAATTTTTCTAGGGACTTATCAGGTTTTTTTTTTTTTATCCGAACTTTTGGCTTTTGTTTCTTATTTTTTGTTACATAGTTTTAGCTTTTTTAAAATATTTTTTTTAATTGGTGTTTCTTTCTTTATTTTTATGTGGTGCTGAGGATCTAACCCAGGGCCTCGCATGTGCTAGGTGAGCGCTGTACCACTGAGCCACAACCCCAGCCCCATAGTTTTAGCTTTTTAATAGTTTCCTTCTTTCTACTCTTTTGGTTTAATTTGCATTTCTTTTTCTACCTTTTTTTAAGTAGAAGTTCAGATCATCAACTTTTTGCCAGATTACTGATTTTAAATGTTTCTTTTCAAATATAACCATTCTGAACTATAAGATTTACTTCTACTTTTAGCTTCATCCCGTAAATTCTAATGTGTTATGTTTTCATTATTATTCAATTAAAAGTACATTTTTATTTCCTTTGTGATTTCTTCCTTGACCATGGTTTTGTTGAAGTATGTTGCTTAATGCCCAAATAATTGGGAATTTTCCTTACATATTATTATTCTAAATTTCTAATTTAATTCCCTGTGACCAGAGACTATACCTCATATAACTTCAATTTCTTAACTCTATTGACATTTATTTTATGGCATACATACATACATATATATATATATATATATATATATAGAGAGAGAGAGAGAGAGAGAGAGAGAGTGTGTGTGTGTGTGTGTGTGTGTGTGTGTGTGTGTGTGTCTGTCTATTTTAGTGACTAAGCAACTGAGTGAGACCCTGTCTCTAACTAAAATACAAAAAAGGGTTGGGAATGTGGTTCAGTGGTTAAGTGCCTCTGGATTAACTTCCCAGTATCAAAAAAAAAAAAAGTTTATACCCAATTGATGGGTATAATGGTCTTAAATATTAAGTCAAATAGGTTAAAATTCATTTTCAAATTTTCTGCCCTTACATATTTTATTTGTTTACAGGTTTATCTGTTTTTCAGTAATACTGTCAGTTTTGCTTGATGTGTTTGGAAAATCTGTTATCTGTGTATATACATTTAAGATAGTTATATATTCCTGATGAATTGTCCCTGTTATTATTTTGACATGAACTTCTTTAGTTTTGGTAATATTTGTTTTTGTAAAAGTCTGCCTTTTATATTTATATTATATTTATATAATCTCACCTGCTTTTTTATGTTTACTGTTTTTATGATTTTCCATTTTTGTACTTCCAGTTTATCTGTCTTCATATTTAATAAAGCATATCTCCTATAAACAACATCTAATTGCTTCTTTTTAATTTTTTTTATTATTAGTTCAAAACATTACAAAGCTCTTGACATATTTCATACATTTGATTCAAGCATATTATGAACTCCCATTTTTACCCCGTATACATATTGCAGATTAGGTTACACATCCACTTTTTTACATACTGCCATACTAGTGTCTGTTGTATTCTGCTGCCCTTCCTATCTTCTACTATCCCCCCTCCCCTCCCATCTTCTCTCTCTACCCCATCTACTGTAATTCATTTCTCTCTCTCGTTTTTTTTTCCCCTTTCCCCTGACTTCCTCTTATATGTAATTTTGTATAACGATGGGGGTCTCCTTCCTTTACCATGCAATTTCCCTTCTCTCTCTCTTTCCCTCCTCCCTCTCGTCCCTGTTTAATGGTGATCTTCTTCTCATGCTCTTCCTCCCTATTCTGTTCTTAGTTGCTCTCCTTATATCAAAGATGACATTTGGCATTTGTTTTTTAGGGATTGGCTAGCTTCATTTAGCATAATCTGCTCTAGTGCCATCCATTTCCCTGCAAATTCCATGATTTTGTCATTTTTTAGTGCAGAGTAATACTCCATTGTGTATAAATGCCACATTTTTTTATCCATTCATCTATTGAAGGGCATCTAGGTTGGTTCCACAGTCTAGCTATTGTGAATTGTGCTGCTATGAACATCGTTGTAGCAGTATCCCTATAGTATGCTCTTTTAAGGTCTTTAGGGAATAGTCCAAGAAGGGGAATAGCTAAGTCGAATGGTGGTTCCATTCCCAGCTTTCCAAGGAATCTCCATACTGCTTTCCAAATTGGCCACACCAATTTGCAGTCCCACCAGCAATGTACAAGTGTACCCTTTTCCCCACATCCTCGCCAGCACTTGTTGTTTGACTTAATAATGGCTGCCAATCTAACTGGAGTGAGATGGTATCTTAGGGTGGTTTTGATTTGCATTTCTCTGACTGCTAGAGATGGTGAGCATTTTTTCATGTACTTCTTGATCATCTAATTGCTTCTCAATTTTTGTAATCCAGTCTGACAATCTCTTCCTTATAGTTAGAATGTTTAGTTCATTTATATTTCATGTAACCATGGTATGGGTGGACTAAAGTCTATTTTCCCCCCTTTTTGCCTTGTATAGAGGACATTTAAAAATTTTAGTATTCCATTTTACTTCCTGATTTTTTGTAGCTCAGTATCATTGTAGTTTTTTTTTTTCACTTTTATTTGTATTTTTTTCTTTCTTTTTTTTTTTTTTTTTTAATAACAGAGACATTCCCAGGTGTCTTTTCCCAGTTCTGGAAATTCCAAGGGCTTTTAGGAGCCCTGTACAACAACCAAATTTTATTTTTTTTTTATTTTTAGAGAATTTTTTATATTTATTCTTTAGATTTCGGCGGACACAACATCTTTGTTTGTATGTGGTGCTGAGGATCGAACCCGGGCCGCACGCATGCCAGGGGAGCGCGCTACTGCTTGAGCCACATCCCCAGCCCCTGTATTTTTTTCAATTGATACATTTTTATTGATGCATTATTGTTGCCATTGTAGTTTTTAAATCATTGTTCTAGAGATAACAGTGTGCATCCTTCACTTATTACAGTTCTACGCCATTTTATATTAAATATAAAATATAAAAACTGTAAAGTTCCATTTTCTTCCCATCCTTGATATTTGTTGTCATGTATTTAACATCTACAATGCATAGTTTTTACCCCACAAAAGCATATTTTTTGGCTTTTAATAATCATGAAATCTTTCTAAAAATTAAGAAAAAAATATTCTCATATATTTACCCTTATACTTTTAATTTCTACTGTTCTTGTTTCTTCATGTAGATTTAAGTTTTCATTTTTATCATTTCCCTTTAATCTTTAGCATATTTATTGTACAAGTGAAGTAGAAACGATCTCAGCTTTTGTTTTTGTTCTTTCCACTCTCGCTAGGCCATTCTTGTCCAACCTCTCGTATCCTTATATGGCCCTTAGATCTGCAAGAACCACTGTCTGCTGGGCCTCAGAGAGTGTGCCCTCATCTGAGGACCCGGAAGTACTTCAGTAAAATTCTGGGTATTTTCTTTTGCTCAACACCCTCTTTTCCAATAGCCTGATCCTAAATTCCAGCTTCTTTAGCATTCTGGATCTCAAATCTCTGCTTCTGATGCCAGAAATACCTGGGGAAATGTTGGAGTTTGGAGTTTTTTATGGGTGATATTATTGTCTGCATTCCTTCCCATTTTCTTTCCTTTTTTCCTCATTAGAACTATCAAGGGCAAATCTTGAGTATTTGAAACTTGTAGTCCTGTGGATTTTTTTTTAATGTGTTTAACTACTATTCAGTTTTTATTTTTTATTTTTAGGGAGACATTAGAGAAGCAAGTTTTTTCTATCTGGTGGCAGAAGATGTTTCAGCATCGAGAAAACCGCTTGGCAGAGAGAATGGTAAGAACTCTCCCTGAGGAAGTTCCTAAAGGGTTAGGACTTGTTTTAAATCCTGCTCTCACTGTGTTCCCTCTTCAGGAAGTTGCACAGAACTCAGGCCTATACTACAGCATTCCTTCCTGTTACTTATAAGCCAGGAACAGGTTCTGGCCAGCTGTGTCTGTTGTCAGTAGAGTTTATAGATAGTTTCTGGGCCAGGACACCTAAAAATCCATTTTTTTTTCCTTGGTCATTATTCATGACCTATGGAGTCTCCTATCTGACTTGTTTTGTTCTCTTCCTCCTGTTGTCCCTCAGGCCATCCTCCATGCAGAGCGACAGCTTCTGCATAGGTCCTGGTCCACCTGGCACCAGCAGGCAGCAGCACGTCACCAAGAGCAAGAGTGGCAAGCAGTGGCCTGTGCCCACCACCACCATAGACAACTGAGGAATGTTTTCCACACATGGAGGGAGAGTGCCCAAAGGCTCAGAAAAGAGTGAGTGATCAGTTCTGTATCAGAAGTCCTTTCTACCCAGGCCAGTTTGGACCATAGCACCAAGGTTGTCTCCAAGTGCCTGCCCAAAGGCCTGTGTTAACCTAGACCGGTTGTAAGTTCCAGAAATTCAACCTGAAATAGTCTAAATAAAACTCGGACTATAGGGAGAGGATCTTGGGGTGTTCCTTGAGGATCATGGTGTTCCCAACGGTAGGATCTCAGTTGGAACAGAAGTGTTCTGTGGATCTGGGAGGTCCTATCCATTATTTTGCTTACTAATTGGAGCCCATTTGAAGTGACTATGGCCAGTGAATAGACTGATAAGCCTATTTGAGGATAACTGGCCAGAACCTAGTGGGTAAGGCTAGTGGGCAGTAATTTTTACCATACCATGTAGCTGTGGGGGATGGACAGTGTAGGCAGCCCATGTCCACTGCAGAGGTTTTCCTGCTTTGGTACCTTTCTGTATCCACTAGTGTGTTCTAAGAATCTTATTACCTCTCACATTCTGGCCACATTCAGGCACCTTCTCAGGAGTGGACAGGGCTTTAGCATACCTACAAAGGAATAGGCCCTAGTGCTACTTCAGGCCCATGAAGTTGTGTACAAAAATTTGATTACATGTGAATTTTTCTGGAAGAGAGCCCAAGTCCTTTGGCAGCTCTTTATAGAGGGCCTTGACTCCCCCCAAAACTTAACCACTAAGTAGGGGCCAGAGTCTGTGAAGGGGAGCCCATCAGGAGGCCCCCACCTGGATCTGGGCTGCATGGCTGATATCCACCTGTCATCTTGCAGGAGGTTGGGCAGGGCACTGGCTGTGGAGTTCTACCGGGTACGGCTCCTGCGTTGGGCCTGGAACAGGTGGAGGGAGGTAAGGCTTTGGCACGGGTACCACCCAAGAGTGGCTTTTGGACAGGTGGAGCTGTGTATCATCATGACTCAGAGCGGACAGATGGGCTCCTTGGCAGTGCCTTGGAAGCCACCTGTCTCTGAGCTAGGGGAGGAGGGCAGGCAGCAGATGAGGCAATGTCAGTTCACTTTTATGCGATGATTAGCTCAGGAACTTCTTGTTCTTTTAGGTACCAGGCTGATCACATGTGAATTTCCTGAATCTAAATTCCTAATCTAACCCTTTAAAGGGACCCTATTGGGTGTATAAAATGTTTAAGATAACAATGATTGACCATTATAAGTTAGGGACCTGCCTCATTTGGTCCTCACAAAACCCCTTCGAAGCACATATTTACAGATGAGGAAACTGAGGCTCAGTGAGGTTAAGTACTTTATGCAAGCTCAAACAAATGGAGTATAAGATGGCAGCAGAACTGAAACTGTCCCCCACCTCGTCTCTTAGCCCAGGTGGCTGCTTTTTCCTTTGTCCATAGTGCCTGGCCCTGCGTGCCACTGAGCAGCAGAAGCTGATGCAAGCAGACCTGCATGGCCGGCGTGCTACCCTGCACAGGGCGCTGCAGAAGTGGCTGGTAGGAGCCACTTCTTTCCTCCAGATCACCTTGTTGTAGGGGCAGGGGATGTTTCTGGAAACTGTTTTTTTTTTTTTTTTCCCCTTGTTTTTCCTGTCCTTCCCCAGAATAATTCAACAAGCCTCAAACAGTGTAGGTGCCCAAGACAATGGGTCTCAGAGCCACAGGATCTGTCAGTTCTTACTGGGCAAAGTGAAAACAAGTACATGGCCTTATATGAAAACAGGCTCATGTCTAGGAGTCCAGGGGTTTGACCTATTAGGGGAGGGCCTAGTTGGGCATTCTCCGGTATCTGCTGGCCTTGGAATAGTGTCCTTCAGCCTGTCCTTACCCTTTGTGAGTGCTCTGGGCCCCCTATTATAAATGCACCTTTAACGCCTACCTGGAATAAGGGGCAGTGTGGGCCCAGGAGTGGCCTCCAGTCCTTTTTGTCTCTTTCAGGCTTACCAGGGCAGAGTGCAGAGCATCCTACAGGAGGTGGCAGCCAGGGAGAGCCAGCACAACAGGCAGCTGCTGGGGTGAGTCTCCTGAGGGTCTTGTGGGGGCTCAGGCTCAGCAAGAAGGAACAGAGCCAGACACTATAGATTCCTGCCTTGGGCCAAGCAGAAGATGGTTCTGAGTGTCTCTTATTGCTCAAATTGTGGTTCTGGCTTTTCCACAGCAATGCACTGTGTTTACTGCTTCATTCAGTATATTTTAAACTCCTGCTATTGTCAGAGTAGGACCCTGAAAAGCAGACCTCTCCTGGATGCCTGCAAAATCTCTCAAGGCACCATTTCCTCTTCTGCCCTGGAGCCTGCACTGATCCCCTTCCCTGTCAGTTCCCAAATGCTTCCTTCACAGTTGACTCTGAAGAGTCACCTCCCAGCCCTCTGAGACTATCTGCATTGCTCATCTTTGAAGGGCACTTATGGCCCACCCTCCATTCCTTCTTGGTTAAGCTCTGAACTCACTCTTTTCTGTTAGGCCTTTCTTATTCCCCTCTCTCTTTTCCTTCCTTTGTATATGTTCAGCACATGCTTTTCTAGGTGGCATGTGGGCTAAGGACTTTGTGAACTTTAAACATCTCCATTACTCTTCTGGGGTTCACACTAGGTAATCCTTCACTAACTCCACAGCAAGTACATGCTGGATTTTAGTTGTCCTTCCCCATCTTCCCTATCTCTCTGAACTTATTATCCTGAGAATTGCCTGTATTGTTATCACCTAGTTAGAGCTCCATATTCATTTTATCATTTAAACTTCTAAAGATGTGGTGTTGTGCACTACTGGGTATTGGCTACTCACCTTATGTCTAGCACAGAACAGGTGCCTAGCATTTGTTTGTTGGTTGTAGACATGAGCATAAATTTGGGTGTCAGTGAAGCAGATACTCAGAGGCATGGAGAATACTAACTCAGGTATGGGGAGAGAATGAGGAACAATTCACAGAGGCTTCCCATGTCCCTCCACACTGAGGTTCTGCCCTGGCCTGGCCATGTACTTGCAGGTGGGTGTTATGTCGTTGGAGAGAGAACACAGTGGCCCGTGTGGATGAGGCCAGAAAAGTCCTGCAAGCAAGTTCACACTACAGAAAGACCATATGTTCCAAGGTGAGGTACAGGGAGGCAAGCTGGTTATCCAGGGGACTTAGGGACCATGTTTCAGCCAGGGTGTTGGGTAGGGACTGGTGCTAAACACTGAGTAAGACACCCAAAAAATAGATAACCTTCCTCTAGCACACAGACATACATCCATGTCTGCAGGTTTTTTTTTTTTTTTTTTTTTTTTTACTAAAAGTATGAATCAATGCCCATTACAGTAAAAACATGGCATATAGTAAGTGAACTAGTTTTTATCTGTGTTTTCCACACACATGGAAGTTTCCATTAGGAGAAACTGTGGAAGTCAGTCTCCTGAACTGTCAGAAAAGGATGCTGGCTTCTGCCTATCATCCTTATAGGTCTTATGACCACAGAGGCTTTCTGGAAAGCATGAGTATCCAGGGATTATAAGGCCCTTGATCATTTTCAGTGGGAAATGACTCCAAACCACACCTGTTTCTTTGATCTGGAATGGGTATGGAAAAATATCATATGTTAGCGCTGGTCCCAAGCTCTGGGAATGGGGACATTGGCAGGACATGGCTATGGGAAGAAAACGTGTTACAGAAAAGAGGGAGCTCAAACAAATGGAATCCCTGAGCCCCAGATGTTTTTTAGAATAAAGCAGATACAGGCCAGTCTTGGAACTGAAGCTTCTGTGAAAGAAAAGCAATTATATTTGGTCAAGGGCCAGTCTGTTCTCAGACTAAAGCCATCTAAACTCTAAAGCCATCCCCTGCTCTGGAAGGAGGAAACGAGATCCAAGCTAAGATTCCAAGCTTGGAAGGGAGATGATTTTGGTGGAAATGGAGATCATGAATGTGAAACAGGCCTCAGGCTTCTCCTGCCTGACTTTTCAATGTATTTTGTTATTGTGATTTTGTATGTATCTCTAATAGGAAAGAGTGCATATACTGTATATGATCTGATTAACAAATAATAATATAATTAAAGCTCATGTAATGTGTAACTACTTTATTTCTCTGTAGCGTGGTATAGTTTAAATCCTCTAGAAAAGTCCCAGCACCTCTGAGGGCCTGAGAGGAGTCTGAGGCTGTGTCCTGGGTCTATATGGATGGTGTATGGATGGCGGGTGCTTCTTAGAAGTGTGTCAGAGCCAAACATCAACCATTTGGCTTCACCTCACCAGGAGCTACCATCATAGACCTCACGTGTCCTTAGAAGTCAGGACATACAGTGATCTATGTTCTTTGCCTGCCTGTAGATCCTGGTCCAGTGGCGGGAGGTAGCATCAGTGCAAATATATTACCGACAACAAGAGGCAGATATTCTCAGAGAGGCCCGGAAGGTGCTAGATAAGGGTAAGTGGGGATCCTGGAAGCAAGAAGTATCAAAAGGAGTGTGAAAGATACAGAACTGTCTTGGGTTCCATTTACTCCCTACAACTGGGAAGCTTCAACCACAAGAATGTATTCTTTCAGTGTTGGAGGCTAGAAATCAAGATGTCGGGAGGACTTACTCCCTTCAAAGGGTCTGGAGAGGATCCTTCCTTGAGTTTTCTAGTTTCTGCTGGCTGCCAGCCATCCCTGGTGTTCATGTAGATACATCACTTCATTCTCATCCTCCATCTTCACTTGATGTTTTCTTCCTGTGTCTCTGGGTCTCATAAGGACACCAGGCATATTGATTTTTTTTTTTTCCCTTCAGTGTTGGGGATTGAACACAGGGCCTTACACGTACTGGGCAAGTGGTCTACCACTGAGCTCCATCCCCAGCACACATATTAGATTTAGGACCCACCCTACTCTAGTGTGACATTACTTTATTAATTCATGACCTTGAAAGACATGAATCTTTGAGGCGTGGGGGTGCTAGTCAATCCAGTATATTATATTATAAAATTCCCTTCCCAATGGATTCACAAGCTTGTGTAAAAATGGAAGGCCAAGGCTTGTGATCCATGAGGAAATTAAAAAATGAAGCTGGAATGGAAGAGTGGTAAATGTCAGGGAGTGTGTGTGTGTATGTGTATGTTACAGAGGATTGAACCCAGGGATTATATCACCAGCTCTGTTCGTTTAATATTTTCTTTTCTTTTTTAAAAAATATTTTTATTAGTTATGGATGGACCTTTATTTATTTATTTGTATGTGGTGCTGAGATGCAAACCCAGGGCCTCACACATGCTAGACAAACGCTCTACCACTGAGCCCCAGCCCAGCCCCTCGTTTAATATTTTCTATTTGTAGATGGGCACAATACCTTTATTTTATTTATTTTTTATGTGGTCCTTAGGATCAAACCTAGTGCCTCGCAAATGCTGTACCTCTGAGCCACAATCCCATCCCTGTTTATTTTTTTGAGACAGTCTTGCTCGGGCTGATTTTGAACTTGTGATCCTCCGCACTCAGCCTCCTGAGTGCCAGAATTACAGGTATGTGCCACTGAACCCAGCTAAGGGGGTTGTAGGTTTTTTGTTTTTGGTACTGGGGATTTAAACCAGGGATACTTTGTCACTGAGCTACATCTCCAGCCTCCCACATCTTTCCTTTTTTTTTTTTTTTTTTTTTAAAAAAAAGAGTCTCACTATGCTGCTTAGGGTCTGACTAAATTGTTGAGGATGGCCTCAAACTTGGAATCCTGTCTCAACCCTTGAGTTGCTAGTATTATAAGCCACCACACTGGCAGGGGGTGTGTTTTGATGGAAAAGACCCTCCTGAGTGCAGCTGCTCATCAAGTCAACCCCTGTGTTGGTAAGAGCCCTTGCTTTCTTATGTAGTTGGATCCTTATATGTTCAAGAACTAGAGACTTGCTATGTCCCATTGAGCAGGAAATCCCACTCATGCTGTATAAATATCCTTGATAGTGCAGGAAATCGATGCCTCTGTGCAGAAGATGTGCAGACACAGAAAAGACCTATGGGGACTTATCTTCTAACACAGTTGGGTCCATAGTGGAGAGGGAAATCTGACACTCTAAAGGGGAGAACCTGTGGTTAGAATAGATGAAAATACAGAAGTGAAAACAATCAAAAATGGTTTAAATTGGACTGTAGCAAAAATCAGCCAAGTTATTAATTTGACTTTAATAGAATTTGCTACAGGACAAAAGTTTATCCACTTTGGTTGAGTCCTGACTGATGTATGTTGAAGAATGCAAAGCCCACTTTTTTATTTTCATTTCTGTTTGTACACCTGATGCAGTTTGGGTCAGCTACTGTAGGTCAGGTATCCACTTCTGGCCATGCTGGAAAATTAGATGAGATAGGTTCCAGGTACAGCCTGAAGCTGCTTCTTTGCAGGACTTTCTTTAGAAGGGGGTGGTGGCACATAGCAGGCCCTGGGTTTACCATGTCCATTACAGATGGCACAAGGGATCTGGGAGGCTAAGCAACAAGACACTGCATGTAGTTCGTGCCAGTACACTTGATCTTAGCCAAGGCCAAGAAGTGATTGGTTGGTGCACCATAAATACTTGGGAATCAATTTCTTGGTTTAGATTAAGGTCTGAGTCTCATGCACATCTTTTCTGGATGCCGGGAGGAGGGACTAAGGAGAAGATATAAGACACATTAAGTGGAGTCCTTATAAGGGCAGGCTTACCCAAGTGCAATGGTATGTGTCTATAGTCTCAGCTACTTGGGAGGTGGAAGCAAGATGATGGCTCAAGCTCAGGAGTTTGGGGCCAGCTTGGGAAACACAGCAAAATTCCATCTCTTAAAAAAAGAAGTGGTGCAGGCTAGGAGTCATAATCTGGCTCAGTGATCTCAGGCATGACCCCGGCTCTTTGTAAAATGGGGATATTGTACCTTCCTCCATGGTTATCACTTAAAGGGAATTCATTGAAATTATATGGATACATGGGCAAATAAAAGACATCCTCCCAAGATTATCAGTGCATAGTACAGTTGGCTTCCAACTTGTGATGGCTTCCTTCCCTGCTTGCTGCAGTGGGTCCTGACGGGCTAACCACCTTTGTATCATCAGTGCCCCAGTGTCAACCCTTTTCTTGTTGTCTTGAAAAGAAACTTCTTCGGGGGCTCATGAAATTTTCACCAAAGGGAGAATCTGGTGACAAAAATAAAATGCAGGATGTGGCCCTTGCCCAGAGTGTAGGAAGTCAGGACATGCTGGCAGACCTATCTGGTCATGGCTCAGGATGACTTGAATGAACCTTGGTTTTATCTGATGAAACGAGTCTGCCTCCTCCTCTAAGCTTGCACTCCAGCAGGAGGCTCCCTTATTCTTCAGACTAAGGGTCTCCTTCCAAGTACCTGGTATTACCTTGTATGTGACTCTCTGAGGTGGAGTATAATCTATGGCAGGTGTACCCTTGCAAGGTGCAATAAACAAGTCTGATTCCAGTGCTCAGAGTCACTGAAGGTAGTCATAATTATCCTTATAGAGTGACCATGGTGCATGTCGTAGTTTTACTCACAGACGGCTAGACATCCTGACTATCCCATATCACATTCTTTGGTCCCCAAGCCTCCCCACTGCATTGTGACTTTAAAAAATTCTACAAACAGTCAAACTCTGGTTTGCATCTGCCCTAGGATATCTCCAAACCTGGTTTCAGAAATGGCGGGATTGCAGCCAGAGGGCAGCCCAGCAGAGAGCCCAGCTGGAGAGAGCAGCCCAGCATCACCGATGGCATCTGCTATTAAAGGGGATGGCGTGGTGGAAGGTGTACTATCTGGGGTGTGTCAGGAAAAAGGTGAGGCAGCAGCTGTCAAGTTTCCCCCATGTGGCAGGCAATGGGATGGCTGCCAGGCAGGACCACCTCTCAAGGAGGGACTCTGGACAAAACTCAAGGCAGCTGCCTAGGTGCTGGGTTATTTGGGATCCTGTGGTAATAAGACGGCAAGAGCCTGCCTGGGCATTTAGTGGTGGCTCAGGGTAGTTAGCCTTAGAATTGGGTCTCCCTTGGGAGGAATATGGCTCAGAAGAGAAACCTGGTTCACCCTGTCCTTGGCTTGTCCTCGATGAGGGCCCTACCAATTTATCTGGACATTCTCTGCCTATACAGGAGTCCTTTTGGATCACCTAGGAATCCTGGCAATGGGAGGACAGTTGCCTCGGGCCAGAACCCAGGGTGTGGGATACTTGACTCCGTGTATACTTGTTCTCTCCCCAGTTTTTGCAGATGCAGGGCGCCCAGCTCCTGGTGCAGAGACTCAGCAAGGCCTGCTTCTGCTGGTGGAGACAGCAGGTGGGAGGCAACACAATACCTCTTCCTGCATCCCTCTCAGTCCACATCTCTAATTGTCATATTAAACACATGGGTGTAATATCCAAAAATTAATGTGAAAAGCATTTTTTCTTGTTTTAGTTGTAGGTAGACACAATAACCTTTATTTTTCACTTTTGTGGTGTGCTGAAGGTCAAACCCAGTGCCTCCCTCTACTATTCTTCCACAAGCTAGATGTGCTGCTGCCATTTTCCCCTCTGAGAGCCCTTCACTTTCCTTCTTCCCTAGAATCATTCATTGATCTACAGACATGAGTGTGTTGAGTGCCTCAGTCAGGCCCAGGGTTAGAATGGAAGCCTTGGTTACACAGTGATGAGCAAGGCAAAAGTGAAAGCAGGGCCATGTGGTCAGAGTGGCCCCTTTGAATAACCCAGTTTTTCTGGACCATAGCTGGTGGCCAGGAGACAGGAACAGCAAAGTACAGCACGAGCCCTATGGTTCTGGTCCTTCTCCCTACAGGCAAAGGTAACTGGGGTTCTTCATATTGCCATTCCTGCCATGGGTGGGGGGAAGTTGCCTGGGTCATGGGAGAGCCCTAAGGCCTGGTCCTCACCTGTTGCCCTCCCTGAAGACTTGGGCTGCATGGCTGGGCTTTGTGCTGGAAAGGAGGAGGAAGAAGGTGCGGCTAGAGCGGGCAGTACAGGCCTACCACCAGCAGCTCCTCCAAGAGGGTGCTACACGGCTCCTGCGTTTCACAGCCAGCATGAAGGCCTCCCGGCAGCAGCTGCAAGCCCAGCAGCAGGTCCAGGTAGGTGTGGGGCTCCCTTCTTCTGAACAGTGGAGAGGGGACAGTAGAAACTGATGAAAAGCTCTGTTGCAGGCAGCTCACAGTCTTCACCGTGCAGTCTGCCACTGTGCTGAGCTCTGGAAACAGAAGGCCCTGGGCTCGGGCAAGGAGTCTCGGCCCCCTGTGCCCATCATAACCAGCAGGAGAGTGACTTTTGAGGGTTCCCCTCTTGATCACATTGCTATTGGGGCTGGGGATGCCTTCCTGGAGACGAAGAGGCCGCCAACTCCTCAACCTCAAGGAGTCCTGGGCAGCCTACCGCTGGCTGTCAGGGAGCCCCACCTCCTAGAGCTGTGAGTGGCCTACCCATACCTCTTCCTTCTCATGTCTACCTTGGGCAAAAGCTGGGATGTACAGGAGGGAGGAAACTGGGCCCTGGGAGGGTAAGGGATGAGCCAGTAATGACCTTGTCGTAGCTGAGCTCCCCTCCCTTCCATCATGATCCCATCCCTCCCAGAGCATGGGAGAGAAAACAGAGGCTTCTAGACCCTTCTTTTTTCCCTCAATAAATGGGTGTCCCTTCCCCTGGTACCAGGCCTGCTAATCTCCCCTCTTTTATAGTTGGGAAATTGGTTCCATCAGAAACCCCTTTTTGTGACTGGCACCTGTCCCTTGGCCATTTCCCTGGATGGTATCCCTAAACCCTATACCTACACTGCTCCTAAGGCAGTTGTCATCTCCCAGAGTGACCAGTGCTACCTAAGAGCCTTGATCTTGAGTAGGTGGAGTGCACCTGGGCCTGGGCCCCCATCTCTGCTCTGCCTTCTTCTCTGCTCCACACTGACAGCCTCAGTGTCAGAGGCTATACCTCCTATGATGTGGAAGAGCACCCATGACACCAGAATTTCTGCACAAGCCAAAAGAAGTGCAGGTGAAGCACGAAGCATGGGGATTCATAGAAAATACAGAATTTTATCAGGCCCAGGGTCACCACACATACTTACTGACCTCAGGCCAGAGCCTTGTCTTATGTAACCTTCAGTCTCCCCTGTAACACTGGAGAGGTTGGTTCCCCCTCCCCCCGAGACCTCAGACCCCTGGCAGCCCCCATTTGCCCAAGGTACAGACCCATGTTTCTTTCCAGCCATACTGCCCGCTTGGGGAGGAAGCAACCCCGACGCCCACACTTCTTGCTGGAGCCCATGTGGAGCCAGAGGTCTTGGGGGTGTGTCCCCCTCAGGGGGCAAGGGTACGTTATGTGGTTGTGGGCCACTCAGAGCAGCTACACCTTCATCTGGGGCCTGTGTTTTGGAGGTCCTATGTTAGGTAGCCCCCTCTCCTTCCTGATCTTCAGAGAAACCAAGAAAGGTTCCATGGCCTTATCAGCTTCCTGTCTTCTCTCTGCTTAGACCTGAGAAGCCTCAGGAACAGGGCCAAGATGGGGCCCAGCCTGCATACCCTTCCCTGACGAGGCCTTTCCTTCCTGGGGTCCTGCCTTGTGCCCCTTGCTCAAAGCTTCCCACTGTGGCAAGTCCCAGCCCAGAACAACTACTGCCTCCTTCCCCCTTCATGCCCTATCGGGTGGAAGCATTGACCAAGGTGAGTCCACCACCAGACCATCCTCCCATTCTTTGGTCTAGTCTTTGGTTCTCTTCCTGGTGCCCTTGTGCTATAGCTACAGCTGTATTCGTTGTTTTTGGAACACGTTGGTATGGAAGGACATGGGGAGGTTCCATTTATTTACCAAATGTTGGTACCTCTGTACTTCAGATCCAAGGAATACAGCAGCCAATAGCCTGCCAAGGTCCCTATTCTTCAGAAGCTTCTGTTCTCACAACAGGACAAACAAAAGAATCTTGTGTGCAGACCCATAGAGTGACCACAGATCCTATGGGTCAGGCTGGTCATACTGGAAAGTTTGGAATTTGGGAAGAGGAAGAAGTTTTTTTTAACCTGGGTTCCTTTTGGTGCTATGTATTTGGGCTACTGGGAGCTATGTGATCCAGGTTGCAGTGGCCTGGATGCTGAGGCCAAACACTGTGGGGATGAAAATGTGGGTCTAGACAGGACCTGCTTTGGTGGATGTGAGAAGGGAGGGGAGGATGATATAGGTTTCTGGCCTGAGTAACTAGGGGAGGGATGAGTTCTAAAAGAAGAAAAATAGGATGGGGCTTGGTTTCAGGTGAAGCACCAAGAGTCCCTTTTTACCCTGTCAAATATGAGAGAAAGCAAGATTGTCTGGCCTTCGGGAAAGAGGTCAGGGACTGAAATCTAGATTGGAAGTCCTCGGCAGAGGTTGAAGGTGAACCCTGGGAACCACTGAGAGAGCATAGAGTGGGGCAGAAGGCTTATGTAGAGAACCTTGACACAAGTAGCTAAGACTGAGAGCACCAGAGGGTATAGTAGAAGTGACAGTCTCAGGGTCAGGCCACCCAAGAAGCTGGTGCCCAAAAGGCGCAGGGTGGGGATAGAGCCACTTCTTGTGTGTCACAACCCTGTGGCTGGGGGTGGGGACGGTCCAGAGGGTGGTCTTCCATGACTGGCAATGATAGAAAGTGCACGTCTACTCTACTCTTCATGGGAGAGAGTAGAGGCAGGTGTGGGTGAAACAGGGAGAACAATTGCCTGTGACCACTGTTGTTACTGAAATCCAAGTTTAGCAAGGTTAGAAGTCCAGAGCAAGGTGGGGATAAAAGGCCAAGCCAGGCTTGAAACGTCTGCTGCTGATAGTGCTAAGAAGCTTCTCATGCAGGGGGGTGGCACTGTAAAGGTGTGGAGGTTGACCAATTATGTCAGGTCCAGCAGGCAGGGAAAGGGACAGGGCCTGGTCACCCTGACTCCCGTGGGGTAGAGTGGGCAACAGGTAGTGAGTGAGACAGGGAGAAGAGGATTTACTGTCAGCATCCTCCTTTCCTTTACAGGTGTTAAAACAGCCCACCAACACTGGGCTTAAGCCCCAGGGCCCCCCATCTCTGGCCAGTGGCCCTGATTCCCATCTGCTCCTGCCTGGGGACTTCACAGGCATCAGGGCTGGGCCTAGGCTTGGTTCTGGAAGTGCAGGTGAGTACCAGGGGCCTGCCAGGGCTATGGGCACTCACCTTGGAGTGGCCACCTGTTGTGGTCCCAGAGAGAAGATGGAAAGCTCATTCTGTTGTCACAGGCCACAACAACCTTGAGACTGAACTGGAGGGGATCCAGCAGCAATTACAGCACTACCAGAACACCAAACAGAACCTTTGGTGAGGCCTGGGGGATGCACCCTTGGACCTGTCTTTAAGAAAAGGTGTGGCCTGGGAAGGCAGAAAGTTCCATTTCCTGCCAGCCAGCTGCCAGGACCCACAAATGTGTGGTAGGGGGCCAAACCAGTGTGTGTTACCAGGAACGTGTCTTGCTGTAGCACATTTCCCCCAGTTAGTCCTGCTTGGGAAAACCCAAGATGGCCTTACTGTGGGACACAGGTCCTGGTTGGGTTCTGGCTTTCTTCTCTAGGGGTTGTGATTGTAAAGCTGATAAGGTATCAGAGGACGGGTAGGCCTGGGTCTCATCTGCACATAATGGTTTGGGGATTGTCAATATGCAGCAGTTTAAGAAATGTGAGGAAAACAGACTGGTCCCCTTGTTCATAGCTCATCACTGGGAAAGAGGAATAGGAAGAGTTGCTGTTTGCTATGGAAGGTCATGGAAGGTCATAGAAGGCTGGGAGAGAAAAAAAGTGTTGGCCTCCCAAGCCAGGGCCTGCAGCTCAGAGAAGGGAGCCTTTCCAGAAGTTTCTCCCTCCAACCCATCCTCACATCAGAAGACTGCCAAGAACCCAAACTCGAGCCAAGAGTGGTGGTGCACTCTTGTAATCCCAGCTATTTGGGAGGCTGAGGCAGGAGGGTTACAAGTTTGAGGCCAGCGTTGGTGTCACACCAATAGTGAGACCCCGTCTCAAAAAAAAAAAAAAAAAGGTAGCTTAGTTGGTAGAGTACCCCTGGGTTCAATCTCCAGAACCCAAGAGAAAAAAGACCCAAGCGGGCAGGGTGTCCCCATCAGGTCCTGCCAGCGACAAGCAAGTAGCCTGCGTAGGTGGCTGGAGCTGAGCCAGGAAGAGCCCAGGCCTGAGGACCAGGATGAAGAGCAACGAGTGCAGAAAGAACTAGAAGAGGTGAGACCCTAGACCATCTCCAGGGACAGTCCCCCAGACTGTGCTCCCTCTCAGCTGGGCCTCTTTCTCCCTACCCCCAGATAGAACTACAGATCCAGCAGCTGGACAAGGAGCTCCAGGCCCAGCGCCAACACATCAATACCTGCGTTGAGCGCATCCAGGCCCTGCGGCAGGCTCTGTTCTAGTGGGCTCGCCCCAGGAAGACAGGAGCCCTGCTGCAGGGGAGGCCTCAAGCCGCCTCCAGGAACAATGCAAAGCTACAATGAGTTTTTAAGCTTTTTATTTCAAAATGTCTTGCAATTAAATGAATTACTGTTCAGAAGTCTCCCACTTTTCATACAAAAATACTGTGCTACTGATACAGTTGAAAAAATTCAATGACTTCCCCTGGAGGAGAAATTCACAGGATCAACAGGTAACCTGACTGTCCCCACCACTGCTCAAGGCCTACATACCTGTCACCTGGGACAGGTTTTCTAGTACTGACCCACCATACACTTTTAGCCTCCAACACCGTCCTTGGAACAACAGCAATTTCCCATACTTCATGTAGAGCTGGATCTGGAAACAGCGATGCCAGAACTAGGCTTCTACCCCTCCTGCCTGCCCCATTCAGCCTAGCCACCAGGTGGGACAGTAATTGGCCTTGCCTGCTGCAAGGAAGCTCTGGAAGGTCACTCCTCAGGGCCTACAAAGGTCCGTGTCATAGTTACCATCCTCAGAAGATCCTGGCAAGAGTCCAGAGCAATGCAGTCAAGCCCCAAATGCAAAGAAAGATTTTGCTTTCCATCAAGCAGGGTGAGGCAAGTTTGGGAACAGAAAGTAGTTGTCATGAAGTCTGTGTGGCCTGCTCTGGGAGGGAGGGAGGGTCCACAATCCATGCCAAAGAGGCAGCTCATCCTGTGCACTATGGGAGGTAAAGGGATAAGAGGCACAAGACCAGAAAAAGCCAAAGGGTCCAACAAAACTCTCCAGTTATGGGGAGGCTAGAGGGCATGTTCGCACTTAGCATCGCCTAACAATATCCAAGACCAACCAGGAGAGAAGAATCTCCAGTTTATACAACATTTTAAAAAGATCCAAATGTGATTGTGAGGTTATCCACACCTATACTTTTTCTCTCTGTAGGGTAGGTCGCAGGCATGACGGGTTCTGGCTGCCTCATGAGGATTCAGAATCTCTTGTCTGCACCTCTGGGACAGGCAGTAGCAAATCATCCAGGTTCTACTGGATCGACCTTCCCACACACACCTGAGGTGATTCCCTTGCCTAGACACCCCTGGGGGCGTCTATAAAAGACCCTTAGTTCCCTTAGATGCATTGGCAGTTGTAGGCAGAAGGAAGACCTAGAGGGAGCCCAAAGCTTCCCCAAAGCGGATCTTCTGCCCTGCTTTCAGCCTGAAATTGAAGTCCTTGGGGGCCTCGAAGATGAGCACAATGGTGGAGCCCAAGTTGAATTCGCCCAGATGCTCACCCTTGCGCATGGGGACTCCCTCTTTGTTGGTGTGCGTCACAAAGCTGAAGTCGTTGTAGGACCCCTTGCTGTACCTTGGGCTGTTTGTGTGCAGGTCCTGGGGAGGAGTAATGGGGCAGGGATTGAAGGGGACCCAGAAGCAAGGGGTACCACTCCTGTTGCTCATTCTCACCACCATCCAGCCCAGTTCAAGAAGGGTGATGGGGACAATATCTCGGGGTTGGGGAGCTTAGTCCAATGAGATCACACTATGAACTGTGGCTAGGAGGGACATGGAGAAATCAGATCTGACTTTTCTCCCAGCTGGAATGGTACAAGGTCAGCAGCCAGTGGTGGGGAGTCGGGCACACCCAAAAAAGGCAAGCCCTGGGCAGGTGGGCACCAAATTCTTTCTTCATTCAGGCCAGCTCTGCCTACATGCTCAACCCTCAGTTGGCATGACTCATTCCTGTTCCTTCCTCACACTTCAACCATGGTTCCCAGTAAAAGTAAAGGGCCAGGCAGAAAGGTTAATTTCCTCTCTCCTCCCCAGCCACTTCCAGAGGAATGAGTGGCAGCAAAGTGGGTGGGAGGGAAGGAGAGAAGGAGGTCTTAACTGATAGGGATGCCCCTCAAGAGTGGATGCTCAGCATAGCCAGGCCTGGTTCTAGCTCTCCTACAAGCAAGGCCCTCCTAAAATTTACAGGCCCAGTGGATCTGGCTGCACAGCAGATGGAGCAAGTGAATTCAAGAAGTCCAGCCTGTGGACTTTGGCGTGGCCTGGGCTCTGCTTACCCTGTCAAAGTAGATGCGAATGGAGCCCACGTTGGTGGCCCCCACAGCTGTCAGCGAGAAGAAGCCATGTTTCCAGTCTCCTGTCAAAACTACCCGTTCGTTATGGCAGAAGAGCTCTTTGATCCATCGAGCCATGCCAGGGTTCACTGACATCAGGGAGCCTGTGGGGGTAGGGAACATGATAGTCCTTCCCCAGAGCCTGGTATGTCTACCCCAGGATGGCCTGAGACCCAAAGGGACTAATGGCCTGTTGCCCTGATGTCATTCCAAATGCAGACCAGTTTTCCAAAGTCCCCTGCCCATACCCAGCCAACCTTAAGTGTTTAACCCCTGGTCTAGATAACCCCAGCCTGGAGCCTAGTCCCCTAACATTAAGAAAGTGAAGACCTCAGCATGAAGCCCACAGAGGCAGCTCCAACCCAAAGGCCAGTCCTGTGTCTACCTGGGAAGTGGCGCCGATGGGAGACAGTCCAGTCAGTGGGGGAGTGGAAGCAGTGGTAGTCCCCAGGGGCCAGGTATATGACACAGTGGTAGAGTTCATTCCCTTCCCGGGTAACCAGCTGGTTCCTGAAGGAGTCACATGAAGAGGCTGTGGGGTAGGGCAGAAAAGAGGGTCAGGCTCTAATACCAGCTCCAGGTGCCACCCAGCTCATGAGAATCCAGCATAGCCTATGTGCAGCCTGGACATGGACTCCAAGAACCTCAAGGCTTTGGTCAGAGGGATTCCTGATCCACTGTGCCAGCATGCCCACCCCACAGTCTCCCAAGCCTTTCCTTATTCCCTGTCCCACAGCCTTTCCTTAGCCTCTGGTGTCTGCTCCAGCCCCAACAGTGCAGTAACCCACCTGATGGGAAAGGCAGGTCTTCCATGTAGGTGCGAGGGCCCAGGAATGACTCCAAGGAATAAGTGACCCCCTTCACCTGCTCCACCTCACAGTTCTTCACCTGCCCGAAGTTGAGGATCTTCCCATCCGATGGGCTGATCTGGAGGGACCAGGAGAGGTTTGCTGCTGGAAGGGGAGAGTGCTCCCCCTAGTTGACACCCACCTCATCTTGAGTCAAACACCCATAGCTCCACCCTCTGGATATGCAGGACAAATAAACTTTATACGGCAGGTGGGACCGAGTCTGGGAAAGCCACACAGAGGCCACAGCCAGTGGGGGGCTGCTGCACCTGGTTTCCATAGATATAGATCCCATTTCCTAAAGGAGGAGGAGGAGGTATGAGTTAAACCTCACCACACTGTGCAGCCCAGAGACAGGCCGGGCCTGTGGCTTCAGCTTGCGCCGGAAGAATTCGCTGAGGTTGCGGTAGTGGTGCAAGTCCTCCACAGCGGCCTCCTTCATGTTCACCCCGAAGGTCCAGATGTACAGGCTATAGACAGGCCTGCGCAGCCAGTGCGGCAGCTCCACCTGGTTGAGGCGACCCCAGGCCCGTGACAGCAAACGTGTTGGCACTGACTTGTACAGGGCCACCTGCAGGCCACAGGGCAGGGGGCTGAGTTGACCATACTCCAAAAAGCCCAAGTACTGTCATCATCCCCCAACCACAGGAAAGAACTTGAACCAACAGAGGCTACCTAGGGAGGCCTAGTTGCCTGGGGCTGATTGTTATGATGTGGCTGTGTCACTAGGAACCAGACTGCACTTGTCAATTATTCTCACAGACTGAAGACAGGATGTACAGAGCTCAGGTCACTTTAATCACTTTGCACAGGTCAAAGAGTAACTGTCTTAGTCCCAGAAAAGTAGACTGGTCCACATAGTCTCACTTCTTAAAAGTGAGAGGAGGTGCCAGGAGTGGATGGCTCATGCCTATAATCCCAGTAACTCTGGATGCTGAGGCAGGAGGGTCCTAAGTTTGAGGCCAGCTTCAGCAACTTAATAGATGCCCTAAACAACTTAGATCCAATCTCAAAATAAAAAGGGCTGGTAGGGACGTGGCTCAGCAGTTAAGCACCCTTAGGTTCAATCTCCAGTACCCCACCCCCAAAAAACAGGAAAGGAAGAGAAAATGGGAGATAGGAATCCTGATAATAGTCTGGAGAAGACTGGCAGGAGGAGGCAATAGGCATTTGACTTTGGCTGGGGTCATTGCCTACACTGCAAACCACTTGAGAAAGGAGTAAAAGGTTCCCAGAAGCACAGACAGATCTATAGCCCAAAGTGTATATCCTCTTTCTTAAAAGGAAAAGAGGACATTTTCAGATGCATGTACTATATCAATGTCATAGTGTCCCGAGATGCCCTGCAGGCCTAGCCAGCACTGCTGGGCTCCACTGGGCCTGACGGCAGACCTTGCATCAGAAGCATTCTGTGCCTAAGCCAGTCCACAGAGCTGCCTACCTGTGGTCTCCCAGGAGGCAGAGGGGAATCACTTTTTGGAGCCAGTCCCACACATTGGGGCCCCAGAGCCCTACTGCAGGGCCACTAAACCTAAGGGGCCACTGCCCCAGGGGAAACTGCTTCTGACTGCTGCTACTGCTTATCTGGATGCAACCAGGCAGCAACTTCCTAAGGTGTAAAAATCAGTTTTACCACTTTTAATACCTTTATGAAGTAGTGAATTACTAGCTCCCTGAGCATTATTCTTTCCCCTTCCAAGTGATGCCTAGCCACCTGGAGTGGCTAGGTTGTAATGCCTGGCCCTGGGTTGCTGTAATGCCAGACTATTCTCAGGAACAGGTTGGAGCCTGGTCTAATGTCCAGTGTACTGCAGCACCCTCAAATTTTCATGATGCCCACCCCCAAGTTATCAATGGCCCAGGAACAGGGACTCCTCCTTGGGGCTGGTCTGCCAGGAAGCAAGAGAGCCCTCCGGGTACCCATTAAAGAGTCCTGTGCAGGGCAGGCACTTGCACAGCCTTCAAGTGTGTCCTCCCACTAATGGGCCCAAACAGGCTCCAGCCTTCCTGAACTACCCTCTGATACCCAGAAATTTATCTGGATTCTTCCTAAAAATTGCTTATAAGCTTGAAAGTCAGAGACGCTAATTTCTGACTGCCCAGTCTAAGTTCCTTCCAGAACCAGAGCTCCCCAATAACACCAGTGAGGCAAGCAAGGATAGCAGGCAGTGGACAGTGAGTGTTCAGTCACCTTACTACAGTACACATGGCCACTGGTTAACCTGGCCTTCTCAAAAGTTGCCTTTGTCTTCCCTACGAAATTTCCCATACCATACCCCCAAAGGGTGCAGCCATGCCTCTACTTCTGACAACTGGTCCCCTTGTTTTCCCCTGTACCCCAACCTCAGGCCTGCCCAGGGGTAGGGGTTGGGCCACAGAGGCCTGTGCACACTTACCCTGCTCACAGGCCTCCATCCCACCCGGCTGAGCGGCCTGAGAGCACCAAAGGGCAGGAGGTAGTAGAGAACAGTCAAGGGCCAGGAGCGCAGTTTCAGGGCAGGTCTGGACATGCAGCTCAGCTGGCCTAGCCTCCTTCGCAGGGCCAGCTGGGGGAAGTACAACCTGCAGGGCACATGTCCATGCAGAGTCAGAAGCTGGGGTCTCAGAGGGACCCAGGAACGACCACCCCCCCCCCATCACTGCCTCTCCATGGAGCACCAGAGTCCAATAAGCACTGCAGTATCCCCTTGGGGACCTGGATACCACTGTATAACAGACATATTTCCCAGTCTTTCCCACCTGACAGCTAGCTGAGGACTAGGATTGGGAAGCTATAGGATGGAGGAGGGTTAGACCCAATTCCTGGGTATCTGAGAAGATTGAGTATCTGAAATTGGAAATGGCTCCAGAAAGAACCTTTGGGGCAAAAATGGGGAAGGGATGTACAAGGCCTGCTTCATATTTGCCAGCTTCCCATGGCCAATAAGCACGGGACTCAGGCACAGCTCTGCCCACACAAGGACCAGAAGGACAGAGTTAATCAGCATAGCAGTGCATAGTGTTTTGACCTGGTCAGCTAGGTGACCGTTCATGAGTCTTTTGCCCATTACAGGACCTGGGAAAAATCTCTTCATGGCTCCAGGCCTCTTGTTTCCTTATCTGGTAAATTGAAAGGACTGGGCCAGCCAAGATCTAAAGTTGTGGCTCCATCAGCCTGCATAGTCTTTCTCCAGCAGGTTAGGTTCTCCAAAACCCATATACAGCTTTATAGGGAGAACCTCACCCCAAGCTCTCAAGCCACCTTCCTACTAGAGCCACACACAAGATACAGGTTCCTCCTTTCAGCAAATCTGAGATGGTATATACACACTCCCCAGTGTACCACCAGCACAAATTTGGCACAGGCTCAGCTTTGCAGGAGTTGCAGTGGCTGGAATGGGCTCTTCCACCAGAACCCTGATCTCCTTAGTCGCAACAAAGTCCCTTTGTCACATACCTAGGCCCCGGAAAATACTTCTGAGGCTGCAGTGTAGCTATCAGGAGACCACACTGCTACCCACTCAAAATAATCCCAGACCTTGGTTTCCTCATCTGCAAAAGGACTGCATTCAATAGACAATCTAAGGTTGCCATCTCTGACTGTGTACTCTCTAAGAGAAGCTGCATTCTCTGTCACCCAGGTGCTAAGCAAACCAAGAACAAAGAGGTGTCTCAGCTGAGAGTAAGAGCAGGACAAATGGAGACCTAAGCCAAGGGGAAGGCCCCTTAGTTGAATCAGAGATGATAGAAGGCAGGGCTCCAGTCTCTGCAGGCAACTGTATCCCCACAGCTCACCTGATGCCCTGCTTTCTTTCTCTCTCCCATTCCACTGTGGACAGTTTTTTCCATTATGCTTTTTAAAAGTCTAGGGAGGTAGAAGGGGCCAAGCAAAGACAAACAAATCACTGCTCTCCCACAGGGTTCCCCCGCCCTGCTCACTGCAGAAGAGCAGAGACCAATCCTGGAAGAGCTACAGAAAAGCCCCTTCTCTCAGGCATCTCTGAATAAAGACCAAGACACTAGTTCCAAAGCCAGGTGACTGATCCCCACCCCCACCCCACCCACCTCTGAGCTCTCCTTGCAACCCTAACCGCAGGTACCTGAAGCGAGCTCTCTTACTCAGTGCGCTCAGGCCCCCCTCGCTGGGTCCCTCCAGCTGTGGGGGCTGGCCCCGGGGACCCCTGCTGCCACCTCCACTTCGGGGCCGTTGGACATGAATTCTGACCTTCCGGAGGTTGTGGCGGGGAACAGTGGGGTTAGGACGCGTTGGACAGCATCTCACCATTTCGCTGCTGCTTGGAGCTCTGGTCCTCGCCGCGCCTCTGACTGACACATCGTGGGCAGGCACAGGGAGGGCGGTGCAAGGCTCTCTGCGCTCGCTCGTTCACTCGCCTTTGTTTTTCCTCCTTCCTCCCCTTCCCCCCACGCCAGAGAATCTCCTGTGCTGTCACTGCTCCAGGGGCACTGGTGGCTGGTGGTGTAGCTTCCCCACTTGGTTCAGTCTCGGTGGCTCACAGAGCACAGGTTAGAGGGTCAGAGCTACTGCAAACAGACAAGCACTTGTCACACCTGCTCAGGCTTCTGCCCAGAGCAGAAGCCCCTACACTCAGCCCACTCAGTCCCACAGGGTATGGCCACCTGTCTGGTCCCTCCTGCCTTGGGCTAAGCCAGTCTGCCCAGCTCACCCACTCCCTTAGCTCTGCCAGGAGGGCAGCATGTATGCAAGGCCCTGGGGCTTCATGCTCCAGCGAACCATGGCAGACAGGGGACCGGAGGCTGCCAGGGCTTTTAGGCCCCAAGAGTACAGGTGGGAATCTGAGCCCTGAGCTCAAGGCAGAGTCTCCTCCCTCACCAGGACCTGACCCATTTTTGATTCAGGTTACAAAGTAGCGTCTGAGGAGCAAGAGGATCAGGCAAGCAGACAAAGCACCATGGTAACAACCTAAGCGTGAGTCTGCTCTGGCTATCTCCTCACCCCTCTTAGTCTCAGAGCCCCCATACCTGGCTGTGACCCTATCCAAGCCTCCTCAAAAACTGTGTACCTGGGTGGGCTTCAGGGAAAACCAACCTGGGGCTGGAAAGTGGCCAGGACTGAAGCCCATACCACTCTGCTTTTTCCATCTTTGCTTCAGAAAAGCACTTTGGCCAGGCCCCTCCCTGACTATCTGCAGGACACACCTCACCTGAGAAAACCCTTCCCACTACACAGATAACAGGACTAGAAGAGCAAACATTCCACAGCTGTTGCCATCTCAGCTCAGGGCAATCAAGGTGCTCAAAGTCCTAGGGAGGTAGTCCGAGGTGGGCTGACATGGGCTGATATGGGCTGACTGGGAACCCACATCTTTTCAGCTCCAGTCTCAACCACAACCCTGGAAGGAAACAGGCTCCTGTCACCATCTTTGAATGGAAGAATGCAGGCCTCAAGAGCTCCTGCCTAAAGCAAAGAATAGACCCAAGCAAGGGCCAGCTGGCATGGCCAACACACTGTAACACTTAAAGAGGAAAGGCCCCAACTCAGATGTCACCCTATCCACACAAGGATGAACATGTGCTGCCCTAACAAACCCACCTCAGCCAGACACATAAAAATTCCATCCCTGACACCTGCCCACAAAAGCCACAGAATCCTCTGGTATGCTAGTGTCCTCTGGGAGGTGGGACAACAAGGCAACTAAGGTCTGGACATAGAATGGGTTTTTCCTCCTGATAAAACAAATGGCGAGGCCTGGTCCAATCTCACCCCCTCTCCAAAGGTGCCTTTCTCCCCCAGACCCACTCTTGAGTGGGAAGGACAGCTTACTGTAGGCTGGGCCAGGCCTCACCCAGCAAACAGTGTACCTGAGCCTCCTCCTTGGAGAGATGCTAGCACCAGATCAACACAAACCTGGGAGCCCCATCCTGTCCTAAGCACCAGGCCCAGGGTTCCATGGACATCCTGTTTCTGTCTCAGGCTCATGTGAGCCTCCCAATAACATTCCCATCCACAATGGTAAAGTCACTTCAACTATTCTGCCATGGAACTGGGCACACAAGTATCCTCCCTGGCCCACAGGCTTCAAACTGGACAGGGAAACAGGCCCAAGGAGAGGATGGGCAGTTGGCATGAGACTGGTGCCTAGATCCACAGAGGTGGCTCTTTCCCTGCTCTATAAAGTACAGACTAGGAGCAGAGGAGCTGAGCACACCCAGGATTCATGGGGAGGCAAGTGTAATCTTGTGGGATGGGAGAAAAGGAGAAGACCCAGAAGTCTCAGCCTCCTGCCAAGTTTTCCCTCACTGACCTATCATATGGTATCCTAACCATGACAGCACAGAATGTGTCAGAAAGACACAAGCATGAAAATTAAACCTGGTCAAAGTCCACAGGTTCTGACTCCTGTGGGAACCTTCCATTTCATTCTCTACAGCTCTGGAGGACCAGTCAGGCCTCCCTTCCAGGATGCTTTAGACTGGAGACCTACAAAGCCAGGAGTCTGGTCAGGCTAGATGGCACACTGAAGTGGGGCAGGCCCAGGTTCCTCTTGCTACAGAGGAGGAAGCTCAAGGAGAACAGCATGAGGAGGGACATTCTTCCCTGTAGGGACTCTAAAAGCTGCCTTAGAATCCAGACACCAAATCTGCACTGGCCCACCACGAGGGAAAGGACAGGCAGAAGGTCCTTATCTTTATCACTATTCTACTTCTTCTTCTAAAATGGTACACTCAGACCAGGGTATTAGAGTTCCTTCATCTGAAAGTTCCCAAAGGGAGCAGAATAAACTTATCTGTCCCCCAACAAACAGGCACTGTCTGTCCAAATTATTACTGGCTTCCCACTTCCCAAAGCAGAGCTACTTTTTGGCCAGCAGTGTTTCCAGCTCCCCATTTAAGAGTCCCACTTGCCCTCTACCTGGAACAACCCTTGGGCCCCAAGCCAGAGATTTCACCCTCCCTGGCCCCTGAGTGCTCAGACCCTAGATGAGGAACTGCACAAGGAGGGAGCCCTGAGATAGGGAAGTGCTGACACCTTCCCTCCCTTTTGAGAGTCAAGCACTTTTCTGTGGAGGTGAGTTTCTGACTTTGATGAGTGGAACTTTAAAGGTATTACATGGCCTAAAGGCCAGTCACCTAGAATGTGAGAACTCAGAGGGCTTTGTGGTAGGCCACAATCTGGTCAGTGTAATCCTGCCTGCCCCCTGCCCCCAAATTCACCCCAAGAGCTGCAGAAAGCAGGACAAGTCACAAGTGCTCTCTGGGTCTCAGTTTCTTCGTCTCAGAAATGGGAAGGAGGGCTGGGGATGTGGTTCAAGAGGTAGCGCGCTCGCCTGGCATGCGTGCGGCCCGGGTTCGATCCTCAGCACCACATACCAACAAAAGATGTTGTGTCTGCTGAGAACTAAAAAAAAAATAAATATTGAGAGGAAATTCTCTCTCTCTCTCTCTCTCTCTCTCTCTCTCTCTCTCTCTCTCCTCTCTCACTCTCTCTTTAAAAAAAAAAAAAAAGAAATGAGACTCACAGCACAGCTGCAACCATGGACTAGAACAACTGCTCAGAAGCCCTCACTCCTACCCTTGTTCCCAGGCTTCTTAATAGTTCGACTGTAGCTCCAGAAAGGCAAATCTACACTCTAGGAGGTCAAACGTTGATAAAGGGCAAGCAGGGGCTTAGAGAAGTTCAGAAAGGGAAGCCCAAATGGGATAGGAAGCATGATTAATACAACCATGTGGGAGTAGGTGGAGGACACACTATCCTGAGGGCATATACCTGAGCAGCACTGCCATATCTCTATCACTTCACTGCCTCCCCACTCCCCAGTGGAATGGAACATTCCAACCGAAGCTGGCTGAATGGCCTAGGCCAATTATCAGTTACTGTGGGCATGGATGGGAGAGTATAGGCATTATGTGGAAATGTGCACATGTGTGAACCTGGGTGATTTAGGTGTGCACAGCTGTTCCTGACCTGGTTAGCTCAGACCTTGGTGGATTCCAATTTGAAGCCTGGGTTGGAAGGGCAGGCAGTGAGGGGAATGGGAATGCCAGTCAACCACCTTCCCAAAGCTCTCCCTGACCACATGGGGCTTTGCAGCTTCAGCCTTCTGGCCAGAGACATCCTGAGAATTGGCTCCTGCTCCCTGGTGGAAATCTCCCTGGGGCTAGGGTCATTCCTTCCTAAAGCCTCAGGACAAACCTCCAGTGCTCCAAATGACCTATCTACCATATATCTACCCATCTACTTTCTGTACACTCCCTTACTCTGGAGGCCTGGTACCACTTCTTCCCCAGTTCATCTGGCAGTTGTGTCCAGTGAGGTAGCCACGCCCTCCTCCCTCACATTTCAGGGCTAGATGTGGACAGAACTTCACAAGCATAAGGGATGGAAAAATGTATTCTCCCTGGACAAAAGGGTGAGACATTTTGGAAAGCCAAGAGCAAGAGAAGAGGGGGCAAACAGAGGGGCCCAGAGGCACCTGTTATAAGAGTCAGTGGCCCAGGGGGATCAAGGAAGGGGAAGGAGAAGTGGGATCTTCTTTAATTTCCCAAAGAAAAGAAACGCCTATGGAACCTGTAAGGAAAAAGGCTCTGAAAAAAGGCAACACAACACCCTCTCTCTAGCCCTTGGATGGTGACACAGTGACAAGTCTCAACACCTAGGGGCCTTTCTGAGGAACAGGGCAGCTTCCCTCTTCCTCAGGTACCCAGTGCCCCAGCCCTAGGAGGCAGAACTGAGGAAATATGCTAGGGCGCCAGGCACTGGAAAACAGTTCCCAGCATTTCCCTTACTACCCACCCTGCAGCTACAGGCAAGAGATAACACAGGATGTGGAGGAAGTGAGCTCATGCAGCCTGGGCCCCGTGACCTGCCTGGGGGACAGGAAAGGCCACAACTCGATCAAGACTATCTGGACGGGGTCCTCAGGCCAACGGGGCCCCATCTTTCACAGCAACTAGAGCCAACTGGCAGCCCCGAAAGTGCTAGAAGGGCACTCCCACCGGGTAGGAAACAGTCATCAGAGTTAGTCAGGACAGGGTAGGAAAATTCCCTGAGAAACTGCTCACTGCTGCCAGTCACTTATGGCTTCCAGGGCTGGTCATCTGCAGTCACCTATAGCTCCTGTGGGCTCACCGGCAGGTGGGCAATGCTCCGGCATCCAGGCTCTGGCCTCTGACTGCCTCCAGCTCCACTCAGAAGCCTCACGGTGGGCAGGGCTCAAGTTCCAGCCACTTGGGCTGCCAGGGGGCGGGCACAAGAGGAGTGACACCAGACACTGTTAAAGTGTCACTCCCTCCAAGTTTCAGCCAGGGCCCAGGGAGTTCTATGGGCCCCTTTAAGAGGAGGAGCTGCAACCTGGGGAGAAGGGGAAGAGGCGGGCAGGAGGCACAGCCCTGCTGAGTCTGGTCAGTCACTGTCTAGTCAGTCATCGCTCCCTCTCACGTTGACCTAAGAGGGTGGGACTGGGATGGTGGCCCAAGAGGATAACTCCTAGCCCCAGAAGACTCTGTCCTAAGCCTATGGTTGGCCTCCTAACTTGCTGCTTCCCTTACCACTTATCTCACAACCTCGCTAGGCAGAGATCCTACATACTGACCTCATGGAGAATCAGCTTTTTCACTTGACTGACCAGAAAGCCACTTCCAACCACCCTTTCTAACCCTGGAAGTTCTGCAGAAAATGTAAAAGTCCATTTCTTCCCACATCTGATCCTGAAGATCCACAGCTGTCCCTACTTCTCCCCTAGTCCTTCAGGCCTGCACACCCCTGCTGGACAAAACACCCAGATCCAAAAAGGGATGGAGATGTCTGAGAAAGGTCCACCCACTGGCAGCTCAGAAGACCCACAGGGCTTTTCCCTGGTGGGATGTATATCTGTGGGATGTTGTTCGTCTACCCCAATGGATCTGAGGACCCTAGTGTGCAGAGCACAGTGTCAGCAGGCCAACTACCCCCATATCCACAGGACACCCAGCATGAACTTAGCTGACACAAGATGGAATGAACCAGCTTAAAATTTTTTAGGGGATGGGAAAGTCTGTGGGGATCACCATTCAACCACACTAGTCTCATTTGTGTCTGTGCAGCTATCTCAATAATGGCTAGATGGCCTGACGGGACTCGGTATTTTCACTGTGGGCTACAACGCCAGCCCCTTTTGACCACTGAGAATTTCATTTCTAAAACAACTAAGGTGCACAACAAGATGAGAACACCTACAGGGTTTGTGGAGAGACGGGATGGATGGGACAAGGGTGCCTGGAACAGGACACAATGACAGTGTACAGACATAGCTCCACCTTTCTGTCCTCCTCACCTAGATTCAACCTGACCAAGTCCTGCATAAGCTACAGACCTGGGCTACAACAGAAGTGGGAAAGACATGCAGGGGGTCAAACTCAGAAGGACCTCCTTAACATTCTGCATCTACAAAGCACCAATAGGAATTGGGAGGCAGGGTGAGCATAACACAGTTCTAGCCCTAAGGAGCTTGAGGTTTTGGTACAGAGCTGGTAAATACCTTACACACAGGCTGTCTCTCCTGTTTCCCTGGCCTGTGCCCACAGCAGATACCACTATATAATACCAACATTCTCTGAGACCTAGGGCCCTTCTCACCTCTGAGCTCCAGGCAAATATCATATGAGATGGGATAAAAAGGAATTAGGCACAGAAAGATACTGACAGGATCCAAGCACAACCAAATTCCAGGACTGGAAAGATCCTACAAGACCATTCTGACTCCCCAAATCCTCTAGTACTCGCAGGCCAGAAAGCTCAGGTTCCCTATGTACAAAATGGAACCAAGCCCAAGTCAGACAAGGAAAAGGTCTGTGGATTGAAACCTCTGAGCATGACTGACACTCTTTGTGCTGAGCAGTCTCTCCCCTGTAGAAAAGCCAACTGGGATGTACTGTATCCATCAGTGTACCTTTTCAACCAGTCTATGCCTCTAAGATATTTAGAAAACCAATAAGCCAGCCTACCAAGCTGCTCAGAGATCAGCCCTCCCCATCTTCCAACTAGACCCCCACCACCTATCTTTTCAGTAGGGAAATGACGTATGGATTTCAAACAATAGATAACAATTGAATTTCTGGGGGCAAAAAAACCACAAAAATTCCCTGGCAAGTTTACTTTCCCACACCTTGAAGGTCCTTGAGACCACTGAGTCCCTAATTTCCACTCTTTCCACCCTCTTGGACTCTTCTAAGCATGACTGCCATCTAGCGCCACTGGAAGGCTTTGCAAACTCTAGGGCCATTTGGTTGCCAGCACATGCAAATGAAAGGCAGGGTTGAGGGGCTGGGGTTGTAGCTCAGTGGTAAGAGCACTCACCTAGCATATGCGAGACCCTGGGTTCGATCCTCAGCACCACATAAAAATAAGTAAATAAAATAAAGGCACTGTGTCCAACTACACCTAAAAAATAAATATTAAAAAAAAAAAGAAAGGTGGGTTGAGGGGTAGGGGGTGATACTCTCTGCTAGGCCCCTGCTAGATTAATTTTTGTACTCATTGCCCTGTGCCAGGGGCTAAAGGTGGCTGAGGGACTGGCAGGTGCTCTCAGCTAATTCTCATTCCTTGGGTACCAGGAGAGGCCCTCCCAGGAACACTTGTGATGGTATCTGAGGCTAGAACAAGGAGCCACAGGAAGGTAGGTCGTCAGTCTCCCAGATTCCAGGTAGGAGCCCAGACAAGAATAAATATTATCCCGGTCCTTCACAATTCTCTTCCAGTTTCCTGGCAGCCCCACTAGACTGTACAACATCTAGGATGTCTCCTGGCCTATACAAAACCCCTCCAGCAGCTCCTTGAGGGCCCATTCAGGGGGCCTTCGGGGGGATAAAGAAAAAGTGATTTTAGGCTGAGCAAGCCTAGTAGAAAGCTTTCCATAGCACCACTTGACTGGGGGTTGACTATCTGCCCATTTAAATGTCTATGTTTTCTCAACACTTATCAGGTATGAAGTAAAATGGACCTATAAAATCTCTACTCTCTGCCTATGCAGGACCAGGTATTTACAAACATATTCTCATTTAACAACTGTATGCAGGAGTTAATAGTAGCTTTTTTTAAAAGCAGATGAGAATAATAAAGCTATAATATTTATATAAAATTTAACATGTGCAGAACGTGTCCAATATTGTTCATGGTCACATACACCATGGAACAGAGGAGTATTCTGTGCTCAAGCCAATGGGGATCCAGGTGGGGGACTGGAAGGAGAACTGGATTTCAAAAATAGTTAACAAATGAATTTCTGGGGGGAAAAAAAACACAAAAATTCCCTGGCAAGTTTACTTTCCCACACCTTGAAGGTCCTTGAGACCTTCAAGGCACTTCCCAGCATCTTATCTTACTACTTAAGATGGATGGCTGATCTTTCTTTACTCCTTTTCATTAACTAAACTAAAATACTGCAGCATACTTTCTTTTCTTTTCTTTCTTTCTTTCTTTTTTTTTTTTTTTTTTTTTTTGAGGTACTGGGGATTAAATCCAGGGTCATGTGCAGCAATTATTCTATCACTGAAATTTTATCCCTAGCCCCTCTTTTTATTTTATTTTGAGACAAGGTCTCACTAAATTGCCAAAGCTGACTTCAAACTTACCATATTCCTGCCTCAGCCTCATGAGTAGCTAGGATTATAGGCACCCAGGCATACCTTTTTTTATTATTCTAAACTGAGGCTAGAAATAAGGAAGTAGGTCTAATGCATGAGTAAGTGTCGTCAGTCAGCCAAGTTACTTGCTGACTGAGGCTTGTCTTCTACATAGCTGCTTTCCCAGTGCCTTGGACTTCTCCATAAAACCCTACAACCATGCCAAAAAAAATGAACAACTAAAATTTTTGCCTCGTTTGCACACTCAGATGCATGTTAAAAGTATTTAGCAGTGAGGTTCATATCTACAATGTACTTTACTTTTTCATAAAGTCTGTTATGTACTTTCAGAAACTTCAGAGAAAAATCAAATATATACACATGGAGATAAACTAATAAAACATTAACAACTGTTCAATCGAGGTGGTTACATATGCAGGTAACTTATTCTCTCAACTTTTCTACTCCATTTAAAAGTGTTTATAATTTTAAAAGATGAAAGACTTTGTTTAAACCACAGAAAAAAAGTCTAAATTACATATCAGAAAACCCAAGACCACAATGTGTACATGGGAATTCTCCTGATCTGAGGGGAGGCAGGACACTTGGGACCTGTTCTCAGTGCACCCCACAGTACCACTGTGGTTGCCATAAGTACAAGAACTTAGGACTAAACTATAAACTGTTCATTTACTAGCCACTCAACCCAGATTCATTAAGCCCTGAATGCCCAACCCTTCATGGCTGAAAGGAGAGGTCAGTTGCCAATTGGGGCTGGCTTTGCAAATGAAGTACCTCACATCTTTCTTAAGTCATTTCCAGGGCCAGCAAGGCTTGGAGATGTAAAGACCCATGGAACTGGGATGTGACTTGTATCTGGTGGCAGAGAGCATTCCCACTCTTTTCTTCTCCAAAGTCCCCTCACCCCATTCCCATCAGCCCAGCTTTCCCACCACAGGTGCTTCTGTTCTCTGATCAAGTAGTCACTGAAGAAGGATGTCTCCCAACTCTGAAATGGGATCAAAGGGAGTTTGTCACCAGATTTTATCCTGTGTAGAACTCAGGTCACCTAGAGGTTAACAGGAAATCCCAGGACTCACCACATTGCACTGCTGTGCACCCAACCAACACACCTGACACATAATGTTACATAAGAACTCGAGGTTTACAGACACTACAAACCTTATACCCTTCTAATTAAAAAAATACTTAGGAAGTTTTTCTGTTTACCCTTTTTAAGGCAGCACATAATTGCCACTGAACATTTCTCATGGACTCTAAACTTTCATTTTTTGTTTTTGGAATGGGGTCTCCCTATGTTACATCAGATTGGCCTGAACTCCAGAGCCCAAATGATCCACCTGCTTCAGCCTAGGACTACAGATGCAGACACCAAGCCCTAAACTGCTAACAGTCATGTCTTAATATAACCCTGGTCTCAGGACACTCTAAATGGGACCCTCCTTTGAATTTTATCTGCAGAAACCCATGGGAGTGACAGCCTGAGCGCTTCATTCAAGTGCTTAAATTCAGGCTCACAGCATTTGCTACTTTATTCCTGTGATGACCATGGCCACAACTGGTGACAGAAGAACCTGAGAATTCCCCCACCCCCCATTTTATAGAGCAAAGAAGAAACACACACACAAATCATCTTTATGGTAAAAGCACAATTCTCTTTTCCATTTTGATTATTATTCAGACTAAAGTTTTCAATCAAGATTTTTGAGGGATAAAGTGTCCCTTTCCCCTTATCCAGCACTTGCCATCTTTAATCCAGTGAAAAGTCTTCATTCCCTACAAGTTACAAGATCTGGCTCAAATTTCTGTCTCGGAGTATTTGTGAAAATAACACACAGACTGAATGGCAAGGAAGAAAGAATTCACAATCTTCTAGAAACAAGGCTTTCAGCCCCATTCAGACTGAGAGGCCACCCTGCCTTTACAGAAGGAGATGCAAGCTGGGCAAGGTCTGTGCCTGCAGCCAGGCTCCTCTGTTTTCCAAACTGGTAATATAGGAGAGTCTGCTCTGTGACTACCCAGGCAGAGATGTATTTCAGAAATGCAGTCCCTTGCCTCCGGCCTGCCAGCACCCAAGGATTAAGAGTCCTCCCTTAAGGAGGAGGGGATATAAAGGGGAAATATTGGGGAATAAAATTGATGAAATTATTTCATTATATTGTCCATGTGTTTGAATATGTGACAACAAATTCCATTATGTGCAACTATAATGTACCAATTTAAAATGTGGGGAGAAAAATGAGGGGCTGGGATGTAGCTTAATGGTAAAGTACCCCGGGTTTAATTCCTAATAGTAAATAATAATTTGGGGGCGAGGGGCATCCTTGCCTGACACTGAGGTTCACAGGGCAGAGGCAACACAAAGTAACTCAGGGCTGCCTCTGACTAGGCACAGCTTAGGCCCAAAGAATGTAGGGGGGGTTCAAAGAATCCCTCACCTGCTGGAAAGTCTGGATGGCCACTCCTACTGCCAAGTCTCTGCCCCATGGAAAACTCATCTTTGCCCCATATAATTGCATGAAGTAGGGGAAGTGTCCAACAAATGCCATGAGGCACTGGAGGCAAAGGGTGGAGACAGACAGGGAAAGTAGAAAAATGCCCACTGGCTAGCTTTGAAGACCATGGCTAGGAAATGATAAAGCTGCCCCAAGAGATGCAGAGAAGCCCTGCATGCTCCCTCACTCCCCACCACAGGTATCTGCCCTATCCTTTCTCAGAATCCAGTTCAGGTCCCGACTACCAGAATGTAAACAAGAACCAAACCCATAGATAAGTTGGATATTTCAGTTATATATTTTGTAACCAAAAGCAGGGGCACAGCTAGGTGTGGTGGTGCACAACTGGAATCCCAGTGGCTCCCGCATGAGGCAGGAGGATCACAAGTTCAAAGCTAGCCCAAACAACTTATTAAGAAGATGTCTCAGGGCTGGGGTTGTGTGTGAATCAATAGCAGGGTGCTTGCCTAGAACACGAGGCACTGGGTTCGCTCCTCAGCACCACATAAAAATAAATAAATAAATAAAAGGTTAAAAAAAGTGTGCTTAAAAAAAAAAAAAAGATGTCTCAAAATGAAAAAATTAAAAAAGAGCTGGGGCTATGGCTCAGTGGTTCAGCTCTTCTGGGTTTAATTCCCAGTACCAAAAACAAAACAAAACAAAACAAAAAAAACCAAATTGGGCTATAATCTTAAAAAAAAAAAAAAAAAGTAAAACAAATTTGTCAACTTGAGAAAAAGAGGCAACAGGTAATATTCCATTTAGTTGCTAGATATTTTCATGACTTCGGGGGACAAAGGTATAGTATATCTGAAATCACAACTACCACATAAATGTAGAACACAGCCTGCTGCAAGCACACCTGTGCCAATGGCCCTCCTACCTGAGCCAAGGGCCAAAAGGCAGTCAATCCTGTGTAACCCAAAGGAACTTGTTTACTTCAGTAATGAATCCAGGATAGTTTCAGGGCAAAGAAACTCCTGGAAGAATCTCCTCTATACAACTTCTCAGTAGTCCTTGAAGTCCTCTCTCAAGAGGTTCCTCAATGCCCTTCAGAAAATCACCTCTGCCCACTGATGGATGCTACCAGGCTAAGTCAAAGACTGAACTAGAAGGAACTAAAAGGAACACGCTGACTGCTATAATGTAAATAACTGACCCCCTAAGGTCCATGTGGTAAATTAGGTTTAGTCCCAAGTATAATACTATGGGGAAATGATGAAGCCTTCAAGATGTGGGGACTAGTGGGAGGTCTTTAGGTCCTTAGGGACATGCCCCTTAAGGGATATAGCGGGAACCCAGGCCCTTTTCTCTTCCTTTTACTCCATGACCATGAGGTGAGCCAAGTGCTCTGCCAAGTGCTCTCAGCTATTGCCACCTGGCACCACATAAGAGGCCACAAAGCAATGGATTCAACTGACCATAAAATGGAACTTTTAAAACTATGAGCCAAAATAAACCTTTTCTCTTATAAATTTTCTCAGGCATTTGCCACAGTGATGGAAAGCTGACTAACACACTGAGAAGATCAAGGAGCAACTTCTAAGCATGATTTCATCTAGTCACATGAATTTGTAAAAAAACAAAAACAAAAACCTTGGTTTAAAAAGCATTTATTTAAGTTTCATCTAAACTAATGATTCTTAACTGGGATATACATGAGTTTGAGGGATCTGAGGCCCATAAAATTATAAGCCAAATTTTCTCCGGGCACTTTTTTTTTTTTTTTTTTGGAAGGAAGAGAGTCCACAATTTTTGTCCAACTCTTAAAGAGATGCTCAAAACTCCAAAAGCTAAAAATTATGGATCTAAAGCATTAACTAAAATAAAGCTCAAAATGACTATAATATTCAAAGATATCTAAGGGGAAAAAAGACTATAATATAAATCAGATATATGGGCAAAAATTTACAAATGACACTTCGTAAATGAGCCAATATAAACAGAATAAACATGTAAAAATGTTTAAGTGGAATTCATATTGAAAGACAAGCAAAACAGGAACTGTATGAAGGAACTAGACCCTTAATGCTCTCCATTTCCTACACAGCTTTCAATAATTAGCTACTCCACTCTTCCACCTACTCAAGCTTGAATCATTTTCCATTTCTCTCCTTCTCTCTCCATCCAATCCATCAATGCAAACTGTTGGCTCTCCACTCAAGGTGTTTCTTCCCTGAAAGCTTCAATAAGTAGCATCACTCCGTACCTCAGCCTGGGGAATCTGTGCCCTTTACCTGTTTTAAGTTTTCCTCAAGGCATTTCAACCATTTGACGTACCTATGTGTCTGTTTCTTGTGTCTCACCCACTAATAAGGAAAGCCCTGATTCTGTTTATGAGTGGATCCCCAACATCTCAACAGGGTCTGATATACGGAAGGAACTCAAAGATGTGGTAAATGAACAAGCAAATTCAAGAAAGGAAATCAGGCTCATCTATGACAACTTGTGTTTTGCAAATATCCAGTATGGTTCACATAGTATAAAACAATACCAACTACACAGGCATTATTATGATTATTATTATTTTTAGTACCAGGAATCAGACCACTGAGCCATATCCTCAGGCCTTTTATTTAGAGGCAGGGTCTCGGCTAAGTTGCTGAGGCTGGCTTTGAATTCGTGATCCTCCTGCCTCCGCTTCCTAAACTGCTGGGATTATAGGCGTGCACTGGTTATCATCCAGACCAGCATCATTACTTTAGAAGCCAAATGCATGCCGAAAACTATAAAAAAGTGTCATGGGACAATTCTATACCTAGGCACTCACCATGAAGAAAAGGTCTTATGTACAAAGAAGTGCTCTGCAACATTATTCATTGTGGAAAAATGCACCAGTACAACAGAACTGACTTGTGATGGTAGAACCACTTTAAAGTATTATAAATACAGACCAATTACAGTGATGCAGGCCTATTATCCCAGCAACCCAGAAGACTAAGGCAGGAGGCCTGCAAGTTCAAGGTAAGCCATGGCAACTTTATGAGATCTTGTCCTAAAATCAAAAATATAAAGAGCTGGGGATGTGACTTACTGGTTGCACATCCTGGGTTCAATCCCCAGTAAGGCTAAAAACAATATATATATTATACACACACACACACACACACACACACACACACACACACGTTATGCAGTATGGTAAAATAATCCTATAGTGCAACATATATACAGAAAAAAAGGCAAGATTTAAAAATAGCTGTATCCATTTAAAATTAAAGACAAAGACAGGAAATTAACACATGAAAAATAAAATTCATGATTAACTAATCACAGAAGAGGTAGGAATCATAAAACTGTCCTCTCTTTCTCAACATTCTGTCACACTGTTATAACATCTCTTTCATTTAAAAGAGAACAAGCCAGGTATAGTGGTATGGAGGCTGAGGCAGGAGAATCACAAGGTCAAAGCCAGCTTCAGCAACTTGGGCCTTGAAACTTAGAGAGACCCTGTCTCAAACTAAAAATTAAAAAGAGCTGGGATGTGGTTCAGCGTTAAGTGCCTTTGGGTTTAATCCCTGGTAACAAAAACAAATAAACATAAAAGAGAGCCTGATGTGGTGGCACATGCCTGTAATCCCAGTGGCTCAGGAGGCTGAAGCAGGAGGATCATGAGTTCAAAGCCAGCTTCAGCCAATGGAGAGGCGGTAAGCAACTCAGTGAGACTGTCTCTAAATTTAAAAAAAACATAAAATATGGCTGGGGATGTGGCTCAGTGGTCGAGTGCCCTAAATTCAATACCCAGTACCCACCCAAAATATATATAAAAGAGAATGAGGTTGTTATGGTTTGGATATCAGGTGTTCCTCAAAAGCTCCTATGTTCATGCAGAAATAGTCTAAGGTGAAATGATTAGATTATGAAAGCTGTAACCTAATCAGTCTATCCTAATTTGAATGGACTGACTGGATAACTGTAAGCAGGTGGGGCATGGCTGGAGGAGGTGGGTCACTGGGGATGTGCCCTAGAAGGGTTCATCTTCCCTATGGCTCCTTCCCACTTTGCTCTGTCGACTTCTTGACAGCCACATCCTGAGCAGCTTTCCTCCACCACACCCTTCCAGCATGATGAGTCACCTTATCTTGGGCTCAAAGCAATGGCCTCAGCCAACCATGGACTAAACCTCTGGAACTATATGCCAAAATAAACTTTTCCTCCTCTAATTTATATCTGTTGGGTATTTTGGTCACAGCAACAAAAAACTTACTACCACAGAGGTTGATTTCCACAAGGGCACTGAAACCAGTCAATGGAGAAACCACAATCTTAAAACAAATGGTGATGAGAAAATTGGACACCTACATGCAGAAGTTGGGCCGTTCCCTTACACCATATTCAAAATTAGCTCAAAATGGATCAAAGTCCTAAACATAAGATCTTACACTATAAAACTCTTAGAAGAAAACATAGGTGACACCAAAGCATAGGCAACAAAAGAAAAGACACAAAAAACTGAACTTCAACAAAATTTAAAACCTTCATGCACCCAAGGATATTATCAAGAGAGTAAAAGACAACCCACAGAATGGAAGAAATATCTGCAAACCGTGTATTTGTTAAGGGATGAACATCCAGAACATATAAATAATTCCTATAACTCAACATTAAAAATCCAATTTTAAAATGTGCAAAGGACTTGAATAGACATTTCTCTAAAGAAGTTACTCGGTGCCCCTTTATCCAAGACCCTCCCCCAACAATGTCTAAAACCAAGGGGAGTATCAAACCTTATATATACCAAGTTGTTCTGTTTTCTTTCTTACAGTACTAGGGAGTACACTGGGGGGCAGTTCACCACTGAGATACATCTCCAGCACCCCCCCCCCCAACTTTTTAAACTTTTTATTTATTTTTAGTTGTAGTGGGACACAATTTATTTATTTATTTATTTATTTATTTATTTATTTATTTATTTATTTATTTATTTGTATGTGGTGCTAAGTATTGAACCCAGGGCCTCACACATGCTAGGTGAGTGCTTTACCGCTGAGCCACAATCCCAGCCCTCCAGCCCTTTTTAATTCTATTTGAGACAGGCTCTAAGTTGCCAAAGTTGGCCTCAAACTTGTGATCCTCCTGCCTCAGCCTGCCAAGTAGCTGTGATTACAGGTATGCACCAACATACCCTGACAATGTTTTTTTATTATACCTGCATACCTATGATAAAAGTTTAACTTTTAAGTTAGGAAAAGTAAAAAGAGATTACCAGCAATACTAATAACAAAATAGAACAATTATATTGATATATTCTAGTGAAAGTTATTAAAAACATGAATTGTTTATTTCTGGAATTGTTTGTTTAATTGTAGACCACAGTTGACTGTAGGTACAATTTCAGAAAGTTAAAAAAGAGGGGAGCTACTATAAATAAATAGCCAATGAGTATGAGGAAAATGAAAATAAAGAACAATTAGGTACCACTTCATATCTCTAAAGATACCTATTATAAAAAACTGGTTAGATTACAGAAAACTGGAAGTTTGTGCATTGCTGGTAGGAATGTAAAATGGTACAGATGCTTGGAAAAGTTCTGCAGTTCCTTGACAAGTTAAACAGAATTATCATATAATCCAACAATTCCACTTTTAGTATTAATTCAAAAGAATTGAAAGCAGGGACTTAAGCAGATACTTATATACCAGTTTCACAGAAGCATCATTCACCATACTCAGAAACAAGCCAAATCCATTAACTACTACCAATTCATTAATATCCAGATGAACAGATAAATCAAATGTGGTATATATATACAACAGAATACTGTTCAACCAGAAAAAGAAATGGAATTCTGATACAAGCTTATCCACAGATGAACAAGGATGAACCCTGAAAATATTATACTAAGTGAAAGAAGCCAGAAGCAAAGGGAAAAATATTTTATGATTCACTTATATGAGGTACCTAAAATAGGCAAGTTCATAGTGACTCAAAGTAGAACAATACTTACCAGGGACTGGGGTAGGGCAGAATGGGTAGTATTATTTAGTGGGTACAGAATTTCTGATTAGGATGACGAAAAAATCCTAGAAGTGAGTAGTGGTAATGGCTACAAAAACACTGACTGTATTTAATGTTGCTGAATTGTACACTTAAAAAATGGGGCCTCTAAGGGTTTAATGACGCTGTAAGGGTAGGGTCCTCAAGATGGAATTAAGTGCCTTTAAAAGAAGAGAGACACCAGAGAGACTGAGGGTGCCCCCTCCCCCAAACCCTGCCCTCAACCATGAGAGGACATAGGAAGCAACAATCTGTAAGCCAGGAAGGTGCTCTTACTGGAGCACAACTATGCTAGCACCCTGATCTTGAACTGCCAGCCTCCAAACTGTAAGAAAATACATTTCTGTTGTTTAAGCCACCTAGTCTGTATTATTTGGCTACAACAGCTAGAGCTATGACAGTATATCTTACCAAGGGGATGAGGATGGGGTGTTGAAATGAAGAGATGGCACTGGCAAAGAGAAAGAAGTATCCCCCAAACTCTGATGGGTATACTTCACCAAAATATTTTGGAAAATGTTTCTATGGAGGGCAAGAGAGAATGCCATTAGTCAGAACAAATGGCAAAGTGACAGGAGAAGGTAATGAGAAGAAGGAAGAAATAGAGGGACAAATGGACAAAGAGACACCTATGCTCATAAAACAGAGGTAATAAAGACTAACAGTGGGCAACAGAAGTGAAGCAAGGGAGAGTGGTCCCCATGTTTTTCACCTCTAACTTTACTCTCCAGGGATTATCAGTCATCACTTTCATGGCTTCCAATCCCAGGTTTCATGTTAATGTGTCCTCTGGGCACAAAGCATGTCTTCCCTGTCCTCCTAGCATCTTCTTGCCTTTTGTCCAATAAACAAGGAGACACTATCATCACCAAACCAAGGTTTGATAAAGGACTTTCTGGAAGCCTGAAGCATGCATAATTCAACCTTGGCCTACAGGAATTCAAAGCACAGATCAGGAGGCCAACATGGTGTATTATGACTATAAGACATAGGGGCAAATGATATTTAACTGGGTGGTAACAGCTTCTATAAGCAATCATTCCCAATACATAATACAGGTTCTCCCATGAGTTCCTGCTGAAATGAATCCTGCATATCAGTAATAAAACCCAGGTGACTTCACACCAATAAAGAGCTAGATTATTTAATGTAGAGAATCAGAAAGGAGGGAGTTATGTGGAGAAAGTAATATCCATAAATTTTCAAGGGGAGTTCCTGAGTCTCCTTGTAACAGGGATTCACTTGAGGCTTTGACTATCCCTTGTGACTTTGAAACTTAGTTTTTTTTCTTGTTCCCAACCTTCATCTCCCTGACATTCTCCTACCCGATCTTCTTTTTCCTGATCTTCTCCTTCCTGATCTCTCTCCGCAATCTCATTTTCTCTGAATCACCTACATAAAAAGCTCCCTGATCCTGCAGACGGGCAGAATCACAGCCTCTCAAGATAGGAGTTCCCTAGCAAAGCAGTATTTATTGCTAACAATGTTTATTGCTAGCAAAACAATAAACCTTCTTTTTCAATTTTCTCAAAACCATGTCCTCGTTATTGGATTGGCATCAGGAACAAAAACAGAGATTTCAGCAACAAATCTGGCAACCTAGATTGTATCCGAGAGCAGCCCCTGCTCCTGCTTTCTTGGGCAGGTCTGGCTCTCCGTGGAACCCTACTTCCATGCTGAGGATACAAGATGGCTGGTGAGTTTGTTGAGAGCTGACACTGGAGAAATTTGGAAACGGTGTGAGTCTGCCTTGGACAGAACCAGAGGAGCTGTTTCTGTGAGTAAAGGGAAGGACTGAAGGACCAACCTTGTAGTTGTTCTGCAAAAGGGTAAAGGTTCCCTAGCAGCTGCCAAAGCTCTTTTTGCTTCGGGGAACTCCCACCTTCTCTTCCTGAACTGCACAAGTTGCTCCATCAGTTGCTCTACTTTGGGAAAAAGGAAACTGAACTCAGGAAAGTTGTGACAACTTTAGCCACTGAGTATGCTTCCCCGTGTACACATAGAGACCCTTGATTCTACACATCTGGTTCCCCTTTGTGGGGACATCCATGGTGCCACAGGTGTAGAAGTCACTGTTAAGTGAGAGTTTGGAACTTGGGATTTTCCCCTGTCTGGTCTGTCTGTTTTAAAGGTTCCTGTCTGTTGGCCATGGTTTGGGAATCCCCTCTGGTTGTCTGTTTTGTTTGTATCTGCTACTGCCCCTTTTAAGACATGGCCAGTACTACACTGATTCTATGGGTAGTCTCTTAGGAAAGATCTTGGCTGGTCAATTTAAAGGTTCCTGTCTGTTGGCCATAGTTTGGGAGTTGTTTCTGTTTCTTTTTTGTACAATCTTGCAATTGGAGTTGGTCTGTCAGAAGTAAAATGAGTTGAAGAAAGGGCCACCTGTAAGTCTGCCTAAGATAATGTTGTACTGTAATGATGTGGCTTTCAAGCAGATTTCTACAATATAATATAATCTTGCAGTTGTAGTTGGTCTGCAAAAGGGTAAAGTGAGTGGAAGAAATTTGTATGTGCAAGGTCTGTCTGTTTTAAAGGTTCCCATCTGTCGGCCCTGGTTTGGATGATCCTCTTGTCTGTTTTTTTTTTTTTTTTTTTTTTTGGTCAGTTACTGGCCCTTTAAGATATGGGCCATGCTGCATTGAACTTACTGCTAGTCTCTTGAGGAGACAGATCTTGGCTGCATGGACCACCTATAGAAATAAGCCTTTCTAAGAGGAAAAGGGTTTCTCTGGATTATTATACAATCTCTGAAATTGGTTTGTAAGGGTTAAAGCATATGAAATAGATTCTGTATGTACCGACATTTATGCATTTGCATGATAAGGGATCTGAACCATCAAAAACAAAGCTGAAGGTGTCAAAAGGCACTGCCTCTGATGTGCAAGGACAGCAGGACACCAGAAGAAAGGATTAACTATTTTAAACCCAGTGCTAGCAGTCCCAGCACTGTTTCTCAGCCTGGCCCCAGGCAGCTGCAATCATCTCACTGTGTCAAGGACACTAGCCCTAAACTGGGGGAAGAAAAAAAAAAAAAAAAAAAAAAACCCAAAAGCTGCTTGGGCTGTAGAAAAATGGCCAAAGAGAACCTGGACTCTGCCCTGCCTTCCAGCCTCTTTTGCTCCTGGGAAGTGAAGGCTATTGTCCACAAAGGATGTGACAGTAGGTTCCAGCACTATCAATTTATGACCTGGGGACAGAAATGGTCTCTCTTTTTAAGATCTGACAGGAGATCCCAATTGGCCAGGGAATATTCACCACTGGGACAAAGCAATTCTTGCTATAATAGTATCCCATCAAACTAAATGCCTGGGGAGATTGGCAGAATAAATAATTGCACACAGAAAAGAAAAAGACAGAAAATAGGACAACCTGTGTTTGTAGGCAGCTTCTGCAAAAAGATCTCAAGGAAATCTAAAGAAAAGGATGGAAAGAGCCACCTCCATTGCATGTCAATATGCCTAGTGTAAGAAAAAAGGACAAAAAGGAGCCTCTGGATACAAATAACAGTGGGGAACTCACTTAAAGTTGATGGCATTGTGATAATGATAATGGAGACAGGTCAGGCTCAAAAATTTCCTGTGCTCCAACACCTTGAATGCAACCTGGGAGAAAAAAGCATAGGGGTTTTTTTGTTTGTTTGTTTTTTGTATATGCTGGATTGTCCAACCCTTTCCTGGGATAAAATAACTTGTGTAAATTAAATGCACAGATAACATTCATAAGGTCTGTTTCAGAATGTGAATTTAAGAAAGGATCCAAAACTTGAAAAGATAAAACAAAGTTATAGGTATAAAAAATATATTTTAGTATGGAAAATCAGAAGGCAAAAGAAATGTTTCTGGATGAGAAAGTATTTTATCTGGGTAAAGTAATATTCTGGGGCTAAATTCCAAGATGAAAGAATACAAAACTAAGGATGTAAAGTTGTGAATGTCTAAGTATGTCACAGAAGGTTTGTGGAAGGTAAATCTCAAAAAAATTGTGTTTATGATTAAATTGGCTATAATAAGCACAAAGTTACTTGAACTTTAATGTACTGATATGAAGCAAAGCTTGAAACATTGATATGCTCTTATCTACTGAGATAATTTTCTTACATTTGTTAGTAATTAGAGTTTGTACCTGTTTTAAAGTCTTAAATGATTACTTGGTAACTGGTTAAACAAACAACTGTTATTTAGGTTATAACAATATAGTTGACACTCTAAATATAGGTGACTAGGTATACGTATGTATCTGAGAACTCTCTTTCTAAGCCTTGTCTAAGAGTTATGTAAATGTTTATAAAATGAAAGTTTATGTAATGTTACTGGCAAGATAACCAATAAGTGCTCTTTTTTACATTGTATCTGACATAGAAGGGCCACACTGTCATTTGAAGACCTGTCTTATACCTGTTTGCTTTGATTAAGTCAATTTCTTATGATGAACACTGTTTCCTAAAGTCAATTTCTGATGATGAACACTGTTTCTTAAATGTATAAGAGATTTAAGGCTATTCTTAGATTTTTATCAACCCATGCAGACCTGTGACTATTATTATTGTACACTCTAGATTCTAAATTGTACTTTAAAAATTCAACTTAAGATAAATGTAAAACTTAGGAGAGCCAGACTGTTCTCCAAACTAAAATTATGTGTAGCAAGGGTCTCCAATAAAAATAACAAATTTGGTTGGTATTTGTTCATGTCATTTGATGTTTTATACCTGGATAAAGTAACCTGATGTCAATAAGTTATATATTCAATTTTGTGTTACTCTTCACACTGGAATTGAAATTTAGATGTATTTTTGGAAGGTATTAAGGAAAGCCTGATCTGTTTAAAGGTGACACTGTAAAACATGGAACCATTCTGCCATTTTTTTCCACAAAAAGAAAGTTAAAAGCTCTCTGAACTTAGCCTGTCTGTAATTCAAATTTCAGGTGTAATGCTGTATTGTATTAATTGTGAAAAGCCCCTCTCCCTTACCTGAAATAAGGCTCTGCCTCCCACCTTACTCCATGTTAGAATGGCTCCAAAATAAGCTAGACTTCAGCTCATTTAAAGTTGTGTTCAAAAGACTGATTTTTTGTTGTAAAGATTATTTTGATTTCAAACAGGGGATATAATGTATAACTAAGTAAAGGTTCAAGATTTTTCTCTTTGTTCATAGCTATTACACAAACTGAATATGTTTTTGCTCTTCATTTTGCATTTTCCTTGTAAACTTTATAACTGTGCCTGTTAGTGTTTCGCAAAGGTACTGCTTCTTAAAAGAAAGAAAGAAAGAAAGAAAGAAAGAAAGAAAGAAAGAAAGAAAGAAAGAAAGAAAGAAAGAAAGAAACTGGTTAATTTGAGATAATAAGCCATCACCTACAGGACAGACACTATATGATACTATACAATACTGACTTCCAGCACTAACACTGACCCCAATTAAATGAAAGGGATAATGTAAAATTATAGATATTGAAGTCATTCCCTCTTTAAGCCTGTTGAAACTGGCTTGCTGGGTGTTTAAAAACAAAAACTTGGAGACCAAAGTCAAGGAAATGAAAGGACCAAGGAAAAAGCAGCTGACATTTTGGCCCTTGCCCTCTACAGTCAGCCAGGACCCAAAGAATGACGGCAGCCCTCTCTCGGCCCTGCAACTCTAGTTGAGTCACCCGATCTACTTATCAGGGAGATGGAGAGGACCCTAGAGAACAGGAAGCCAACCAGAGCACATTCTGCAAAGAGGAGGATCATTGAAGAGGGAAATGTCCTTGATACTTCCAAGAGAAGCCACATATGGTCAGTCAAACCTGACCTATTCTGACAAGTGGCACCACTGATAGAAAAATGCTAAAAGAACCAGGAGACTTTGTACATGTGCCCATGAGTGATCTCTGAGGAATCTCAGCTGACTCTTAAGAATAGATAGTTTTGACCAACTTGGTCTTTAACACCTGGCAGGAGAGCAGAGCCTAAGAGCATAGTCCTACATGGACATTTAAAAGGAAAAACAATGTTTTTTTTTTTTTTTAATTTTTAGTTGAAATTGGACACAATACTTTTATTTTATTTATTTATACGTGGTGCTGAGGATCGAATCCAGGGCTTTGCACTTGCTAGGCAAGTGCTCTACCACTGAGCCACAACCTCAGCCCAAAACAATGGTTTTTTAAACTTTTCTCAAAATCATGTCCTTGTTATTGGATTGGCATCAGGGTTAAGGACTGACCTTTTGGTAACATCTTGATGAAAACTAAGTTGTGTATATACAGTTAAATTCCACAATGTTGAAAAAAAATTCTTAGAGCACTAAACCTTACACTCTCCCAAGCTCACACAGGACCAGGAAACATCTACATTTCAACCAATCGGAATGGAAAGTCCTCACTGAATTCTCACTTAGTAGAGATGCAAGAAGGGTCCTCAGTAGTAGGGCCAAACTAGTCCAAAGTAAAGATTACTCTAAATCTATCCTAATGAAGCTTTAAAAGGATCAAAATGATACACAAATAAATTAACTGCCTGTCAGAATAAAGTCCAACACCCTGAAGGAAAACAACAAAACTCAGAATGTAAGAGGGGTTCACTGGATGCTTTGACTCTATTCCTTGTGGCTTTGAAACTTACATTTTTTTTCTTTTTCCCAATCTTCTTCTCCCTGATCTCTCCTCCCTAATCTCATTTTCTTTGAATCACCTCTATAAAAGCTCCCTGTTCCTGCTGATGGGCAGAATCATAGCCTTTGGGACAGGAGTCCCCTGTGATTGTCCTCTGCTAGAAAGCAATAAACCTTCTTTTCCCTTTTTCTCAAAACTGTGTCCTCATTATTGGATTGGCATCAGGGACAAGGACCGAACTTTCAGTAAAAAGCACACAAAAATAAAAACCTCACAATTTAAATCACTGAATCAAAATGATTAGGTATTAGAAGAAAGAAGAAAATGTGACTGATAACCAAGGGTGGGGGGAGTGACAAGTTAGTAGGGCTGGTGGATGTGGCTTAGTGGTAGAGTGCTTATCTAGCATGTACAAGGCCCTAGGCTTAATCCCCAGCACTGGGGTGGGGTGGTGGGGGGAGGAGAGCAATAAAAACAGACCCAGAAATGACAGAAGACAGTGACATTAGGAGAAAAGGATGTATGAGAGAGCTATATAAATAGCCATGATATGTTCAAAAATTTAATGGAAAACATGATCATAAATAGAAAAACAGAAGTCATAAAACAACTTGAGACTTTCAATGAAAAACAGAGTATCTACAATGAAATTTCTACTAAAAATCTAACATAACTAGTAAGTTAATTAGACTAGCAAGAACACAGAATTCAAATATATTGAAATGGGAATGCAAAATGGTACAACTACTTCCACAATTTGGCAATTTCTTATAAAGTTAAATACACACTTATATTATGACCCAGTAATTTTTCTTTAGGCAACGTTAGAGAAACTAAACAAATTTAACAAATTTTCAAGACTTATACACAAATGTTCACACTAAATTTACTGTATATATAATAGGCAAAAGTTGCAATTAAACTAAGTATCCCCCCAACATGGAGGATTAAAATAACTTGTAGTAGCCAGGCAGAGTAGTGCACACCTGTAATCCCAGCAATTCAGGAGGCAGATGCAGGAGGATAACAAGTAGTTCAAGGCCAGCCTCAGCATTTAATGAGGTGCTACACAACTTAGTGAGACCGTCTCAAAAAAAAATTTATGGTGTATCTGACAAACAGAATACAGACAGTCCCACATTTTGATGCTCTGACTTTACAATGGTGCAAAAGTGTTACTGACACATTCATTGAAAAACATACTTCATATTTTTTTAAATATTTAATTTTTAGTTGTAGCTGGACACAATACCTTTATTTTATTTATTTACTTTTATGTGGTGCTGAGGATCAAACCCAGGGCCTCGCACATGCTAGGCGAGTGCTCTACCACTGAGCCACAACCCCAGCCCCATACTTCATATTTTGAACAATCATCTTTTCCTGGCCTAACAATATGTATTAAAATACTCTCTCAAGATGCTGGGCAGTAGCATCAAATTGCATGTCCCAGTCAGCCATGAAATCACAAGTAAACAACTGATAATCTATAGCGTACTGTGTTGCTAAACTATGATGTTCAATAGATTAGGTATATTAAATGCATTTTTTAAAAATTTTTGATAGCTTTATCAAGATGCAATTTCATCAAAAGTCAAGAAGCACCCATACTACCCAGCACCAAGGAATGAAAACCCAATACATGCAATAACATGGATCTCCAAAACATTATTCTCAGTGAAATAAACCATGTATAAAAGAGTTTACTGTATGATTTCATATATATAAAATTGTTAAAAGACAAATGTATTGTGACAGAAAGTGGTTCAGTGGTTGCCTGAACCCATGTGCAGAGACACTGATTGAAAAGGAGCAAATATCTTGAATGTGGCAATGGCAGTGGCTCTACAGGTATATACGTTTATCAAAAAGGATATATTTAGGCACAGCATGATAGCATGCCTGAAATCCCAGACACTCAGAATACTAAGACTGGGTGATGGCAAATTCAAGGCCAGTCTGGGCAATCTAGCAAGACCCAGTTTCAAACTAAAAAAATGTCTTCATAATTTTTCTTTTTCTTATAGTGCTAGAGATTGAACTTAGGGCCTTAATCATGCTAGGCAAGTGCTCGATCACTGACTTTTTATATCCCTAGCTCAGTAAAGATCATTTTTTAAAAATCAAATCAACTTTAAATTAAAAAAAGGAGAGGTTTACAGAGAGATATGTAAGAAATATTAAAAATGCTTGCTTGCTCTGGAGAATGAGAATGGCATTAGTAAATAATCTCTTCTCTACTATTTAAATTTTTATATGAGTACTTTACAATTTTAAAAACTATTTCATTCAAAACAAAAATTAAGCCAGATGGAGTGGCACACTCCTGTAATCCTAGCAATTAGGGACGCTGAGGCAGAATCACAAATTTGAGGCCAGCCTCAGCAATTTATCAAGGTCCTGTCTCAAAAAAGGGGGGTGAGGTTGAGCTCAGTAGGTTTAATCCCTAATACCACAATACATACACAAAACACACACACACACACCCCACACCACAGATTTAGAGGCTTGTTTACCTTTTCTAAACCTCCAGGGGTGAAATTATAGAACTCATTATTTTTTAAATTCCCCAATGACTGATGGTCAGTCAGATCTGGAAAATCTATTTTTCATTTGCAATGACAGTGATTAGATGGAGTGGGGAAGGGACTAGGACTCAACTCACAACTGCCAATTAAGGTTTCTCCTTCTCAACCTGCTGCCTCTCTTAAAATCTTATAAAGTCAACTCTGAGTCCAGACCATTTCCTCTTTCCAAAATGAAAAGCTTGAGTCTTACTTAAAAAATCCAGGAGTGGTCCTATGACCATGTTACTCAAACAAACAATATCTAACTTAAGCCCAGGTCTTTAACAATAGATGGGTTTGAGACCTCACACTGCATGATGCCACTCCACTCCAGAGTCTCCTGTCACTGTCCAGCCCTAGACCTTATGAGATAATTCACCCTGCCCTTTTTACAAATAATTATTTTGTGCATATCAAATTAGTATGGCAGCAGTCCCAATTATACAAAGAGTAAATGCTAAAAAACTATTGGTACTGGGCTCTTATGATTTTTTGGAAGAGGACTTCTTCCAAATTTAGATTTTCTTGGAATACCTTTGAAATGAATGGGAATTTCCTGAAAATACACAAGCTCATTACAGGAAGAGTCGACATAACAAATGCCTGTGGTCAAAGAGACCAGCTTGGGTCTGACATTTGCATGGTGTCAGACAATCACAGTATTGTACTACCCATGTTTACATTACATTTACTTTATTAGTTTAATGGAGAATGATATACTTAAGAAGGAAACTGCCAAGATCGTAGGAGACAAAGCAGCACATTTTGAAAGTATGACTCACATATGTCAAAATTACCTTTATAAAAAGGTTTCTGTGATATACTACCAGAAAACTTTTTTTTTTATCTGAGGTAATTATTATAAAGTCCAAGGTTATATGAACAGACCAATGGTATAGGCACATGGGCAAAGGGGAGAACTACAGACAGATATCTCCTAATATAACTGCTACAATATGAATCTGAATGGCCAGCTGACTAAGTCAGTTTCACAGGATTCAAAACATAAGTGAGCCAGATGTGGTGGTGTATGCCTGTAATCCCAGTGACTTAAAGGACTGAGGCAGGAAGATCACAAGTTTGAGATCAGCCTGAGCAACTTAGCAAGGCACTAAGCAACTTGCTAAAACCATGTCTCAGATAAAAAGCTGGGAGGTAGCTCAGTAGTTAAGTGCCCATGGGTATCTCTTCCCTACAAAACACAACACAACACAAGTAAAATTCTTATACTGAATTCTATTGGAGAAAAATATTCAAAACCAAAATCCAAAAGAGAATTTTGGGAGGAAGTCTACTGTATAGCATGCAATGCAAATGGCAACAAAACTTCCATTTTTTTTGGCAGGGAGTTGGTACTGGGGCTTGAACCCAGGGGCCTTTTACCACTGAGAATTCCTAGACCTTTTTTTTTTTTTTTTTTTTTTTTTTGAGACAGGGTTTCACTAAGTTGGTGGGGGTCTTCTAAATTGCTGAGGCTGGATTCAAATTTGTAATCCTCCTGCTTCAACTTCCCAAGTCTGGGATTACAAGCATATGCCACCATACCTGATAAAAACGATTTCAAGAGAACCTGTGTTGAAGCTGGAAGGCACCTCAGAGTCATGTTCCAATGCAATCTGCTTTTTTATAGTTAAAGACAAAGAGAACCAGACAGAAAGTGACATGTTCAATTTCACATAGCTACAAAGGATACTGACTGGGACTTGGCATCAGGATTCTGACACCCTGTTGCTGTAGGTCCTATTTGACTGGATTCAATGGAGCTGGAACAACAATATGAAGTGGTTCAAGAGAGGATCCAAATGCACTATTCCCTTTCAAATACCAGAAAGCTTCAATTTTTACTCCCTCTTTTGTCTGCGCTATTGGGACCTATTATTGGTTCTTTGATATTTTAGATTTTTCTTTTGTTAAATTAAGGATGCAGAGAAGGCAATTTTTTTGGTGGGGTTGGGGAGTACTGAGGATTGAACTCAGGGGCATTTCAACCACTGAGCTATATCGCCAGGCCTATTTTGATTTTATTTAGAAACAGTGTCTCATTCAGTTACTTAATGCCTCACTTTTGCTGAGACTGGTTTTGAACTCGCAAAGTTCCTGCCTCAGCCTCCCGAGCCACTGGGATTACAGGCATGCGCCACTGCACCTGGCAAGAAGGCAATTTTTAAACTTATACCTTTATGCTAAATTTCAATATTAGAGTGTCTGTTCATAAAGCAGAGATGAATAAGACAGTTCATTATATAGGACACAAGGTTCAACAACAGTGCAGATTGTTCCTGTTATTCGAGTATGATTGGTGGAGAGCATTCTGAGCAATAATAATGGAATCTGATTATTTCAGTCTGGTTCCTGAGAACTAATCCACATCACAAAAGTCCACCCTCCTCAGACCAAGAAGTGCAAAAACAGTAGAATAGTCAGGATGTCAGCACCAATGTAAGACATAAACATTGAGGATTTCAACAGCAAAAAATTTCTACTTGGCCCTTGAAGACAGCAGGAGTAGGGCAGAAACAAAAGAGAAACCGGACATGACACCAAAGGTATGACTCCTATATTTGGCCAAAACCCACTGGAGTCATGAGCTCCAAGAAACCAAATTTGACTTGTTCAAATATTTCAACTTTGGGGCAATTTAGAAAGCAACAGACAGCTGTGCTGGATGAGACCTGTAGGTGGTCCCACCTTATTCCTACCTCCCAGTTACCGGCAAGTTTGGGTGGAATCTCCAGTCCCAGCTTCTCCAGCTCTCGCTCCCTATACTTTTCATACTGCCGGTACCCTACATAACCACTTCCTGTTGCTAACAGAATAGGCAAGGGGCGCAGCCGGAATAAGGTTCGGGCAGTGGCAGTGTGAACTTTTCTGGTATCTGTAACAACAACAACAAAAAAAGAAAGAAACAGAAAAAAATTTTGAGACTGGGAAACAGGAATAGGAAAAAGTCATGCAAACCCAGCACACACCAGAGAGCCAGGAAAAGTCAATGCATTTCAGAAGGCCTCACACAGTAAAGATAACTGAACTCATAAGATATCTGACAGGTAGGTGCAACCCTGCATCAATAGTGAGAGTCTTCTGTCTCTAAAGTATATCAATTAGTAAAAGAAAAAGACAGGCATTGTTTCTGTGGAACAACAATGCACCTTCACTCCCACTACAGTCACAGAATTTAAGACAAAAAACACAGAATCTCAAAGAGATCCAGAAACTAATCAAGGTTGCTGAGCTGGCTTCCAGTAGGTCTAAGACTCTTACCCAGGGCTCTATGATCTTCCTTTTACAAGATAGGCCCAATTCTGATCAGGCACTGGTATTGTGAAATATAAATACAACCCAGTTTAAAAATGCATACAGGATTTAAACAGGCATTTCACCAAAGATTCATGAATGGTCAATAAGCACAAGAAAATATGTCCAACATCTGTTTAGGGTTGAATTGTGACTCACCAAAATTTATATGCTAAAGTCCTTATCCCCTAGAAGCTCAGAATGTAATGTTGGAGAAAGGGTCTTTATAGAGGTTATGAAGTTACAAGTAAGGTTGTCAGGGTAGGTCTGAATCCAACATGAATGGTATCCTCACATGGTGGGGAAATTTGAAAAAAAGACATGTACACAGGGAGAATAAAGATGAAGGAAGAGATCAGAGTGATCTATAAGCAAGGAACGTTGAAAACAGTCAGCAAATCATAAGTTAGGTGAGATGCATGGAACGGATTCTCCCTCACAGCCCACAAGGAAGCAACCCTGTTGACGTTTAATCTTAGACTTTTAGCTTCTACAAATGCAAGACAATATATTTCTGCTGTTTGCAGCACTCTGCTACAGCAGCCCTAGCAAACCAAGATAACATCACTAGCAGTCAGGGAAATACAAATAAAAACACAAGATACACTTCACACCAAGATAGCTATGATAAAAAAGATAAATATTGGAAAAGATGTGGAGAAACTAGAACCCTCAAACACTGCTGGAGTGAATGTAAAAAGGGACAGCCACTTTGAAAACCAGTTTGCAGGGGCCTGGGGATGTGGCTCAAGCGGTAGCGCGCTCGCCCGGCATGCGTGCGGCCCGGGTTCGATCCTCAGCACCACATACCAACAGAGATGTTGTGTCCACCGAGAACTAAAAAATAAAAATATTAAAAAAAAAAAAAAAAGAAAACCAGTTTGCAGTTTCTCAAAATGTTAAACATAAAGTTTCCAGTTCAATCCCCAGCACAGCAAAAAGAAAAACAAACAAAAAAAGTTACCATATAAGTTACCAATAAGTCCACTCTTAGATGTATGCCCAACAAAACCGAAAACAAAATACAATCGTAAAAAAACCTGTACCTGGGCTGAGGTTGTGGCTCAGTGGTAGCACGCTTGCCTAGCATGCATGAGGGTTCAATTCTCAGCACCACATACAAATAAATAAAATAAAGGTCCATCAACAACTAATTTAAAAAAAAACTTTACATAAATGTTCATTTAGCACCATTATTCATAATAGCAAAATGAAAAAACAAAAACAAAACAAATGCCCTTCAATTGATTGGAACAGAGAAATAAAATGTGGAATGGCCATGATATTGTAAATGATATTCCATTTACAAATAAAAAGAAATGAAGTAATGATACAGCTACAGTATGAACCTTAAAAACATGTGAAAGAAACCAGCCATACAAGGCTGCATACTAAGTTGAGCACAATCCCAACAACTTGGGAGGCTGAGGCAGGAGAATCCAAGTTTTAGTCTGGCACATGCCTCTAATCCCAGCAATTTAGGAGGCTGAGGTAAGGGGATTGCAAGTTCAAGGCCAGCCTAGGTAACTTAGACCCTGTCTCAAAATAAAAAACTAAGGATTGGGGACATAGCTCAATAATTGAGCACCCCTGGGTGTAACAGGGCATAATAATAATAATAAGAGCATCCCCTGTGCCATGAAACAAAGTGGCTGTAATCTGTATGATTCTGTTTATGTGAAATGTCCAGAATAGGCAAATTTGTAGACATAAAGTAGGCTAGTGCTTACCAAAGTCTGGAAGTAGGGAGAAATGGGGCACCGCAGCTTAACAGATAAAGGTCTTTTATGGGTGCGGGGAAATGGGCAAGTGGTGATGTTCATATAAGTCTGAAAATACCATTGAATTATACATTTAAAAGGGCATATGTTATATGAATTATGTCTCAATAGCTGTTTTATTTCAATACACAATGAAATATGATTTTGTCTTAAAAAAAAAAAAGGAAGCTAGGCACAGTGGTGCATGCCTATAATCCCAGTGGCTTGGGAGACTGAGGCAGGAGGATTCTAAGTTCAAAGCTGGCCCCAGCAACGTAGAGAGGCCCTAAGCAATTTAGCATGACCCTGTCTCAAAATAAAAAATAAAAAGGACTTGAGGATGTGGCTAAGCGGTTAAGTGCCTTTAGTTTTAATCACTGGTACAAAAAAAGAAAAAGGAGGAGGAAAATCTGCTATTGTAAGATAGATAAACCTATAAGCAAAGCAACTAAATATTGTACCTCTGAAGAAAAGACTTGTCAAAAAGCAAGAAAATAGGGGGCGGGGCTGGGGATGTGGCTCAAGCGGTAGCGCGCTCGCCTGGCATGCGTGCGGCCCGGGTTTGATCCTCAGCACCACATACAAACAAAGATGTTGTGTCCGCCGAGAACTAAAAAATAAATATTAAAAAAATTCTCTCTCTCTCTCTCAAAAAAATAAAATAAAAATAAAAATAAAAGAAATTACAAACCACATATTTGGAAAAATATTAAAAAAAAAAAAAAATAGGGGGCTGGGGATATAGCTCAGTTGGTAAAGTGTTTGCCCAGCACTCACAAGACCCTGGGTTCAATCCCCAGCTCTACCAAAAAAAAAAAAAGAATTGGGGGTTGTAGCGCTTGCCTGCATGTGTACAGCACTGGATTTAATCCTCAGCACCACATAAAAATAAATAAATTAAATAAAGGTATTGTGTCCATCTTCGACTAAAAAAAAAAAAAAATTAAAGAGCAAGAAAATACCTGTTTTTCTTTTTCTGAATTGCTCGGGACAAGAAAACTACTGTACCCTCCACACTGAGCCGGCAGCTTTGATTGACTTGTCATACTCTACTAAATGCTTTCTGCTGGGTGCCAATGCTTGCTTATAAGTGTGAACCAGGAACAATAAAACTCTCTTTGAAGAACAATTGGCCTAAATACCAAAATGTAAAATACACAAACCTCTTGACTGAGCAATCTGACCTCTAGAAATTTATCCTGAAGATACACAAAGATATATTACTATAGGATTATCTGTGGTAGAAAAAGACTAGAAACAAATGTCCAATTACAAATGGTACAGTCATAGAGTATTATGCTGCTAACAACAATAATGAAGTAAAAAAGGCAATGCTTTGGTGATGACTAAGTGCCAGGAATGCTACATACTTCACAGACTATTTAATGCTAACAATAACCCTATATTTATTCCAATTTGAGCACACTGAGACACAGAGAAGACTGGCACAATTTCCAAATGTTCCTTACCTGTGTTAAAAGCTCGAAGGGGCAACTTCCATAAGGACTGTAGGTAATGGCTCAGGGAAGTGTTTCCACAGTGACAGAAGCTATAATCAAACGAAAATGAACATTAAATATTTTTCTTAAAATTAGCTGAGCACTGTGGCACACAACTGTAACCCCAGCTACTAAGGAGGCTGAGACAGGAGAATCACAAGTTCAAGGTTAGCCTCCACAACTTAGCAAGACTCAGTTTCAAAATAAAAAATAAAAAGGACTGCAGGGATGAGCATATTGGCACACGGCTATAATCCTAGTGATTTAAGAGACCGAGGCAGGAGGATTGCGAATTCAAAGCCAACCTCAGCAACTTAGGAAGGCCATAAGAAACTCAGTGAGACCCTGTCTCTAAATAAAATACAAAAAAGGGGGCTGGGAATGTGGCTCAGTGGTTAAACACCCCTGGATTCAATTGCCAGTACCAAAGGAAAGGACTGGGGATGTATCCCATAGTAGAGTGTCCCTGAATTCAATCCCCAGTACTCAAAAATTAATCAATCAATTAATCAATTAAAAATAAAATTAGTAGGGCTGGGGTTGTGGCTCAGCGGTAGAGCGCTTGCCTCGCATGTGCAAGACCCTGGGTTCGATCCTCATCACCACATAAAAATAAAAAAGTGAAATAACGGTGTTGTGTCCAACTACATCTTAAAAATAAAATATTAAAAAAATAAATAAATAAAATAAAATTAGTGATAACATCAACTGCGGCAACATGTGAATACAGTTTACAGACCAAATAACAGTACTGTACCAGTTAATTTCTTGGTTTTTGACAAATGCACTATAATTACATAAAAGAAAACCCTTGTAGGAAAAAAGCTAACATAATTTATAGGTAAAGAGCTGTCAAGTCTGCCAGGCACAGTGACACACACCTGTAATCCTAACAGCTCAGGAGGCTGAAGCAGGGTTTTAAAGCCAGTCTCAGCAAGAGTAAAGTGCTAAGCAATTTGGTTAGACCCTGTCTCTAAATAAAATACAAAATAAGGCTGGAGATGTAGCTCAGTGGTTGAGTGCTCCTGAGTTCAATCCCCGGTACTGCCCCCGCAAATACACAAAATAAAATATAAAAAGGGTTGAGGATGTTGCTTAGTGGTTAAAGCACCCCTGGGTTCAATCCCTGGTACCAGAAAAAAGAAAAAAAAAAAAAAAGAGCTGTCAAGTCTGCAAGGTGCTTTCAAGTGTTTAAGAAAATATATATAAAAATACACATACAAGAAACAAGAAAAATAAAACAAATATGGTCAACATTTGCAGAATTTGAATAAAGGACATTTGGGATTTCTTTTTTTTTAACATTTATTTTTATTTTTTTAGTTGTAGATGGACACAATACTTTTATTTTATTTTTATGTGGTGCTAAGGATTGAACCCAGGGTCTCACACATGCTCGGCAAGTGCTCTACCACTGAGCCACAACCCCAGTCAAGTCTGCCAGGCACAGTGACAACATTTGGGATTTCTATGTATTTTTTTTTTGAGAGAATTTTAACATTTATTTTTTAGTTATCGGCGGACACAGCATCATTGTTTGTATGTGGTGCTGAAGATCGAACCCGGGCCACACGCATGCCAGGCGAGCGTGCTACCGCTTGAGCCACATCCCCAGCCCTTCTGTGTATTATTTTTATAATTTTCTGTAATCTGAAACTGTTTCACAATAAAAAAATCTTTTTCCCCATTAATTAAGCATAAGATCATGATAAGGAAGAATACCAGAATTCTTACACAAAGCCATGTGTTTCTGTATGACATAAGAAGAGCTGTACATAGATCTATAAACACCTGAACCCTTAATCTCTAAGATTCTAATATTTCTGGTGGCTGAATTTTTTTTTAATTGTAGATAGACACAACACCTTTATTTTATTTACTTATTTTCATGTGGTAATAAGGATCAAACCCAGTGCCTAGCGCATCCTAAAAAAAGCACTCTACCACTAAACCACAACCCTAGCCCATGAAATTTTAATGATTTTAAATGTTTATACTGGAGAAAAAAGAGTGGCAAAAAGAAAACCACATTGAACTAATCTAATCTATGTCAAGTCTGGCTGGTTCAACTGGTTTAAAATTTTTTGAATTATCTTTTGTGGCTGCTTTGCCAAGAGTTTTATTGACAGAGTGGCTAGGTTTCAAAAATACTGAGAAAAAACTTATCAATTATTTTCACAGCTTTAAGATTGAAGAAAATTTATTTTTATTCAGTTGTTTATTCTTCTTTGTTTCATAAATATCCCCCCTCTTTCTTTCTCCTCCTTCTTCTTCTTCATTTGCAATACGAGGAAGTGAACCCAGGTTCTCACCTGTGCTAGACAAGCTGGATTATATCCCCGATCTTTTCGTCTGTCTGTCTATCTATCTATCTATCTATCTATCTAATTTTTGCCATACTAGAAACCCAGGGGTGCTCTACCACTGAACTACATCCCAAGCCCTTTCTTTTAATTTTTGAAACAGGGTCTCACAAAGTTGTGAAGGCTGGCCTTGAATTTGTGATCCTCTTGCCTCAGCCTGTAATCCTAGCAACTTAGGAAGCTGAGGTGGGAGGATCATGAGCTCTAAGGCCAGCCTCAGTAACTTATCAAGATCTCCTCGCAAAATAAAAAGGACTTGGGACATGGCTCAGTGGTAAACTGCTCCTGGGTTTAAGCCCCAATACCAAAAAGAAAAAAATAAAATCTCAAGGAAATGTTATCTTTTAGAGTTTGTATATGTATGTCAATGTAGTTTCTATCTTGGATATATAAAATCTTTGAAATTTAAGAGTTCTTATTGTAGGCAAATCATCATCTTTCCCACTCACTGCATCTAAATCAGTCTTATCTACCTACACTGGTACTAAGGATAGTTAATTTCTTAATGATGTTGAGTGAGGCATCCTACCCACTATCATTTTCTTTTTAAATTTAGGAGTGTCATTTTTTAAAATATTTCTAATTCCTGTAGATGAATTGATGGCTGACTCATTAAAAAAGCATACCTGGTGATATTATTGAAAAACCTATAGAACTTCCTGTACAAATCTTAACAGTTACCACCACTGTTGCAGAGCCTCCTCCTGAGAAAACTACATCATTTCTGAATAGTTAATGGTGGAACAAAAAAACTTTTATAGCAAGGCCAGTTATGGTTTCTGTTCCCTCTCAAACCAAATCTAGTATACATTTACTCTCCCAAACTACAATAAGTCCCTTCCTGTTGCTGCATAAGCTTTGGTCAACACTAACAAAATTAACTCATTGGAAATTCAAAAATATGGTCTGTCTCTCAAACCTTGAGTAGTTGACTCCTGAGCCACAGTTACCAACATTTTAATCCATTTTCTGAGAGTTCAAATACTTCCAAGCTATTTCTATGCAACAACTGCCCTGCAGCCTAAGGGAAATACTGAGAAACAGGTACCTGGGTTGGAGTCCTGGGTCTGTTACTGACTGGCTGGGTGAACTTGAGCAAATCATTCCTTTTCTCAGGACCTCAATCTCGTCAATTCCAAAAAGAACTAGCAGGATTCATAGGACCTTTCAGGTTTCTTCCATCTCTAAAAACCTAATAGCTAGGGATCGCCAGGATAATCAAGACCACAATCTCATAAAATTATTTTGAGATGTCCAAATTTAACCCTCTCGCTTCAGAGACAAAGAATCCGAAGTGATAGTCACCTCCCAGTCCAGTGCTCGTCCCACATCCCACCGCCCTTCTAGGAACATGAACATCTAAGAAAAAGCCGTAGGCTCTGTCTCAATTCTGAAGACGGGCAAGCAACGTATTCCATCTATTTTGTTGAATCTTATACACTTCCACCTAGCTGGGAAGGGCAAAGCGAGGGCGTTCCAATTAAATCCTGACAGCCCTATGCAGTGGTAATTTCTTCTGCCCCCAGCTCCATGTGAAGGTGGCTCCGTCTTCACTCGAACCCATCTCAAGGAACACCCACGGTAAAGAAACGGCTCCGCTCTCCCGACCCTCGCTTGGTCCAGGTCTGCCTCCGCTCCAAGGAACTCTCCCTGCGCTACTGTACCTGCTCCGCCAAGACGGGACTCCGCTCAGTAACCGTAGACACCGCCGCCCCACGGCCGCCGCCATCTTTTCTCCTCCTTCTCAGGAGACCACGCCCCTTCACACGCCGGGGCGCGCTCTCATGACGTCACGAATCTCTAGTTCAGAGGACCAATGAGAAATACGAAGGCCTAGAGCGGAATCAACTAAACCCGGCCTTGTGGCTACACCCCCACCTCCTCCAACCACCCGAATTCCGGAATCTCCGGAGCCTGGTAGGGCGAGTGTGAGCAATAGAGGTGACCCTGGGCATATTGATGTCAAACCTCTTTCCTCCCTCTGTTGTGCATTTTGGCTTGTCTCTGGAAAATCAGAGGCACCCAAGGTCCGAAAAAGTTGTATCATCTGATGTAACTCACATATAGGGAAACCGGGCATCCACGATTCAGCTACCATTAAGTGCCAGGTTCTGTTGGGAGCATTTTGGGTGCATTCGGTCATATCTTTCTTACGTCCCACCGTGGTGCTGCCAGGGAGACCAGACGCAAGTGGTATTGGATCACCCCGAAATGCAACAAGTCGTCAAACTAGGTACTTGATGTGATGATGCTTGTTCTGCTCTTTTCAGTTTTAAGGGAAATGCGAATTTTTAATTGTACCTGCCGCTTTTTAATAAGCACCGACTTAGAGATCTGCAGCTATCCCTTAGGCAGTGTCACCATTATAAGATGAAGTACCTGAGGCCCTGGGAGGTTAAGCAACATACTGAAGGGCACAGAACCGGCACGTGCTCAGAGGCTATGAAGTAAAAAAGCCAAATGTGAGTGTGTCTCTGATTCCAAAACCCGTGATCTAAATATTCTTCCTATATTAAGCCCTTTGCCCTGACTGCAGCCCTGAATTTCCTTTTGCTAAGTTACTAATCACTTTTACCTTCACCAGTACTAGGGATTGAACCCAGGAGTGCTTTGCCACTGAATTACATCCCATTTTATTATTATTATTATTATTATTATTATTATTATTATTATTATTATTTTGAGACAGGATCTCTTTTTTTTATATATTTATTTTTTTAGTTTTTGGCGGACACAACATCTTTGTATGTGGTGCTGAGGATCGAACCCGGGCCGCACGCATGCCAGGCGAGTGCGCTACCGCTTGAGCCACATCCCCAGCCCGAGACAAGATCTCTTGCTAAATTGCTTAGGGCCTTGCTAAATTGTGAGGCTGGCCTCAAACCTGCAATCCACCTGCCTCAGCCCCCCAAATTGCTGGGATTACAGGTGTGCAACCCCTTCACCAAACATTTGACACTGGAGAAGGGTGATACTACGTGGTGCTTGCAGTTATTTCTCTGTAGTTATTTAAGTTCAACTAGCTCATAACCAGGGAACCTATTAGGCTTTAGGTTTGGGTATTGTAGGTTTTGGTTTGGTTTTGGTTTTCAAAAAGAAGGAAGGAAGGAAGGGAGGGAGGGAGGGAAGAAGGAAGGAAGGAAAGGGTTTTACTGTCCAATTGAAAGTAGTAACTCAAAAGTTGGGAAAAGTTATTTCAAAATGAAATGCTTGGGGCTGGTGTTATGACTCAGTTGTAGAGTGCTTGCCTAGCATGTGTGAGGCCCTGGGTTCCTTTCTCAGCACCTCATATAAATAAATAAAATATATCAGAGAAAACATTTGACATTTGTTTTTTTGCGATTGGCTAACTTCACTTAGTATTGTATTCTCCAACTCCATCCATTTACCTGCAAATTCCATGATTTTATTCTCTTTTATTGCTGAGTAATATTCCATTGTATGTATGTGTGTGTGTGTGTGTGTGTGTGTATCACATTTTCTTTATCCATTCATCTACTGAAGGACATCTAGGTTGGTTCCACAGTTCAGCTATTGTGAATTGTGCTACAATAAACATTGATGTGGCTGTGTCCCTGTAGTATGCTGTTTTTAAGTCCTTTGGGTATAAACCAAGGAGTGGGATAGCTGGGTCAAAAGAATTCATAGTGGGGTTGGGAGGGGGAGCAAGAGAGGATAAGACAAACTCTAGATAGGGCAAAAGGGTAGGAGGAGAAGGGATGGGGCATGGAGGTAGGAAAGACTGTGGAATGAGATGGACATCATTACCCTAAGTTCATGTATGAAGACACGAATAGTGTGAATATACTTTGTTTACCACCAGAGATATGAAAAATTGTGCTCTATGTGTGTAATATGAACTGTAATGCATTCTGCTGTCATATATAACAAATTAGAATAAAAATAAAAAATATATAAAGATCCATTGACAACTAAAAAATTTTAAAAAATGAAATGATTTTGGGAAAGCTGGATATCCACATGGAAAAGTGTGAAGTGGACCTTTACCTCACAGTATATGCTAAAATTAATTCAAATTCAGTAAAAGATTTAAACTTAAGATGAAAATGTAGAAAACTCTTAGAAGAAAACATACTGGAAATATTCATGACTCTGAATTTGGCATTGATTTCTTGGACATGACACCAAAAACACAGGCAATAACAACAAAAAGATAAATTGAACTTTAAAAATTTTATGCAGCCAAATTCAGTGGCTCATGTCTGTATTCCCAGTGTCATGTGAGGCTGAGGCAGGAGAATTGCAAGTTTGAGGCCAGTCTCAGCAATTTAGTGGGGCCCTAAGCAATTCATTGAGACCCTGTCACGAAATAAAAAATAAAAAGGGTTGGGGATATAGTCCCTGAGTTCAGTCTCCAATACCAAAATAAGAAAAAAAAAAAAAAAAAAAAAACCCTGTACATCAAGAGTCACTATCCAGAGAGTGAAAAGACAACTCATAGAATACTAGAAAATATTTGCAGATTATGTATCTAATAAGGGTATAATATCCAGAATATATGAAGAATTACCAAAACTCAACAACAAAAAATAAACAACTTAATTTAAATATGGGCAATGACTTGAATATTTCTCCAAAGATATTCAGATGGTCAATAAGCACACACAAAAATACTAAACATCACTAGTCATTAGGGAAATGCAAAGCAAAATCAAAATCACAATGAGATGCTCCTTACACCCTTAGGATAGGATATTTTTAAATGGAAAATAACAGACATTGGCAAGAATATGGAAAAGTTTAAACCCTTGTATATTGCTGGTGGGAATGTAAAATGATCCAGTTACTGTGGAAAACAGTTTGGTGGTTCCTCAGAATCTACCATATGATCTGGCAGTTTCATTCCTATTATGCACAAAAGAATTAGGAGAAGGAAATGAAGTGGATACTTTTACACAGTAACAAAAAAGTGAATAAATAGATGCACAAATGAACAACCTGTGGTATATCAGAGCCAGGCTCAACAGTGCACACCAGTAGTCCAGCTACTTGAGAGGTTGAGGTGGAAGGATTGTTTGATCCCAGAGAGTTCTAGACAAGCTGGGGTAACAATGAAACCCTACCTCAAATAACCCTGACAACCAAAATGGGGTATGTTCAAACAATGAAATATCATTTGGATATAAAAAAGAATAAAGTACTAGATACATGCTACAATATGAACAAAACTGAAAAAAAAAAAAAACATTATACTAGCCAGGTGTTGTGGTGCACACCTATAATTCTAGCAACTTGGGAGGCTGAGGCAGAAGGATTACAAGTTCAAGGCTAGCCTTGGCAATTTATCAAGACTTTGTCTCAAAATAAAAAGAACTGCTGATGTAGCTCAGTGACAGAGTGCTTGCCTAGCATGCCTGAGGCTCTGGGCTCAATCCCCAGTACCAAAAAGAAAAAAGAAAATGTTAAAATGACAAATTTATAATATGTACATATTACCATGATTTTAATAGATTGATAACAAGTATTGGCAAGGATGTTAAGAAATCAGAATCTTCATGTATTGCTGATGGAAATGTAAAATGATATAACCACTTTGGAAAATAATCTGGCAGTTCCTTAAATGATTAGATACAGAGTCTGTAGTTTCAGCCCAGCAATTCCATTCCTAGATATGTGCCAGAGGGAATAAAAACATTCACCTAAACAAAAACATGAACACAGATGTTTGTAGCAGCATTATTCATGAAAGCCAAAAGGTAGAAAGAAGCCATCAACTGATACTGTGGAATATTATTGGGCTAGAAAAGAAATGAAGTATTGATACATATTGTAACAATGATGAACCTTGAAGACATTATGCTAAGTAAAAAAGCCACTTACAAAAGACCACAACTACAATACTCCATGTGTGTGAAATATCCATAATAGGGAAATCTGCAGAGACAAAAGTAGATTAGTTAATTGCTTAAATTGGAGGTGGGGAATAGAGGATAGAGTTCATAGCTAAAGGGTGTGGTATTTATTTGGATGAGGAGTTAAAAAATGTTCTAAAACTGTGCTGATGGTTGCATAAATCTGAGTATACTGTAAAAATCCTTTGAAACAAGTGAATTATATGATATGTGAACTCAGTAAATCTGTTGAAATTTTTTATTGTTTCTATTCATTTGTTGCTGGAATATAGAAATACACTTGATATTTGTATTTGAGTTTGTATCTAATCTGCTCTTTGGTATAGATATTTATAGAAGATTCTCTTTTTCTGATTAAAAGGTTTCCTCCTGCTCCTATAATGCATAATGTTTCTTTCTTTATCCATGTTATATCATATATCTTTCTTTCTTTTTATAAGGTTTCTATCATGAGTGTTTATCAAATGTATTTTTGGCATCAATTAAGCATATTTTTATTATTTTTCTTTTAATTCTGCTAATGTGGTAAAAGCTTTCTTGAGATACCATTCACATACCATACAATTCAACCATGTTAAGTGTAAATTCAATAGTTTTTCATTTATACAAAGATATATGCAATAGCAACACAGTCTTAGACATTTTTATCACCCCCCAAATAAAACCTGTATGTATATATTTCATATTGGAGATTGAACCCGGGGTACTTTACTAGAAAGCTACATCCCCAGACATTTTTATTTTTATTTATTTGTTTATTTTTTTGTGGTACTAGGATTGAACCCAGGGGCACTCTACCAATGAGCCATATCCCCAGCTCTTTTTATTCCCTTCTCCCAATCCCTAAGCAATTACTTATCTACTTTCTGTCCCTATGGATTTCCCTATTCTAAATTTTCTTTTGTTAATATTTTTAGTTGTAGATGGACACAATACTTTTAATTTGTTTATTTAGTTTTTTTTTGTGTGTGGTGTTGGGGATCTAACCCAGTGCTTCATAAGTGCTAGGCAAATGCTCTACCACTGAGCCACAACCCTAGCCCCTAAATTTTCATATGAATGAAATCACATAATATGTGGGTTCTTGTAATTGGCTTTTCACTTAGTGAAATGTTTTCAGGGTTTATCTATGTTATATTATATATCAATACTTCATTCCTTTTTATAGTCAAATAATTTTCAATGATATGGACATTTTGTTTGTTCATTCATCAGTTGATGGTTTGGGCTTGTTTCCATCTTTTAACAATTATGAGTATAGCTGCTGTAAACATTCATATACAAGTTCTTTATGAACATGTATTTTCATTTCTAGGAATGGAATTGCTGGATTGTATAAGGATGACTGTACATTTAATTGTTTGAGGAACTCCCAGATTGTTTTTCAAAGTGGTTTCATCATTTTACATTCCTACCAGCCACACAAAAATTTTCCATTTTTACCATGTCCTTATCAACATTTGTTATTTTTAAAATTTTTTTTAGTTGTTGATGGACCTTTTTATTTATTTATATTCAGTGCTGAGAATTGAACCCAGTGCCTCACACATGCTAGGCAAGTGCTCTACCACTGATCTGTGACTCTAGACCAACATTTGTTATTTTCTGGGTTTTAAAAAAGTTAATATTCAGCTGGGAGTGGTGGTGCATGCCTATAATCCCAGTGGCTCAGGACCCTGAAGCAGGAGTATTGTGAGTTCAAAGCCAGCCTCATCAATTTAGCAAGGCCCTAAGCAACTTAATGAGACCTTGCTTCAAGATAAAAAAAATTATATATAAAGGGCTGGGGATGTGACTCACCAGTTAAGTGTCCCTGGATATAATCCATGGTACCAAAAAAAAAAAAAAGTAATATCCAGCTGGGTATGGTTGCCATGGTTGACACATATCTGTAACCCCAAACCCAAACCCAAGCCACCTGGGTAGGTTAGACAGGAGGATTGAAAGTTCAAGGTTAGCCTTGGCAATTTAAGGAGACCCTTTCTCAAAATAACAAAAAGAGCTAAAGGTATAGGTCATTGATAAAGTGCCCTTGAGTTCAATTCCAAGTATCAAAAAAAAAAGAGTAATATTTATTCTTATGAATGTGAAGTGGTATTGTTTTAGTCAGCTTTTTAGCCACTGTGACTAAAGGACACAGTGCTGTAAACTGTAGAGGAGGAAGAGTTTATTTGAGGGCTCACAGTTTCAGAGGTCTGTCCGTAGAAGGCCAGCTCCATTCTTCAGGGCTTGAGGTGAGGCAGAACATCATGATGGTGAAGCAGGCCAAGGGAGACCTCCATTCAGAAGAACCTTACCATGATTAAGTAGAAACCCCCATCATATTTGTGTTATGTGGGGCTGGGGTTGTGGCTCAGAAGTAGAGCGCTTACCTACCATGCGTGAGACACCAGGTTCAATCCTCAGCACCACATAAAAATAAAATAAAGATATTTTAAAAAACTGTGTCATGTAAGTTCTTCTTAGCCTGTAAGAAAGCTTTTTATCAGCAAAAACTTCTACAGAAGGACATGGTAGTTGGTAGTTTTTGTAAATGCCAGGTTTGCAGGGGAAAGAAAAAAAAAAGACTCTGTCTAATCTAAATAGTACCTGTCATGTAAACCTTCCTCCTACTAGATATAAAGTTCAAAGAATTTCCAAAATCTTGCTCCAGAGAATGTTTTAGGCAAAAGCCCTCTCTGGACTGACTTCAGTCAATAGACCTGCTTCCTGAAAATTCCTCAGGTGTCCAGCCTCTTCTGTCCCACTTCAGCAGAAGAGTGTGGCAGAGGGAAACAGCTCACATGATGATCAGAAAGCAGAGAAAAAAAGTCTCCACTTGCCAGATACAAATATGTACCCCAAAGCCACACCTCCAATTCCTACCTCCTCCAACTACATCCTACCACTTCAATTACCACTGAGTTAATCCTTATTAGGGGATTAATCACTGATTGGATTAAGAGTCTCACAACCCAATCATTTCTCTTTTGAACCTTCTTGCATTGTCTCATATGTGAGCTTTTGGGGGGTACCTCACATCTAAACCATAACAGGTATCTAATTGTGATTTTTGTTTGCATTTTTTGATGACTAATAATGTTGAGCATCTTTTCATGTGCTTCTTGGTCATTTGCATGTCTTCCTCAAAGAAATATCTATCCTAAAGTCCTTTGCCCATTTTTGAATCGGGTTATTTGTTTTTTTCTGTTGAGTTTTCCCTTTTAAGATGAAAATTTGCAAACATTTTCTTCTGTGATGTGTCTTTTCATCTTCATGATGGTGTCCTTTGAAGCACCAAAGTGTTTAATTTTGATGAAGTTCAGTGGATCTAATTTTTCTTTTGTTACTTGTGCTTTTGATGTCATATCTAAGAATCATTTACCAAAGCCATGAAGATTTACATCTATGTTTTCTTCTAAAAGTTTTATAGTTTTAGTTCTTATATGCGAGTCTTGGATCCATTCTGACTTGTGTATATGGTGTTCTTGTCATCATAAATGAATTGGATCTAGGCCCAGGGCACACACCTGTAATCCCAGTGACTCAGGAGTCTGAAGTAGGAGGATCACAAGTTTAAGTCCAGCCTCAGCAACTTAGTTAGGACCTAAGCAAGACCCTGTCTCAAAATAAAAAGGGCTGGCTGGGCACAGTGGCACACGCCTGTAATCCCAGTAGCTGGGAGGCTGAGGCAGGAGGATCCTTAGGTTAAAGCCAGACCTAAATGCGATGCATGATCTGTGAGCAGATAAACCTGTAGTCAGTAGGTCAGAGTTCATCCCAGCATCTTTTTTTTCCTGTCTGCATCTTTAAATATTTTTACATTAACATTCTTTTAATTGATAAATCAAAACATGAAAATTGTACATATTTATGGGGTATCATGTGATATTTTGGTACATATATATATCATGTAGTGTTTAAATCATGTTAAATATAATTATTTCCTTACACATTTGTCATTTCTTTTTTTAAGTTTAACTGTAAATAGGTATAATATCTTTATTTATTTTTATGTGGTGATAAGGATCAAATCCAGTGCCTCACACATGCTAGGCAAGCACTCTACCACTGAGCTGCCACACAGCCCCCATTTATCATTTCTTTATGGTAAAAACATTTAGCTTTCTGAAATACATAGTACATTATCATTATATATTGTTACCCTATTATAGTGCAACCACATACCAGAACTTCTTAGTACTATCTAACTATAATCTAGTTCCCATTGATCAACTTCTCCCCCAATCTCCTTAGCTCTGGTAACCACCATTCTACTCTCAACTTCTACCAGATCAACTATTTTATATTCTGCATATGTGTGAGATCATGGATACTTGCATTTTGTGTACAGCTTATTTCACTTAATGATCCCCAGTTTCACCCATGTTATGGCAAATGGCAAATGACAGGATTTCATTTTGTTCAGGGGGAGTTCTATGGATCAAACCCAGGGCCTTATGCCTGCTAAGCCCTGCTGTACACTGAACTATATCTCCATCCTCAGCATTATTTCATTTTTTTTTGTGGTGTTAAGGATTGAACAACAACAAAAAAAATTGCTAGCAAGCACTCTGCCAACTAAGCTATATCTCCAGCCATTTATTCCTTCTTATGGCTGAATAGTATTCCAGGATCTTAATTGGCCATCTCCATTCTCTCAGGAAAAGCTGTCTTTATGGCACAGGAACAGAGGAGCAGCTGATAAACCATGGTAGTAGATTTATCAGAAATACATATGTGCACTTTGCATGATACAGCCAAAGTGAAAAAATTACACCAAAGGCAACTCCTGGAGGACTACTAGACAACAAGAACCAAATTTGAGTCCTTCCACCGACATCAGTAACACCTCCAAGCATCACGAACTGTGCTGGTTACTGTCATGTGATTGGGTGGAAGAAAGCCTATTTTTCCAAGCTTATAGGAAAAGAAATGGCTAATGAATTGTTATAGCTGTTGTTTTGATACTGGGGGTTGAACGTGGAAGGGATGCTTTACCACTGAGCTACATTCCCCAGCCTTTTATTTTTTTAGACAGGGTTGCTGTCTCACTAAGTTGCTGAGGGTCTTGCTAAATATCTGATGGATCTTAAACTTGCAGTCCTTTTGTCTTGGCCTCCCAAGTAGTAGTTGGAATTACAGGTGTAAACCACTGTGCCCAGCTGAGTGTTCATGTTTATGTCCAAGTGGGCAAGGAACTCAATGCCTTTTTTTTTTTCAGTGATGGTCATCAAACCCAGGGCTCCTGCATGTTAGGCAAGTGTTGAGCCACAACCCCAGCCCCCAGTGCCTTTCTTTCAGGGAGGCTGTTGTTGTATGAGTGAAGTGAGCAGAAAAATCATCAATAGCAAGGCATACCTTTCTGACAAAGTTGTTAATATACTTCATACACCCTTAATTGAAAATTTAATATGATAGATTATTTTACATGATCCCAAAGAGCTATGAATGAAGCATCAAAATCAAATAATTTCTCTACATGGAAAATGTATCCTCCTTAAAGGAATGTGATATCTTAAATGAAATTTAGAAACAATAATCATCACAGTCTAAACACTATCTCTGGCTCTAATAAGAAGTTCAGACAGACTGGATAAGGTGGTACATGCCTATACTCTCACCTACTTGGGAGGTTGAGCCCAGAGGATCACAAGTTTGAGGCCAGCCTGGGCAATTTAGTGAGACCTTATCTCAAAATAAAAAAGTAAAAAGATTTGGGATTGTAGCTCAGTGGTAAAGCACCCAAGGGCTCAATCCTCGGTACTGCACCAAATTTAAAAATGCAGGTAACCTGAAGTTGCTGCTGATTCTTCAAACTCTGCAAAAGTTCTGCTTTGTCTAAATGGAAAAACCTGGAGGAGCATTGTTATGATTCTCACCCCTCTGAGCCTCCAGTCTCAAGGATGTAAAGTCCAGGTAAACAGGATTCCCTATATGTTACTCAGCTTTGTGTCATCATGACAAAATACCTGAGGATAATCAGCTACAATGAAGGGTTTATTTTGGCTGTGTTTTGGAGGTTTCAGTCCATGGCTGGTTGACCTGTTTTTGAGCCTGGGGAGACAGCACATCATAGTAGGAGTGCATGGCAGAAGAGGCTTATTCAACTCATGGTGGCCGGGAAACAAAAAGTGAGGAAGAGGGCTGGGTGTAGTGGCACATTCCTCTAATCCCAGCAGTTTGGGAGCCTGAGACAGCAGGACTGCAAGTTCAAAGCCAGCCTCAGCAACTGTGAGTAGCTAAGCAACCCAGTGAGACCCTGTCTCTAATAAAATACAAAATAGGGCTGGGGATGTGGCTCACTGGTTGAGTGCCCTTGAGTTCAATTCCTGGTAAGAGAGAGAGAGAGAGAGAGAGAGAGGGAGAGAGAGAGAGAGGGGGGAAAGGTTGGGAAGGGCCCCAATATCCACTTCAAGGGCCTTCCCAGCCATTGAACTAACTTCCTTCTACTAGTCCCCACCTCTTAATGATTCTACCACCTCTCAATAGTGCCCTTGACTGGGGATCAATACTTTAATACATAGGTCTTTGGGGGACATTTCAGATCCAAACCATAGTAACTTTTGCATTTCCAGCCCAGGGCTTGAAACCAGCTCTCTACTAACTAGTTATGTGACCCTGATTAGATGACTTAATTACTCTGATTCCCCCATGACTTATCTTTACATTCAGACTTCACTTACCTCATGGAATTGTGAGGATGAAATGATGCAGCATAATTTAAAAGGTGAATTATAATGGCTACTGGACATTAATTTCTTCTGAGATTTCTCTATTGTCACTAGGGGGCAGAATTGTCCTAGGATTTAAGATGCAGAGTGGGATCAACCCTGTGACTCAACTTTGAATTTTCAAAGCATTTTTGCAAACCTTGAGTGGTGGTGACAGATGAAAGAGCTGCATTATGGTTTGGAAAAAAAGTGGCACCAGCAGGGGTGGAAATGACTGTGAATTTTCAGCATGAATTAATCCTTGAGACCAGCATGCTGGGCCTTTATTTTGGGAGCCAGGCTGCTCCCAGTGCTTTCTGTAGCTGGATTGGGGAAAACTGATTTCTTTGCAGTAAACTGGGACCAGAGGTGTTTCTCTGTGTAGAAAGTTTAAAAATCCAACCAGCTGCTTTCAGTTTTTGATAATGGATTATGGTGTTGAGGGGCCTGCCACTCACTTTGAAACTCATGCATGCCTAGGGAGCCCAAATGTGAGCATTCAGGCTAAACTCACTCCTGTGTTTTTGCCTATTATATTTTACAACTGTGTTGTTATAAAGACTATTGCCTAAATAACTATGAATTCATATTTTTAAACCCAGGTCAAAATAATTATTTTCATAATTATTATTTTTCTTAAGAAATTAAACATTGTTGTGGGCCTCTAGAGATACCATGGCCCACAGCACTTTTCTTACTGTGCCTGTTGGTTAAGTTAGGCCTGAGTGACGGGGATTACACACCACTCACGATAAATTGGGATAAGAGAAGCCTGGGTTTTGAAAGTGTCTAAGTCTTGGCCAGGCCTTTCATAAGGGGTATGGCATAACAAAATACACAGACTGAGCTGCTAAACAACAGAAGCTTATATTCTTGAAGTTCTAGGAGCTAAAAGGCCAAGTCAAAGTGTTGACAGGATTGGTTTCTTCTGAGGTCTCTCTACCTGACTTGCAGATGGCCAACTTCTTGCTGCATTCATATATGATCTTTTTTCTTTTATATATATTTACAAACACATATATATCACATTTTTGTTGTGTCTATCAAAAAGTTACTAATGTTTCCCATTTTAACAGTAGGAGAAACAGGCTCTGAGATATGAACCAACTGTTCAAGGTCACACTGTATATAATATGAATATTACTATATATATGTATATGTGTGTGTGTGTGTGTGTGTGTGTATATATATATATATATATATATATATATATATACACACATACATGAATATATATATGAATATTACTTAGCCTTAAAAGAAATGTAATGGGCTGGGGATGTGGCTCAAGCGGTAGCGCGCTCACTTAGCATGCGTGCGGCCCGGGTTCGATCCTCAGCACCACATACAAACTAAGATGATGTGTCCGCCAAATACTAAAAAATAAATATTAAAAAAATAAAAAATAAAAAAAAATAAAAGAAATGTAATGCTGCAATTAGGATGAACTTTGCAGACATGCCAGGTGAAATAAGCCAGACATAAAGAACAAATAGTGTATGATTCCACTAATATCAAATACTAATTCCACTAATAGCAAATACATAGAGACAGAAAATAGAATGGTGTATTTCAAGGGCTGGAGGAATGGTGAATGGAAGTTATTGCTTATTATTTAATGGTTGTAGAGTTTTTCTTTGGACTGATGAAAAAATTTTGGAAGTAGTGGTGAGGGTTGCATGACATACAAATGTACTTAATGCTACTAAACTGTATACTTAGAAAATATTGAAGTGGCAAATATTACATTTTATCAGAATAAAACCTATTTTTAAATATGGTAAAATAAAAAGTTTTAATTCTTTCAGAAAATGGTGAATTTTCTGTTATATAAATTCCACTTTTATTTTTATTTTTTTAATTCCAAGGATTGAACCCAGGGATGCTTAACCACTTAGCTACATTCCCAGTCCTTTTTAGCTTTTATTTTGAAACAGGGTCTCACTAAATTGCTTAGGGTCTTTTAAGTTGCTGAGGCTGACTTTAAACTCATGATCCTCCTGCTTCAGCCTCCCAAACCACTGGGATTACACCACCATGCCTCGCTGAACTCCCACATTATGGCAGTACTATTCACAATTGCCAAATTGTCAGTTCTACTGCTGAGCCACAACCCCAGCCCCCTATGATATATTTTAAAATAATTACAAGGACTAGGGGTGAAACTCAGTGGTAGAACACTGGCCTACCACGTGTAAGATCACAGGTTTGATCTTTAGTACCAAAACAAGCAAAACTAAAACTTAGAAAAGAATATGAAAGTTCCCAAAACATGGACATTATTAGTGTTAGAGCCAGGTGCGGTGGCACATGTCTGTAATCCCAACAACTCAGGAGCTGAAACAGGGGCATTGTGAGTTCAAAGCCAGCCTCAGCAAAGGTGAGATACTAAGCAACTCAATGAGACTCTGTCTCTAAATTAAATATGAAATAGGGCTGGGGATGTGGCTCAGTGGTCAAGTGCTCCTGAGTTCAATCCCAAATAACCCCCCACCAAAAAACAAAGAAACAAACAAATAAATGGTTAGTGTTTGGGGGGGGGGGAAGTTAATTACTGATTTGATTATTATACATTGTATGTACATATATTGAATTATCACTCTGTACCCCATAAATATGTACAATTATTATGTCAATAAAAAGAAAAAATTAGTCAAATACCCATATTCCTAATGAGTAAGACAATGTACTTGAAGCTGGAGGGAATCTCCAGGGAATTATGCTGAGCAAAAAAGCCAGTCCATAAAGGTTATTTGTTACATGAACTGTATAACATTCTTTCAATGACAAAATTATAGTGGAAATAGAGAAAAGATTAGTGGTTGCCAGAGTTTAAGGAGAGGTAGGAGTAAGAAAGAGGTTGGTGGGGCTACAAAGGGATTATAAAGGAATCCTTTTAGATTCTGGTGATAGGAATGTACTTGACACAGTATCTTGATACAGTATTATGGTTGTGATAATGTATAGTTTTGCAAGATCCTCCCACTGGGTGAGAAGCTGGATAAATGGTACACAAGGATCTCTTTGTAATAGGTCTTACAACTGCATAGGAATTTACAATTATCTCCAAAAAACAAAGTTCAATTAAAAAATATCATTTTGGGGACTGGGGCTGTAGCCCAATGGTAGAGCACTTGCCTTGCACGTGTGAGGCACTGGGTTCAATCCTCAGCACCACATAAAAATTAATAAAGATATTGTGTTCATCTACAACTAAAGAAAAAAAATTAAATATTTTGGGGCTGGGGTTGTGGCTCAGTGGCAGAGCACTTTCCTCCCATGTATGAGGAACTGGTATTGATCCTCAGCACCACATAAAAATAAAGAAATAAAATAAAGGTATTGTGTCCATCTATAACCAAAAAAAATCTTTAAAAAAATATCATTTGGGGGCTGGGAATGTGGCTCAAGCAGTAACACGCTTGCCTGGCATGCGAGGGGCACTGGGTTCGATCCTCAGCACCACATAAAAATAAAATAAAGATGTTGTGTCCACAGAAAACTGAAAAATAAATATTAAAAAAAATCTCTCTCTCTCTAAAAAATATATATATATCATTTTGGCACTGGAGATGTAGTTCAGTGGTAAATCAGTTGCCTATTATGCATAAAGCCCTGGGTTCCATCTCTGCTTTTTTGTGGGGGGAAGCATTCTGTTTCCTGTGTAGAGTTTGTTTGGTAGCAAGCAAGAGGGAAGTGGGTAGACCATAGATTCCTCTTGTCCAAGCCTTTCATTTTAAAGATAAGGAGAGTTTGCATGACTTTTTGAAGTTCCTGTAAATGAAGTTCTGTATTTGAAGTTCCTGGTTATGAAATGGCTAGACTGGATACAGCGATCTGATTCCCAGGCTTCTCTTACACTAAAGTTACCCAAAGTTTTCTATGCTGACTTTTCATGACTCTAATGCCTTCCTAAGAATACTGGAACAGTGGAAGTATTAAAGTGTGTGTAGAAAAAACGAACTCAAGTTTGGTTTCTCCTACTATAGGCTCACAGCACAAATCACTTCTTAAACCATATTGTGTGTGGGTTTTCACACACACACACACTAAGTCATTGGTTCTGTAGCAGCAGACACCAGCCAGGTATCCTCTAATTCAATTCTGACACTATTTTCCTGGAGGTAGCATCAGATTCCCCATATTGAGGACTCAATCCCCAAGACTGTCCCCACATCAAATCCAGTTGTAAGTCGGGGCCCCTGAAACTTCCGACCAAATAGAGTTCCCAGTTGAGTAGTCCCAGCTACTCAGGAGGCTGAGAGAGGAGGATCACTTGAGCCCAGAAGTTTGGGGGCCTGTCTGGGGAACATGGCAAGACTCTGTTTCCAAACTAGCAGAAAAACAAATTGGGGTTCCCATGATCCCCTCCTCAGGTTTGATTTATTAGGCCAGCCCATACAACTCGAGAAAATATTATACTTACATTAACTGGTTTATTAAAAAGGATATTTTAAAGAATATGACTAGTCAGCCAGATGAAGAGATACATGAGATAAAGTTTGAAAGGATTCTGAGCATAGAAGTTGTGTCTCCATGAAGTTGGGGTGTGCCACCTTCCTGGCATATGGATAAATCTTTGCTCACCTTCCTGAAAGTTTCTATATGTTCAGATATCTAGAAGTTCTCTCCAAACCCTGCCTTTTTTTTTTTTTTTTTTTTTTTTTTTTTTTGGTGCTTGTGATTGCATCCAGGCCCTCCTTTTGGGTTTTTATGGAGACTTCATTGCAGAAACATGATTGAAATCATGTCCAATCAAAATGTGATTGGACAAAAAGGGTATGAACTAATGCTAATAGACTGAGTAGAGACACCCAGCAAGGCCTATCCAGATCTTTCAGCATTCCTTCTTCCCAGTTATGGTGCAGGACCTCTTCTAAAACAGGGTTATTATCCTCTATTATTAGAAAAAGATCAGAGCTATGTACAGTAGTACAAGCCTGTAATCCTGGGTATTGGGGAGGTGGTGGCAGTGGGATTGCAAGAAAAATCATAGAAATATAAACTTTGATTTTTTTCTTACATTATGCATACAAAAATCTTAATTAAAAGTACCAGCCTCAGCAATTTAGTAAGACCCTGTCTTAAAATAAAAGATAAAAAGGTCTGGGGATATAGCTCAGTGGCATGGCACTACTGGTTCAATTCCCAGAAAAAAAAAAAAAAAGGCAGATCCCTTTCTTTGTTACCAGGAATTGAACCCAAATAAAAGTGGCACTTTTATTTGCCACTGAGCCACATCCCCAACCTCCACCTTTAAAAAAGTTTTTTTTTTTTTTTTTTAAGTTGTAGATAGTCACAGTACCTTTGTTTATTTATTTATTTGTATGTGGTGCTGAGGATCAAACCCAGTATCTAGGCAACTGCTCTACCATTGAGCTACAACTCCAGCCCCATTCCCAGCCCTTTGCATTTTTTATTTTGAGACAGGGCCTAAGTTGCTGAGGCTGCACTTGAATTTGTGATCCTCCTGCCTCAGTCCATTAAGCTGCTGGGATTACAGGCAAGTACCACCATGCCTGGTCATAGAATTTCTTTATAACCAACTTCAAGGTAGAACACAGGAAATATTAGTTTTTATGACAGATTTTGGGAAAGAGAAATTCTAGTTTCTGTGGTCTGCCCTGGTGAAGGAGTTAACAGCCAGGAAGCATGGACATAAACCAAAAATATATATCATAATATCACAAAGCACAATAACAAAAAATTCTGTAATAATAATCCTAAGTAATGGGGGAGGTATTAATACTAAAGTCATATAACACTATTTGGCACATACAAGTTTGGCTTATTATGTTGCAAGAAAGTGAATCAGACTGGGCTCAGTGTCACACTCCTCTAATCCCAGCAGATTGGGAGGCTGAAGCAGGAGGATCAAGAGTTCAAAACCAGCCTGGGGATATGGCTCAGTGTTAGAGTGCCCCTGGGTTTTATTCCCAGTACCCCCCCCCAAAAAAAGTGAATAAAAAGTCTTAATCATCTGAGTGATTTGTACCAATCAGTTCCTGAAAGAAATTCCAAAGGATGCTGCTGAGATTTCAATTTCTGTATCTTTGAGGCTGGGGCCAGAAAAACTGCCAGACTTATTAGCAAAGATTTTTAAAAGGATATCCTAAGACTTGTGTTGCTCCTAAAATAACATGTCAGGTAGAGCAGATTTTTTGGCTACTTCTGTCTTTTCATTGTGTTTTTAAACTTAACACTTTATGGTATATTTAATTATTATCATTTGTCCCAATTCTTAATGTCCTACCTGTATTAAATCCTTGTTCTTTGCCATGTAGGTTTGCAGTTCCTCCATGATAGGATGGGGAGAATAGTTTTCCCTGCCTTGTTAATAGTGAGCTTGGCTGCGTGACTTGCTTGGGTCAATGCAGCATTTAGGAATGAGGGGAGGCCTTAAATGAGTTTGGGTGTTGTGATTTGGCTCTCCTGAAAAACTGCTGGTGTAAGGGAGACACTTGAAGCAATGCTTAGTCAATCTACAGATCCATGAGCAAGAGAATAAATGCTCATTGTCCTCCTCCACTGAATTTGGGATTTGTTGAATTTATTATGCAATGGTGATGCAACAATGGCTCACTAGTACACATAAGGAATGTACTTCTAATTAAGATTTTGTGTGCATAATGTAAGAAAAAAATCAAAGTTTATATTTTTATGGTTTTTCTTTATAAAGGCATTCTTTAACATTTTTTGATCTTGCTCATTTTTATTTCAATCTTGATTTTTGTCTTGTCAAGAATCTGTATTTTTGGGGGGAGGGGGCACTGGGGATTGAACTCAGGAGCACATCCCCATCCCTAGTTTGTATTTTATTTAGAGACATGGTCTCAATGAGTTGCTTAGTGCCTTGCCATTGCTGAGGCTGTCTTTGAACTTGGGATCCTCCTTAGTTCGCCCTCAGCCTCTTGAACCACTATGATTACAGGCATGTACCACCAAGCCCCCCCATCTGTCACTCTGCCACAACCCCAGCCCTGTAAAAAATCTTATTAACGCTTTGTGATGGCCAGTTCTTGGAAAGAACATTTTCTCTTTTGTTTTTGCTTTCTTTCTCTTTTTTCCCTTCCTTCCTTTCTTCTTTTTTTTGGTATTGGGGATTGAACCCAGGGGCACTAAACCACTGAGCCACATCCCTGGCCATCTTTTGTTTTATTTAAAGACAGGGGCTTACTGAGTTGCCTAGGGCTTCACTAAATTGCTGAGGCTGGCTTTGAATTCAGGATCCTTCTGCCTCAGCCTCTTGAGCTGCTGGGATTACAGGTGTACACCCTGTCCAGCTCTCCTTTGCTTTCTTGAAACAGAATCTCTAACAATTCAGGCTCTTCGTCCCATAAACTGCACCATGATTTTTTGAACCCATCAGTGAAGAAATTCTCCAATCATATTTCTAGAATGGTCTACTTTACGGTGTTGAAAAGAAAGGAACTGGATTAATGTATATTAATCTGGGTAAATCTCAAAAATAAAATCAAACTGGGCGCAGTGGCACAGTCCTAGAATTCCAACTCAGGAGGCTGAAGCAGGAAAATAACAAATTCAAGGCCAGCTTGGGCTATTTAGTGAGATCCTGTCATGAAATTAAAAATAAAAAGGGCTAGGAAAGTAACTTAGTGGTAAAGCACCCTGGGTTCAATCCCTGGTACAACAAATAAATAAAATTGACAAATAACTGTTATTTAGCTTTTTCCTCAGCTTTTTCCTGTGATAAAAGATCTGAGATAATCAATTTAGCAAGAGAAAATGATTCTGTTACTTTGAGCCTGTGACAACATAATACATCATGGTATGAGCATGTGACAGAGTAGGTCTGTTACCTCATGTTGGCCAGGAAATGCCAGGGTTTTAATATCCCCTTCAAGGACATGCCCTAATGATCTAATTTACTAGCACTAGGTCTGACTTACTAAAGATTCCTCCACCTCCCAATAGTACATGGGCTGGGGAACAAGCCTTCAAAGTGTGGGCCTTGGTCCATTTAAGATCCAAAGTGTTACCATAAGCAAGAGGCTAAAAAGTTGTTTATGGAAAGAGAGTCAAAGGACAGATAGGGCATTGAGGGGCAAATAGAGGCTGAATTTAGGGAGCAAGAAGACCCTACAGGGGTTGGTAGTTTATTGGGACTTTGGTAATAATCTAATTTTTTTTAAACTTGGCTGGAGTCCAGTGAAAAATGTCTCCCTTGTTAATTCTAGGTGGTGGATGAGTGCTTGTTATTTGTTCTCTTTTTTCTGCAACCTTTGCATTTCTTCCAAAAAATCTTTCACCTGTACCTATAGCACTTCTCCCATATCATAAAAATCGTCTTTGCTCCATCAGCTCTTGACCCATGTGTCTCCCTAACATGACCATGCTTTTCCAAGGAACTGGCCTGAGAGGTACCCAGGTGATCTGTTCAATGACTGGGAACCCATGTGCCAGGGCTATGCAAGTGACCAGGGATGAGACTGCGGAGATTTGGGCCTCTGAAAGCTCACAGGTTAGTGGGGTTTCCTGACAAGTGAGCAGGCAGTTCATTGAGTGGGCAGTTCATATATAAGTTTCCTCATTGAGTGAGGAAAAACATAAGAGGGGTGTTTAACAGCAAGTGTGGTTTGGAATCCACAGGAAAGAGACTAGAGAAATATGACAGATCTTAAGTTGGAGAAATGAAGGTAGGGGAGAAAGAATATTTCCAGCTAAGGGGACAGACAGTTTTAGTGCAAGAGCTTCTAGCAAAAAGACAGCATAGAGGATTTGAGGAACTAAAAGAAATTGGGAGTGATGGAGAGAAGAGGTGGGGCTTGGAGAGAAGGGTGGGCTGAGATATCTAACTCTTCAGGACTAATACAGGCTCTGGCCCTACCAATTAACTACATAGGTGTCTTACTGAATCTTTCATAAGCCTGTTTCTACATCTACAGAATGGGGATAAAACCACCACCTACAGCATAAATTTTTGTGAAGATTCAAGGATATAATAAACAAAAATGTTTGGCATTTGATCAGGGCTCAATAAATGCTACTCTTTGTCAAGGGGTTAGAGGAAAACCATGGAGGGATCTAAGGGGTAGTTTGGACAAGTGTGAAATTGTGTTTTACCATCAGTACAGGAAAAACACAAAGGTATCAAATCCATGAGATGGTACAATATTTAGGATTTCCCCCCTATACAACATTTCACCATCTCCAAGAATCTGAGATTAAAAACGCAAAAAAAAAAAAAAAAAAAAAAAAAAGGGAGATAAATTCCTAAAAGGACTCCTACCAATGCAAGCCTCCACCTTCACCATTCTCACATATACCTGAGGGTACGTGACTACAACTTGATGCCAATTCCAAAGAGCTACAGCCAATCAGATGGTGGGAAGCCAGCAGTGGGTATGTGCCCCTGAAGCTGCATGGAACTAGATACCAAAAAGTGCTCAGTTCAATAGTCAGAGACTGGGCAGCCAACAGCACCTAGGTCCCTTGAAGTATAATTGAAAGGTAGAATCGATTAAATGGTCTTCAAATATTCAAAGAGCTGGTGGGGCAATGAGATCTTGGGCAGGTCTATGCAGCAACCACATGCAGTAACCATTCAATTATTCAGAATTATTTACCGGACCCCTACCGCATACAATCATGCATTGGTTACTGAAAGAGAGACGTTAGAGAAATATCATCAAGTGATTTCTTTGTTGTGTACTTATGTAAAACCTTTATGGTATAGGTCAATCACTCAATGTGGATTGCATTGAATGAAATGGATGAGGTTACTGTTCATGTTAACATAGCATTCTATAATATGCTTTCTTTTTAGCATGCTTTAATAATAGCATAAAGTAAATGAACTAGTAACAATATAGTCATTTATTATTAAACTTGTCCTGTACATAACTGTACATGATGTTATATGACTGACAACACAGGTTTGTTTGCACCAGCAACACACAAACCCATGAGTAATGTGTTGTGCTACATCACATGATCCTATCAGGCAATACAAAATTTTCAGCTCCCTATAATCTTACAAGGGCACAATTACGTAAATTGATCAGTCTTGACCAAAATATTATTTATGTGACAAATGGCTGCACGTCAAGCACTGTTCTAGGTGCTTGAGAGGCCAGGAGGGATCAGAACAAATGAAAAAAAAAATGTTCCTGACTTCAAGATGCTTATATTAAATAACACAGGTGGGGGAGGTAGTAGTAAATACTACAAAATGCAAATAGAGATATGGGATGGGAGGGCACATACTTCAAACGGTGTGATAAAAAGGCAAAGATCCATCTATAGTGAAACAGGAATTATGAGGGAAAAGCATCCATGCACAAGGTAAGGTACAGCACATATTATAAGGTGACAGTAAGCCTGGTTTGTTCAACTTGCTTCTACAACCGCAGCGAAATTTGAAGTAAAGCTATCAGCTGTCAATGAGAAAGAAGACAGCAATGGATGTTATGAAAAACTCATCTATGACCCTGGAGAATTAGAAATAATACTTAATAGAGAATTCCCAGAATGAACTGCAGAAATGAGTTTTCCATCACTGGAAGAGGGCAGGAAAAGAATTCTTAAATCAACAGCCCTCTTACACTTAGACCATCTCATAAATGTTAAGATTCTGGGCTGGGGTTGTGGCTCAACGGTAGAGTGCTAGCCTAGTATGTGCGAGGCCCTGGGTTCGGTCTTCAGCAACACATAAAAATAAATAAGTAAAAGAAAGGTATTGAGTCCAATTACAACTAAAACATAAACATTAAAAAAAGATTCTGTGATAGGAGATGTTATAGTACTACTACTGCATTAGTGGATAATTAGTCTCTCGTCTAAAAAAAAGATGGGACAACTCTTCCTCAATCGTGAAATGAAGCACAACTATGTCAGACAGGATGCTTTCCAAATAGCAAAGATGACCTGGATAGAATTTCACATTGCAGAAGTCCTGAGGATTAAAGAAAACTGGGCACTCCTTTTTTTTTTAACATTAAGAAAAAATTAGTTGTAGATGAACACAATAACTTTATTTATTTATGTGGTGCTGAGGATCAAACCTAGTGCCTCACACATGTGAGACAAGCACTCTACCACTGAGTCACAGCCCACCCCCTGGTACTCCTGTTGCTCTGGACAGAGGAACATTATCCTCAGGAAAAATCATGTTTCTTTCTGAAACATGTGAGTATGGTGTGATATTGCTGTTTTTCAGAATCATTCTTTCAAGTAGGAAGAACAGATGATTAAAAAGCGAGACCTTAATTAGAGTAAGATATTTCATGCATGTATAATTTTATCAAAATGGATTCTACTAACATATATAACTAAAAAGAACAAATAAAAAAGTGACTCCTTTTTTAAAAGCAAATAAATGGATCCCATTGTATTCATATTCCTCCAAATAGTGTTCTCAGCAAACTAGAATCTTAATCCAAATATGTGAAATATAGTTTCACCTAATTGTATAATTGCCATGTGAGAAACGTCAGTGACATTATTTAAAAAGCACACAGAACACTTGGTCAATAAAATTAATACATACATAGTTGGTCAATGACTCAGATTATTTACTGGACCCCTACCGCATACAATCATGCATTGGTTACTGACAGAGAAACATTATAGAGAAATATCATCAAGCGATTTCTTTGTTGTGTACTTATGTAAACTCAGATCAAAAGGACTACTATTTCAAAATACCATATTCCCTGGTAATAAAAAAAAAAAAAAGACTATTTGCCACTGCTGAGTATGTTTAAAATGTTACACAGCAGGTTCTAGAGGTCACCTTTGAGGTGGAATTCTACACATGTTCTGAGCTCAGAACAGTTCTCAAAAAACGTTCTGGAATGTCTATTAAAAAACAAAACACAAAATAAAACAAAACTTCATGGCATTACAGGCATAATTTTAATCTAGTATCAGACCACAAGAATAAAACTAACAGCCCTGACAGTTATTTGAAAGATTTCAAAAAATTTTTATTCTCATAAATTAACACACATAACAGTGGGCATTTTAGAGTCACAAACTACCAAACAGAAAAGGAACTGCAGGGGCATCATGTATGCCAATGTTACCAAAAATGTACAAATTTCACTGAACTATTGACCATGATAATATAGAAACACTTCAGGCAGCTACTTACTGGCCCAGACCTTGGTTCAAGGAGATGCAGCCTCTCATGGAGAATTCAAATCCAATTCAGCACCAAGAGGGGCTTGTGAAGACAGTTAACAAGCATCAAATCTGAGCATGCTGTGCTGAATGACAGGCTACATGGGGACCCCCACTTCACAGTCAAAGTTCCTGTTGTTCAACATGTGGCTAGATGGTAATATTAAACTGTGATTTTAGTGAAGTTAAGCCTTTCCCCCTAGTCAGCTTTATACAGAAATTCAGTTCAAGCAAGGGGTCCTCTCCTGGCATGAATCCAGGCAAGGATACTCCCTACCTCTGGCCAATTATTAATACTTTGGATATAGCCACCCACAATGTGGTTATTTAAGAGGTCCTTTCCATGATACCAGGGGAAAAGTTTATAGAAACAAAACAAGGGTATTAAAGAAAGCACCAACTGCATACTCCTCTCCCGCCCCAGGCAATGGGAGAAAAGTATCATTGCCTAAAAGTTGGTCTTTCGCAGATCTTAATGTACATGGAACTGATGATGAGATGGAATCCCAGCTTGAAGATGGGAGTGATGGCTCTCTGCCCGTTAGGCTGTACTGCAGCCTTGGACCTGCTGCCACAGTCCTGCACACTTGCTACTGCTTTTTACCTGGTGGGCAGGGGATGAACCACTGGGAGTCAATGCCCAGAGATTAGAATCTGAAATTGACCTCAGGTTGGCTCTGGTGCCCAAGCAAAAGACCCTTTCAGGCAAAATTGTGACAAAGTGTCATGATTTTCACAGCTCTTGGAGGAGCACTGAGTTTTGGGATTCACAGCATGAGTTTCTGAGCTCTTCAGGCTCCGAGTAAGGCAAACGCTACACGTCTTTTCACTGTACCTCCCTCAGCTGTAGCTTTTAAGAATAAGGTTGGTAAGAAAAAGTGAACAATCTGCTTTAAAAAGTATGAGGTACGTTCAAACTAATTGAGATATGAAGTTGGAAAGAAGAGGGGGAAAACAAAAGAAATAGAATAGAGGAGGAGGGGAGGTAAGGAGAGTCCAGGCCAGTATAGCTGGAAATCAAAATATGGAAAAGGAGATGGGCAGAACCCTGATTGGACCTGAGATTTCTCCTCCTTTTTCATAAACATGAAAACACTAAAACTTCTGGAGGTGATATAGTTGAATAAACTGTAACTGATGGCAGCTTCCCAGTACTTGGGGTGGGAAGTCTCCATACTCATAATTCTTATCAACTTCCAGCACACAATAGACCTCCTATGGCCCTGGTCAGGTGGCATGCCAGCAGCTGACTAATGTCTCCCATTGTGGTCAGTGACCACAGATTCTGAGGATCACTGACAGCCCCAAAGCTGGCTAGATAAATAGCAAAATTGGATGTTAAGACAGGTGTGGCTGAGTTCTACTAGAACCTGATGTAGCAACTTCAGGTAATTTCAGGATTGCAATGGGGACCCCTTTTTTGGAGCAGGGACAGGGCTCTCTGGTGAGGATAGGCCAAGAATTCCAAGGACAGAAAGGGTTGGCTTCAGAGCAGTTTTTCCCCTACATTCCAGGATAAGGAAGGAGCCAGGAGCCTAGTCCTCCATTCCCAGATGCCAATGTTTCAAATCACTGCTCTAGGACCTTTCAAGCGCCATGCCTATAATAGGCAAACTTGAAATTTTATGCCTGTCATGTTGGTGATACTACATTTGTGCCCCCTCAACTTTCATCTGCTGGGTGACATGATTGCCGCAGTACTGCTTTAGCTATGGTTGGCAATGGAGCTCCCTACATGTTTGTACAAGGGAACATGTATTACTCATTGTACTCTCTCTAGGAAAATGACAGAGAGGGACTGAGTGCCTAAGAACCTTGTCTAACCAAGGCAGAGGTATTGAAGTGAAACATAGGTCATGTCCACACAGTTTGGATAAAGGGGATATAGAATGGCAGAATCTGGCCAGCATCATTCAGAGGCAGTATGGAACCCTGGTGCTCTTCTAATCCTATTGGGCCATGGCCTTGGAATCTTCTGTGGATGTCCAGGTATATATGTCACTTGTTTAAATGCTACGTCTGAGGCAGTGGGCCTGGATGACAGACGTGGCACTTTTTTTCCCCCCTGTTCTTGTCAGTTTTTCTGCTCCAGCATGGCACAAATTTAACCTGCAAAAGAAAGGCACATAGAGACCCCCCAACCCCCACCCCATCTGCCCACCCACTAACAAATGGGGAAACAAAACATCCTAAGAGAGTAATCCAACATTCCAGGAGGGCACCAGATGCTCATCTCTGACTGGGAAATGTCCCTGGAGCTATGACAGTTCCATCAGTGATTGCTTTGTGGCTGTGGCTCCTAGGAGGATGAAGAAAGGTGAACAGTGTCCTGAGGCTGGCTTGAGCATATCACCAGCCAAGGAAAGTTGATTCTCTGAACTCTTATTTTAAGTGAGGGAAATAAAAAAAATAAATTAAAAAAAAAAAAGAAAGAAAGAAAAGAAAAGAAAAAAAAGAAACTATAAGGGAAGGATGGAGGGGAGAGGGATTCATTGGGAAAGGAATGAGACTTCTGAGCCTGATGCCCAGACTCCTGCAGGTACAAACCAAAACACTTAGCTTCTTCAGGCATTTGACAGCATTTTCAGTAGGTTTGACCAGGTATCCTCAATGAGGGTTGGCTATGGAATTTCAGAATCTCACCATGAGAATGCATCACTGGGACTGAACTACTACCCTGACTCTCTCCCTACTCCTGGAGCAGGCTGCTTGGATAGCTGCAAACACTCTGGGTTGGTCTCTGATCACCACCAAAGTTGCTACAGTCAACTTGGTTACACACCAACATTTGAGAGAAAACCACACTTGACCTTAGCATTTTTTTAAAATGACTGGAAGAGAAATCTGATTTCACTTATATCACTAAAAAAAGAATAATAATAAAAAAAAAATAAAAAATGTGTGTGTTTAGTGGGCAGGAATGAGAACCCAGAGGAAAAAGTGCTCCCTCAAATGAACTACACTAGAAGTTAGAGATGGGGAGGGATTACTTAAAACACATGAATGGGAAAATGTTTCCTCCATGTACTGATCAACTGGGTCATATGCCTGACATGTATTCTCCTAAGACATGTACTGTCTTTCTCCTTAATGTCTTAAAAAAAAAAGAAAAATCACATTTAAAGGCCCCAAACATGCAGCAATAATAATAAAAATAAAGAAACTGAAAATAATCAACACCACAACATTAAAAGTGCAACTTACTTTGGGGCCTGGACGGGCTCCTCTGGCACTAGTGACCCACAGTCACAGTGGGGAGAAAATGATGGAAAAAGGCCCCCCACACACGCACACACTCATATACACTCACACCAACAGGTTCTGGACAGACTCAAATGATTAGAAAACACAATAGCTCATCTTTTCTTGACCACCTAAATGAGCCAGTGAGACCACACAGGGCAGGACACCAGGTCCCCCTCCCTAGGCCATGTTTCTAAGTAATCTTGGTCTAGCACCACCGTAAACAAAGCAGAACTTTCATTTGGACGTGCAAATGCTGTGAGTCCTTGGAATCCTAGTGTTGCTTAAGATATGTGGCTTCTTCCTCCTTCCTCCTTCGATTGGGAGGAGGTGGCCAGATGGCATTCAGGACCATTTCCAGGAGAAAAGAGCATTCCTGAGGTTCTAAACTCAGCAGTAGAAGTAGAGGTTCCTCCTTTACCAGTTCCTAAAAAGGCTGCACCTTGAAATAGGTAAATATTCATGGACTGGACATCTTGAGTGGTTTGGGCCTAAGGGCAAAATTAGGTGACCTATTCCAGGGAGGTCCAAAAACATACAAAATTGAGACTCTTATCTGAATTTGTTTCAACAACCTGAAGACTGCTCCTGTTCCTCTTCCTTGGCAAAGAAGGTCTCTAGTTCCATCAGTTTCTGTAGCAAAAGAGCATCCAGTTCTCGACTCTGCAGAGCTGCCTTCTGGGCCCTGGTAAAGCTGCCTGTCAACTTGACTTTACCTCGAGCTCTCCTCTTTCGTGGTACTGTAAAATCCTGAAATTCTAGAACTCGCTTCCTCTTCTGTTGGCTTACTGAGATTAGTGTACCATTTCGTTCCTTGGGTTCCTCAAAGATGGTCTCTAAACACCTGAGGGTGGGGTACAAAACAAAATCAATGACAGACTGACTCACATGGCTCATTAACCTTTTCTTTCTAGTTACTAGAAGCTGTTAAATACGTGCACTAACTACTCCCTACTCAACTGTTTCCTCTTAGCATCTATCTATATGTATGGAAAACACAAATATAGGTATTTATTAATAAGTATATGTATACACAGAGGAAAAAGTTCAAACTGGATAATATAGAATAAAAGTGAAATTAATTCCCACCATAGACAATAATAATTTTTTTTTGTAATTTCCCAAAAGCCATTCAGTGTATAGATAGGCATAAATAACATATTAGGGAGTGACCCTTTTCTATAAAGTTCAGGTAGTACTAACATTTTTAATTTTGTGAGCCATATAGGTGGCTATTACAATTTTTTTCCTCTTCCTTCCTTCTTTTTTTTAATTTAAATATATATTTTTAGTCGTTGACAGACCTTTATTTTATTCATTTGTTTATATGCGGTGCTGAGAATCAAATCCACTGCCTCACCCATGCTACAACCCTAGCCCTTCCTTCTTTCAACAACAACAAAAATGTAAAAACCATTATTATAGGTCATTAAAAAAAAAAAAAAAAAAGCAAGCTGGGCATTGTGGGACACAGCTTATAGTCCCAGCACTAAGGAGGCTAGAGTGGGGGAATACTTTGAGCCTAGGAGTTCCAAGCCAGAGAAACCCTATCTCATTAAAAAGAAGAAAAAGGGTCTGGGGATAGGGCTCAGTTGGTGTAGTGCTTATCTTGCATGCACAAGGCCCTGGGTTCAATCACCAGCACCACAAAAAAAACAAACAAAAAAAGCCACTGGCTAGAATTTGGCCTATGGTTGGGCATATGGCCCAAACAATAGCAAACTGTAACTATATATACTGTTTTATACAATGTGTTGTCCTATCAATACCCTTTAAACTTGTTCCAATTTACTACAACAACAATAAATCAGATGATTTTTTTTTTTTTTTTTTTTTTTTGGCAGTGGTGGTACTGGGGATTGAATTTAGGGTGCTATACCACTGAACTACATCCCCAACCCTTTTTTTTGAGACAGTTAAGAATGGCCAGGAACTTAAATTCTGTTACCTTAACCTCTAGAGCTGCTGGCATTATAGGTATCTGCCACTGTGTTGAGCCAGATTGATAAGATTCATTTTTTAAGGTTATACAGCATATTCCATTATAAGGATGGACCAAAATCCCAGCAATGGATATTTTGGATTATTTCAAATCCTGTCTTATCATATAGCAATGAATAGTCTTGTACAAATGTCTTAAGAGTACATGTATAAAATCCTACAACTATTGGGCTATATCCTAGACAAAATAAATGTCATATAGACTTGAACTGAATTCAGACCCAAACGTGGTCAAGAGAAACTTTATGTACTTGGGATTGGACTCATATTTGAGGATCAGTGATATATCAGTCCAAAAGAAGCTGGTCAGTATATTGGGTAAAAACACAAATACAAACTACAAAGAAACTACATTTTATATGTCCATCTAACCCATACATATTTCTTTCCTATTCTACCACTGACCAAAATTTAAGCAGAGGGATCAAAAAATACCAAATTCTAGTTATTCATAAGTAACGATATTGATAGAGCTGAAACCCTTCTGAAGTTCTAGATATTTATATCAATCATTTCAGAATTCTTTCCGCCCACCTTTTTTATACCTACCTGTTTGCAGGAGGAGACTTATAATTCTTGTTGGTATATATTTCTTCTAAACTAAATTCCTTCTTCTTTAACCTTAAGAGAGAAAAAAATAAAATCTTTATGCTCTCTAAAGAACATAGTTTCACAACTCTACCCCTTCTATTCTTTTATTTCAATCTTGTTGTATTAAGTTAGAGAGATGTCTTACATGAATGATATGTACCAAGTTTTCTCTCTCTGAGTGCCAATCTTTCAAGTTTATGGAATTTAGTCCATTTATGGAATTAGGAATGGTATACTTGGATTTATTCCACTATTTCATTTTATAGTTTCTCTCCTCTCATGGTTCTGGGGACGGAACCCAAGGACTCATGCCTATCAGACAAGCACTCTACCAACTGAGGTATATCCCCAGCATGTCTTTCTTTATTACCTTCTCCTTGGAAATTATAAACTCTTTCCTGTAATGATTGGCAATAATTTTAACCAGCACATTAAACTTATAAACTGAAGTGAATCAATACTTTCACCCTTCTTTCAAACAATAAAAGGTCCCTGGAACATTTTATTTTTGGTACCAGGAATTGAACTCAGGGGCACTCAACCAGTGAGCCACATCCCCACAGCCCTTGAGTTGCTTAGGGCCTTGTGAAGTTGCTGGGGCTGGCTTTGAACTCACAATCCTCCTGCCTCAGCCTCCCAAGCCACTGGGACTACAGGTGTGTACCACCATGTTCTGCTGGGCACAGGCTTTCTTTTCTCTTCTCTTTTCTCGTTTTAAGATAGGTGTCTTGCTATGTTGTCTGGGCTGGCTTCAATTCCTGGACTTAAGCAAACCTTCTGCCTCAGCTTCCTGAGTAGCTGGAGGTATAGGTATGCACTATTGCACTTGGCTATTTTTGTTTTAATTTTTTTAGTTGTAGTTGGTACAATAACTTCATTTATTTATTATTATGTGGTGCTGAGGATCAAACCCAGTACCTCACACATGCAAGGCAAGTGCTCTTCCACAGAGCTATAGCCCCAGCCCTTTGGCTTTTTTTTTTTTTAACTTTTAAATTATTATTATTATTTGCAGTGTAGGGTCTTGAGCATGTGAGCCAAGTGCTCTTATACTCTTAGCACCATTAATTTTTTTTTAAGTACCTTTTTGAGGGCTGGGGTTGTGGCTCAGTGGTACAGCACTTGCTTAGCGTGTGTGAGGCACTGGGTTCTATCCTCAGCACCACATATAAATAAATAAAGGTCCACTGACAACTAAAAAATATATATAAAAAAAAGTACTGGGGTCGGGTGGTGGCTCAGTGGTAGAGTGCTCGCCTAGCATGCAAGAGGCACTGGGTTCGATCCTCAGCACCTCATAAAAACAAACTAATGTATCTACCTAAAACCAAAGATACCTATATAAATAATTTTTTTTTAAAAAGTACTATTATGAAATGTTGATATGCTTCAGTCTCCCACTTGCTCCTTTGGATGTGCAGCCTGTCTTATCTGTAGGAGCCTCTTGAATTTGGTTCCTGAATCCCTGGTAACATGATCCTAGTAGTCATTTTTTTTTTTTTTTAAATTCTTGCCAGGCTCAGTGCCAGGCTTAGTGGCTTGGGAGGCTGATGCAGAAAGATTGCGAGTTCAAAGCCAGAATCAACAACACAGCGAGGAGCTAAGCAACTCAGCAAAACCCTGTCTCCAAATAAAACATATAAAAAGGTTGGGGATGTGGCTCAGTGATTTAGTACCTCTGGGGTTCAATCCCTGGTACACACACAAATCTTTTTTTTAATATAGTTTTTAGCTGTTGATGATTATCTATCTCTCTCTCTCTCTACCAATCTATCTATCTGGCTGAGAATGCTATACAAGCGCTCTATCACTGAGTTACAACCCCAGTCTCATCCCTAGTAGTCTTTGTTACTTTATGATGTTCTGTTCTCATCCTGTAGTAGACCTACATCACTCTACAAGAAGCTATGTGTCACATATCATAAAATTCACCACTTAACAATTTTAACTCAGTGGTTTCTTAGGGTCCTTGCAAGCCTATTCATAAATCATCTCTAACCTACAATAAGTTCATAAAGTTAAAAAGAAACCCTGCACCTGTTAGTAGTCACTCTGACTCACTCTACACCCAGCACCTGGTAACCACTAATCTATTTTCTGCCTCTAGTCTTACATATTCTAGACATTTCACATAAATGGAATCAAACATTATGTGCCCTTCTGTATCTGGCTTCTTTTCATTTAGCATATTGTTTCCATGGTTAATCTATGATATAGCAGTTATCAGTATTCTATTTTATCATTCTATGGATATGCCACCTTTTCTTTATCCTTTGTCAGCTGATGAACGTTTCAGTTGTTTCCACTTCTTAACTATCATAAATAGCATTGTTATGAGTGTTTGTGTAAAAAAGTTTCTACATCAATGTTTTTTTATTCTCTTGGGAATATTCCTAGGAGAACTGCTGGTTCAAATGGTGACTCTAATTTTTTGATAAAATGCCAAAACAGTTTTCTACATTAGCTAAACCACTTTATATCCTCATGAGCAATGTATAAGGGTTTCAACTTCTGTATACCCCTTATTATTTTCTGGCTTAAAAATAACAATTGATTAATTTATAGGTAGCCTAGTGGATAAGCACCTAACTGGATTGTTGTTTTCTTTTCCAGTACTGTGAACGGAACACAATCATGTTTTAGCACTAAGCTACAACTCCAGTCCTTTGATTTTTGTATTCTGAAATAGGGTCTTGTTAAGTTGCTGGTGCTAGCCTTGAACCTGGGGTCCTCCTGTCTCAGCCTCCCAAATTTCTGAGACTATAGGCATGCACCACCACAAACTCACTGTGGTTTTTTACTTGTAGTTCTCTAATGGCTACTGATGTTGAGCATCTTTTCAAATGCTTGTTGACTATTTGTTGGAGAAATAGCGTTCAAAATTCATTGCCCCCACACATTTTTTGTGGTGCTGAGGATCAAGTCCATGGCCTTTAAGCCTGCTAGACAAGTCCTCTACCAGGGAGCTATACCCCCAGTCCTCAGGGCCCATTAAAAAAAATTGTCTTTTGTTGTAAGAATTCTTTATATATTAAGGGTACTAGACCCTTCTTACATATGGTTTACAAATTTCTCCAATTTTGTGGGCTATTTTTTTTCTTTTTTAGAAGAATTTATTTTTTGGAGACTTTTTAGGTTCATAACAAAACTGAGTAGAAAATATATTCCCATTGTACCTGTTCCTACACACGCATGACTTCCCTCACTGTCAATACTTGGCACTAGATGAAGCTACACAGGTGCATCATTACCCCTCAAAATTTACTCTGGGTGTCAAACATTCTATGTGTTTTGAGAAACATCCCTACCACCTTTCTTTCCCTTTCCCCCTCTAATTTCCACGTATGGGAGAATATATACAACCCTTGACCTTCTATGTCAGGCTTATTTTGCTTAACATAATGGCTCTACATGTAATATGTTGTGAGACAGGGGACTGTGAATCTTCCACTTTGTTCTTTTCTTAAGATTGATTTAGCTGTTCTGGGTCACCTATTTTCACATAAATTTTAGGATCCATTTGTTAGTTTCCTCAAAAAAAGGCAATAGACATTTTGACGGTTTGCAATAAATCTGTAGAATGCTCTAGACAGTAACGATACCCTGAGAATATCAAGTCTTCCCCAAACCTATTTTTGAATGGTTCACTCCTAGTGCACAATTTTGTATTATTATTTTGTATACTGATCTTATATCCTGCAACCTTGATGATTCATTCATTAGTTCTTTTTATAAAAAATTTTTTTAGTTGTTGATAGAACTTTATTTATTTATATGTGGTGCTGAGAATTGAACCCAGTGCCTCACACATACCAGGCAAGTGTGCTACCACTGAGCCACAGCCTCAGCCCCTCATTCATTAGTTCTAATAGTGCAGATTCCATAGTTTTCCATAGATATTTTCATTTGTGACTAAAGATAGTTTCACTTCCTTTACAATATGCTGTTTATATTTTATTTATGTATTTATTACTATTATTCTTTTACAGTGCTGGATATTGAACCCAGGACCTTCTACATGCTAGGTAAATGCTCTACTACTGAGCAATACCCCGAGCTCAGTATTTTATTTTCATGATTAATTGCCCTGGCTAAAAACTCTAGTGGAATGTTAAATAGAAATGGTGGGAGAGCTGGGGATATAGGTCAGTTGGTAGAGTGCTTGCATTGTATGCACAAGGCCCTGGGAGGGAGGGAAGGAAGGAAGGGAGGGAAGGAGGAAGGGAAGCAAGGGAGGGAGGGAGGAAAGAAAGAAAGAAATGGTGAGAGAAGATAAACTTGTCTTGTTTCTCATCTTAGAATAAAGCTTCCAGCCTTTCATCTTTAAGTATGATTCGAGCTGCAGGTTTTTTGTAGATTAATTTGAGGATGGTTCCATCTATTCCGAGTTTAGAGAAAGTGTTTCTCACCATGAAAGGGGGTTGGATTTTTTCATACTTTTTCTGCATCAATTAAGATGATCATGTGGTTATATCTCCCTCTATACTATTATGTGCATATTACATTGATTTCCTATGTTCAACCAATCTTGTCTTCTTAGAATAAATGCTTTTGGGTTTTTAATATGCTGTTGGATTCAATTTGTTAGTATTTTTCCCCTGAAATTTTTTATTAGTTCTTATAATAGATACACACAATATCAGGGTTTATCTTTTGGAGGGGTACCAGGGATTGAACTCAGGGGCACTCAACCACTAAGCGACACCCCCAGCACTATTTTGTATTTTATTTAGAGACAGGGTCTCACTGAGTTTCTTAGTGCCTCATCTTTGCTGAGGCTGGCTTTGAACTCACCATCCTCCTGCCTCAGCCTCCCTAGCCTCTGGGATTACAGGCATGCCCACCAAAAACAGCTTGGGGTTCATTTTAACATAATTATAGAAGCATGAAATAGCTTACTAATATTTTGCTGAGGATTTCATGTCTATATTCATAATGTTTTCTGTTCCTTTTAAGATCTTTTTGTCTTGGGGCTGGGGTTGTGGCTCAGTAGTAGAGCACTTGCCTAGCATATGTGAGGCCCTGGGTTTGATCCTCAGCACCACATAAAAATAGATTTTAAAAAAATATATCTTTTTGTCTTTGGAATTCTACAATTTTCTTATGATGAAATTAGCTATGAAATTTATTCTTTTTATTGATCCTGCTCAATATTCATACCTTTTTTTTTTAGAGAGAGAGAGAGAGAAAATTTTAATATTTATTTTTCAGTTTTCGGCGGACACAACATCTTTGTTTGTATGTGGTGCTAAGGATGGAACCCGGGCCGCACGCATGCTAGGCGAGCGCGCTACCGCTTGAGCCACATCCCCAGCCCAATATTCATACCTTTTATTATCCTTTATCTTTTTAAAACTATGCCTCCTAGATTTTTAAATTCTCCTTTCTTTACTTCCTACCCTCCTTTTATTATACTTTCCATATTTTTATTTCTATATTTCCTTCTCAAAAATTTGTTCCAGTGTATTCTTCTGTTCATTACTTCTAGCTTTACATAACCTACTGTTAAAAACCATTATTTAGGTTTTATTTTGATTACTCAGATGTTAACAGCTGGGGATATAACCCGGGGTAGAGCATTTGCCTAGCTTGTAGAGGCCCTATATTTGGTAGTCCTAGCACCAGAAAAACATAAAAACAACAGGAAAAACAAACAAAACCCTATAAGATGTAGTGTAAAGAAAACACTGAACCTGAAATGAGAAAAACTGAATTCTGGGACTGGGGTATTGCTCAGTAGTAAAGCACGTCCATAGGCATGTATAAGACCCTAGGTTAAAATTGCAAGCACCACCAACAAAAGTATACAAAATCCTAGTTCTGCCACTCACTGGCTTTGTGACAAATCTCAGCAATTGAATTTTTAAGAGCAGTTTTGGCCACACCATCTTATGATGAAACTGTAGCAGAAACTTAAATACAACTCAAGTTAACACATTTCTATAATACACAATTGATGCAGTTTTCATAGTGAGGAAGGCACTGAAAACTATCTACATGAGGCATATTTTTTCTTTTTCTTTTTGGTGCTAGGCATTGAAATGAGGACCTCACACATACTAAGAAGCAAATGCTCTGTTAATGAACTACACCCCTAGCAGCAAGGTATGGTCTTGATGCTGAGATATGTTGATATAAACTGAGGAGGATATAGCTTAAAATTTTTGATAATATTTATTTATTTATTTTCTAGAAAATAACTAAAGGACACTAAATCCCTAAGATGACCAAACTGCTTGGGTGACAATGGCTTTTATACTCTGATCTAAAGCAAAGAAAATATATAAATAAGGCCAAGACAAGATATCAGACATTTGGGGTGAGTTCAAATTTAGTTTCTAAGAAATTATGCATCTAATTTATAAATATGTATGGTGGCTGGAGGTGCAACTCGGCGGTAGTGGGTACGTTAAGTGTGAGAAGCCCTGGGTTCAATACTCAGCAATCCTCTCTGTAAAAAGCTATGGTAGATCTTACTGCAGAAATGGTTTATGTAAAACAGAAGTGTTAAGAAACATTTAGGGCTGGGTATTTAAGCCTGGAGACTCAGGAGGCTGAGACAAGAGGATTCCAAGTTCAAGGTCAGCCTAGGCAACTTAGGGAGACTGTCACAAAAAATGTCAAAAGGGATGGGAATATAGGCAAGGTGGAAGAGCGTCCCTGGGTTCAACCCCAAGTCCTGCAAAAGAAAAAAAGAAAAAAGAAAAAACATTTAGGGCTGGGGCAGTAATGTCAGTGGTAGACTATTTGACTAGCATGCGTGAGGTTCAGGGGTTTGATCTCCTACACTGAGAAAAATAGTATAAAATTCCTTTTATACTATTCCAAATACAGCATTCTATAGACAGGTTGGCCCTATTTTAACATTATGTGAGACTATCACTGACACTGGTATACAAAGGATTCTGGTTTCTGGTACTCAAAGTACTGCCTTTTTTTTTTTTTTTTTGAGGATTGAACTCAGGCCCTTTTAGATGCTAGGCTCCACCACTGAGCTACACCACCAGCCCTTGTTTTCTTTTTCAAAAGACAATATGACATTTTATTCTTCTAAATGGATGTACTATATTTAATTAGCCTGTGTTGTGGAAATGTTGTTTTTGATCTTTTGTTATTACAGTGATTCAGTGAATAGCTTTATACATGCCTTTTCTTAAACAGAGAAATGATAAATTATTAGAAATAATTATTGTATCAACAGATTTATAAAACATTTCTTTTCTTTTTTGTGGTACTGGGAACCAAACCCAGCACCTTGTCCATGCTAGGTGCTCTTTCATTGACCTAGACCCTCAACCCTTCTTTGAAATTTTTATTTTGAGGCAGTATTGGTAAATTGCTCAGGTTGGCCTTGAACTTGCCACCCTCTCCCACCATGATGTTCAGCCTCATCTTGAGCCCTGAGGAATTGAGCTGGCCTTGTATGGACTAAGACCTCTGAAACTGTGAGCCCTCAAATAAACTCTTCCTCCTCTATAGTTGTGCTGGTCAGGTCCTTTAGTCACAGCATCAAAAAAGGTGACTAAAACAATTAAAAAAAAAAAAAAGCCTGGAATATTTATTAGAACTATCAAATAATTATTGGCTGGGTACATAACTCAGTTTACTTGTCTATTATGCACAAGGTCTTGGGTTCAATCCCCAGCCTATGAAAAAATAAATAAGTAGGGCTGGGGATGTGGCTCAGTGGTAGAGCATTTGCCTAGCATAATCAGAGCCCTGGGTTTGCTCCACAGTACTGCAAAAAATAAAATAAATAAATTTTTTTTAAAAAAGTGTTTTTTCTTTTTTTTTTTTTGTACTCGGGATTGAACTCAGGGGCATTCGGCCATTGAGCCATATCTCCAGATCTATTTTGTATTTTATTTAGAGACAGGGTCTCACTAAGTTGCTTAGCACTTCGCTTTTATTTAGGCTGTCTTTGAACTAATGATCCTCCTGCCTCAGCCTCCCGAGTGGCTGGGATTAAGGTGTGCACCATCGTGCCTAGCTATAGTGACTTCTTTCAAATAAGTTATAAAATTGTATCAAATCATACACTGAAATATGTAATTCAATCATTCCTCAATTCACTTTCCAATTTCTATTATTACCAAAACCAAAAATTATACAATAATTGCCATGCAGTCCCAGCCCTATAATGTTGTTGTGTTTTATCATTATTTTTTTAAAAATATTTTTTAGTTGTAGTTGACACGAATCCAGGGCCTTGCATGTGCTTTTCGAGTGCTCTACGGCTGAGCCACAACCCCAGCCCCTATAATGTTGTTTTAATAAAGTTTTATTATTATATGACTTTCATTTTGACTTATGGTAAAAATCCACCCTGTATGTTCCACAATCCTTTTCTTTCTCTCTTTGTTATACGGAAATGAACCGAGGGCTTTGTAATTGCTACTAGACAAGCATTCTACCCCTGAGTTTAATTTTTTTTTTTAAATTTTGAGATTGGGTCTCACTCAATTGCCCAGGCTGGCCTTGAACTTGTCATCTTCCTGCCTTGGTCTGGAGGAGCTGGGATTATGGACCTGGGTTACTGTGCCTGGCTCAATATCTAATTTCAATGTTTTGTATTTTTTGTCTTAAAAGTTCAGTTACCACACTTACTTGAATTGCAAAACAGAAGTTAGGAAAAGAATGATTTCACTGATGGGTTTGAATAATAAATTGCCTTTGCCAATTAAATTGCACACCAAGGATTTTCCATAAATTTAATGCACTAAATATGCAACTTCAGGGTTTTAAAATATTTCTGACACAGTAAGAAAAATATTCTGTCAAAAGATAAAGGAATCTTTAGGTAAATTTGTTAAAAATTCTGTCTTTTCCAACTCCCTTTCTGTATATTGAATTAAATAAAGTACATCTAAGCAGTAACAGATAAATTTCTAGGGCATTTGAGAGTTACTGTATCTATCTAGTATCCTTCTCAGACACTGAGACAGTAAAAATTGCCTTCAATGCCTGGGTAACAGAATCTTTATGATTCAGTGCTTTTCAATCCTTATGATTTCAGTGCTTTCATCAAATATAATGATGACAGATCACTGCAATCTCTGACCATGTAACTTGCAAGAAGTTAAAGTAATTGAATGACTTGACGTTATTAAAACTCTTTTCACTTCCATATTTATTTACATAAGCAAGGTTCTCCAGACATACAAAAATAAGACACAATACCATTGATGCTGATACCACACCAGGCAGAATGGCTGTCATCAAGAATACAAATAATAATAAATGCAGGAGAGGATGTGGAGAAAAAGAAACATTTTTACATTGTCGGTGGGACTATAAATAGTACAACCACTATGAAAATCAGCATGAAGGTTCCTCAAAAGACTAGGCATGGAACCACCATATGACTGAGCTACACGACTTCTTGATATAGCTTCTTGGTGTAGCTCCTGAAGAATTAAAGTCATCATACTACAGTGATATATGCATACCCATGTTTATAGCAGCACAATTCACAATAGGCAATCTATTAAAGCACCCAGGGTGTCTATCAACAGATGAATGAAAAAGAAAATGTGGTGTATATGTAACAATGGGGTTTTAAAAAAAATATATATAATTTTAGTTGTCAATTGACCTTTATTTAATGAGTTTATTTATATGTGATGCTGAGAATTGAACCCAATGCCTCACACATGCTAGGCGAGCGCTTTACCACTGAGCCACATCCCTAGACCCCACAATGGGGTTTTATTCAGCCATAAGGAAAAATGAAATTATGTCATTTGCAGGAAAAATGGATGGAACTACATTCCATTATGTCAAGTGAAATAAGTCAAACTCAGAAGGTTAAGAATCATGTTTTCTCTCATATATGGAATCTAGAGAATTTAATGGAAAAGAAAGGTGGGGGCAGAACTCATGGAAATCAAAGGGAGATCAGTAGAGGAAAGGAACCAATGCATGGGAGGTGGTAAAGGAGGAAAGTGCTGAGGATGATATTGGCCAAATTACATTGTTATATTGTATATGTGTGCATGCATAATATGTAACAACAAATTCCTTCATTATGTACATTATAATGCACCAATTTAAAAATGTGGGGGAAAAAAGACTATAACTGATGCTTAATCTATATCATTCTAGAAATACATATTATTCAATATATAATACTAGAAATATTTAAAAACTTCTCAATAAAAATATATTATAGGATGATTAATAAAAAAATTTTAAGAGCTTAGGTATAACTCATTGGTAAAGCAAGTGCTTTTTTTGCCTGTAGTGCAAGGCCCTGGTTTCAATCCTCAGAACCAAAACAAAGGCAAGATAAAAATATATATAAATATTGCTGGGTTCAATTCCCCGTACCAAAAACAAAAAATAACAACAAAAAACAAAACGGGGAAAAACAAACAAAAAAAAAAACACCACCACCACCACCACAAACCCACATATACATTAAAGAGCTGAGCATGATGATATATGTCTGCAATCTCAGCAAGGAGGAATGCAAGTTTGAGGCCAGCCTCAGCAACGTAGCAGGACCCTACGTAACTCAGTGAGAAATGGTCTCAAAATACAAAATAAAAAGGATGTGCTCAGTGGTAAAGCACTCCTGGGTTCAATCCCCAGTACCAAAACAAACAAACAAACAAACAAACAAACAAAAAATGACATTTTAAGAGCAGGGCATGACAATTATATTTTTGAAAAATTTTCAAAAAAAGTGAACTCAGGGGACTAGGGATATAGCTTAGTAGTGCTTGAGGCCCTGGGTTCAATACCCAACAACACATACACACATATACACAAGAAAACCCAGTTTGTATTAAAAGAGAAGCTTACCTTTTAGGTCGAGGAAGGCCCATCGGCGTAAGATTAGGATCAGGCTTGGGAATGGTTTTCCGAATGCGAATCTGTGAGACTTTCTTTAGTCTCTTCTCTGGCTCAGCCTGTTTTTATGGATTAAGAAAAATATGTTTAGGGCTAAGATGAATAAATAATTTAAAAAATTTTTAAATAATTAAAAAAAATGTTAGGGTGTGCTAGGAAGCACACCCTAGCATGCACAAGGCCCTGGGTTTAATCCCCAGCACCACAAAAAAAGAAAAGAAAAAAAAAATGTTCAAGATATAAACATTTTAAACAAAGTCCCTTTTCTTGACATGGCATCCTCAGTACATCCTTGGTACATAATAAGTAGCTCATGACAAAGCTCTCTCTCCTAATTTTAGCAACTATGCTTTTTACACTATTAAAGCAGAATTTACATTTAGTTTAGACACTGAGATTATTAATTCATAAAATTTGCAACCAGTGAAGGCATCAGATTTTACAAAACTGAACAACACTACTGGGTATGGTGGCATACACCTGTAATCCCAGCTACTTGGAAGGCTAAGGCAAGAAGACCCCAAGTTCAAGATTAGCCCCAGCAATTTAGTGGGGCTAATCTTGTCTCAAAATGAAAAATAAACTGGCATGGTGGCCCATGGCTGTAATCCCAGTGGCTCAGGAGGCTTAGGCAGGAGGATTACAAGTTCAAAGCCAGTCTCAGCAATTTAGTGAGACCCTGCCTCCAAATAAAAACAAGAAAAATAAAAAGGATTGGGGATGAGGCTCATGGTTAAGTACTCCTGGGTTTAATCCCTGGTACCAAAAATAAAAAGGATCTGAGGAGGTAACTCCCAAGCCTACCACAAATAAACAAACAAAATGTCAAAAATAAACAAAGAATACCATCATTTGCTAGCAAAAGTGGCTCTTTTGGTCCAAGTCTCTATAAACACTGTTAAATGCTATCACCAAGAAAAAAGTATCTGGAAAACAATGCAAATTAAAAAATCCAAGATGAGCTTGGTGGTGCTTTCATGTAGTCTCAGCTACCTGAAAGGCTCAGCCAATAGGCTCATTTGTGCTCAGGAATTGAGGCCATCCTAGGCAACACATTGAAATCTGTCTCTAAAAGTAAACTAAGATGAATAAATAATTTAAAAAAATCCATTCTTTACTGGCCAAGCAGAAAAACTCATATTCTCTGACACTTTGCTGAAACTAAAGGTGGCTCAGTCTAGACTCACAGGGGTCTCAGTCTGTACCTAACATAAGATGTGAGTCAATAATGGTGACCCCAATGTCATCACTGCCTTACTCCACTGGCACTTCACATTCACCTCTTTCTGTTCCGGAGGGCTGCTCTGTGGTTGGGGGCAGGCTGCTGTCACACCATCCAGTTCATCAAACCCAGGAACTTGGAACTCAGAGCCTGAAAGCAGGAGTTTGCTGACAGCTGGTTCTGTTACCAAGCAAGACTTTGGTACCAAGGCAGTGAGTGCAGGCTCTAGCCTAGCATCAGAGAAAGATAGAGAGATATAGATAGAGAGAGAGAGAGAGAGAGAGAGAGAGAGAGAGAGAGAAAGAAAAGAACCACATGAGATGGGTTCACTTTCTACTTCCAGCACATTCACTTTCTTAACATTCAAACTAGAATTGAAGACTTCCCTACTATGCAGGAACGACATCGCCATTCAGACTATTTTTTTATCACTTTGGGATATAGCCTAAGTCTACATATGTGAAATACAAGAATGTGATCAATCTATTTCATTGTTCTGTAGCATTTTTAAGAAAAAAATGTAAAAAGGAATGGACTTTTGGAGGAAGAAAACATTTAGTGGTCTGAACAAATAAACAGTGCTAAGATCAATCTCATTCAGGGAATAAAGTTGGCTAAGTGATAAGTCCTGAATTGAGAGGGGACTTCTGACATGATAAACTGGTTAATAATTTTTACTTTTATAAAAACTAAAAAGTATTGATTATACATCCCTAGTTGCTACTTAAAATATAGCACATTTGAATCTCAGAGACAGCTATAAGAGGTAGATTGGATTTATGGAGACAAGAATCTCTCTTTCTACACACACACACACACACACACACCCCTACAACTGAAGTTTTGTGTGCCAGAGGCTTACCTCATCTGACTGCTGCTGGTGTTATATGTAACTTCCATGCCTGGAAGAGGCACATATGGTAACATGGTGTGGCTGAAGTGAATCATAAATAGAAAAGCAGCAGGTTAGAGGAGTGAGACAACAGGAAAGGTTTCTGAGTATCATGGGTATTAGCACATTATGTAAAGTCCTAAGAAAGATGAAAACCTCCTAATTCATGAGAAATAAACTTATGTGCCCATCACTGAAACAGATGCAGGTTGACAGAAGATTATTTTCTCACTTAAATGGAAAGAAGGTAGAGAAACAGAGGGAAGTAAAAGAAAGGAGGGGAACAAGACTGAATTTGGGCCTATACCTTTTCATCAAGTTGTTGAGTATGTATATTAAAGATTAAAGATAGCTGGGCTCGTGGCTCATGCCTATAATCCCAGTGACTTGGAAAGCTGAGACAGGAGGATTTCAAATTCAAGGCCAGCCTCAGCAATTTAGCAAGACCCTTAGCAACTTAGCAAACCCTGTTTCAAACTAAAAAACAAATAAAATAAAAAGGACTGGGGGTACAGCTTAGTGGTAAAGTGCTTCTGGTTCAGTCCTTAGTACAAAAATAAAATAAAAGTTAAAAATATCTTCTACTACTTAGCTCAGTATTGTTAAAATTCACCATTTTGTATAATCTTACAAAATAGTAAGGAAAAACATTTTCTTTAAAGCCAAGTGGCACATAAAACATGGCTATGTAGAAGAAAATTGCTAAGTTGATTCCTTTATAATTATAATTTATGTATTTAAAGATAAAACAACAACAACAGCATTAATCACTTACAGAAGCATTCATAGGCTGGGTGCGGTAGTGCATGCCTGTAATCCCAGCAACTCAGGAAGTTGAGGCAGAAGGATCCCAAGTTCGAGACCAGTCTCAGCAACTTACTGAGACCCTGTCTCAAAATAAAATAAAAAGGGCTGGGAATGTAGCTTGGTGATAAAGCACCCCTGGATTCAATCCCTAGCACAATCAATCAATACAAACTTGGTACATGCTTTATTAACAAGGTATTTGTATGATGACCATACAACCCATTTCCCTTTACAAACAGGAAGAATGAAGCTAGGCATGGTGGCACACACCTGTAATCCTAGCTACTTGGGAAGCTGAGGCAGGAAGATTGCAAGATTGAGGACAGCCTGGGCAACTTAGAGAAACCCTGTCTCAAAATTAAAGGGCTGGGGACACAGCTCAGTGGTAGTTTGGTCTAGTATGCATGAGGCCCTGGGTTCAATCCCCAGCACCTAGAAAAAAAATAAAATAAAAAGGGCTGGGGGTATAGCTCAGTGGTAGAGCACTTGTCTAACATGGGTAAGACCTTGGGTTCAATCTCCAGTGCCACAAAAGAAAAGAAAAAAATTAAAAAAAAGAAAGAAAGAAGAGGAATGTGCCTAGTAGCTAGGAAAAATAGATAATTCGTTTTTTTGTTTGTTTGTTTTTTTCAAGGAATACTGACAAATAGGAAAGAAAGGCAGAGTGAAATATAGGAAAAAGACCTGACCAATCAGGAATCAGCAGATCTTGATCCTAGTTCTAGTTCAGTGAAAAACCTAATCAACTCAGGGATTGAGCTTAGAAAGAAACCTTCATGTGCCTAAGTCTCGACATTTATAATAAAGGCAAAAAAAGCTGGGCATGGTGGAGCATTCCTGTAATCCCAGCAATTTGGGAGACGGAAGCAGAAGGATTTTAAATTTAAAGCCAGCCTCAGGAATTTAGCAAAGCCCTGAAAACTTAGTGAGACTCTTGTCTCAAAATTAAAAAATAAAAGTAAGGGCTGGGGATGTAGTTCAGTGATAAAGCACTTCTGGGTTCAATCCCCAGTTTTAAAAAAAAAAAAGTGGTGGGTGTGTAGAGATGCTTGATGCTTGTTCAACCTGTACTACAGAGTGAAGAGTGCTGGAAAATAAGGTTCAAAGGAAAATGTCCTATGAAAACATAATTTAATCTGTTAAATCTTGTTTTCTGAGGTTATACATTTTACATTGCTGGAAAACACTTCTAATTGTCTTTAGAAAAACAGCGAACTTCTATCTGAGACACATAATGTCAAAGCACTTTTAGAGGCAATGAGTAGGAAAAGTCCCTATCAGTACCTCCTCTCCACCTTCTTCTTGAATTTAAATTAAATTAAAAGCTAGATATAAGAAGTAAGGCCAGGTGTGATGGCACACACTTGTAATCCCAGTGGCTCAGAAGGCTGAGGCAGAAGGATTGCAAGTTTGAAGTCAGCCTCAGCAACTTAGTGAGGCCCTAAACACTTAATGAGACCCTGTCTCAAAATAAAAATAAAAATAAGGGTTGGGGATATGGCTTAGTGGTTATGCACTGATGGGTTCAATCCCTAGTAACTCTTGCCCCCCAAAAGTGAATATTCTTTTACCTACAGGACAAATGCTCATAATTCATAATTAATCTTTTGATTTCAGTACGCAATGTTAGGGTTCTGTAGCATTTTTCCAAAACCCCTTTATTTATTTACCTCTCTGCTAAAATGTATAAAGAAATGCAAAGGTTCGAAAACTGGATATGCTGATATTTACATAATTTATTTCTTTACTAAAACAGTATTTATTCTGGCTGGGCAAGGTGGCGCATGCCTGTAATCCCAGCGGCTCGGGAGGCTAAGACAGGAGGACCACGAGTTCAAAGACAGCCTCAGCAATTTAGCGAGGCACTAAGCAACTCAGTGAGACCCTGTCTCTAATTAAAATACAAAATAGGGCTGGGGATGTGGCTCTGTGGTTGAGTGCCCTTGAGTTCAATTCCCAATACCAAGGGGAAAAAAAAAGAAGTACTTATTCTGTATTCTTACATGCCTAAAACTGAGTTAGATGCTGCTATATACATGCTTTGTGACAAAGATACAGTTACAAGCCATTGTGACTATTTACAATCTTTCACTTGTAAACTGGGGGAATGATGATAAAAGAAGAGATTCAAAAGACTGATGGTTTGAAGAAAATGAACAGAAAAAAGAATGACCAGAATACAGGTACAGATTCTATATGACAATTAGGGGTATCCACACCTAAGAAGTACTGTTGGACTTTTCTCATCAGAGATCTGCCAAAATAAACCTCCAGTGCAGATACAGAGACGACTGAAAATGGCCTTGCCAAAAGTTCTTTTTCTCTCCCCAGTCGGAGGAAGCAAAGACGGGACATTTTTAAAGAACAAGGCACAGATATTACCTGCTTGTGGTGCCCAGACTTGGTGGTCGCTTGGAATGGAGAGCAGAGATTTCGAAGGAGCAGGAGGAAGGCCCGTGCTGGCTCCAAATGGATAATACCCTACCCACAGAGTAGGGCAGAGAACAGAAGACCTTGTCTGCTATGGAGGCTGAAGACTTTAACCCTTTCAAGCCCTGTGTAAACTGGGTCATGAAGAGCCTCTGCATGGTAGGCATGTGACTAGAAAAGCTCCGTTTTTTTGTCCAGATTCGGTAACATCCCGGGGAACAAAGTGCAAGAAGTGTGTGAAGGCCAAGGACAGAGCAGTCTGCTCTGCTCTGGACTATGGAAGAGCCTCCATAGTCTTGGAGAGGAGCTAGAGTCTGTTGAGAAGCCTGAGTGTGTGCCTGACTATGGAGGCCAGTATCTTCCCTGAATGTGGCCATCCCAGGGCAACTGTGGGACAAGAAAAAAGAAAAGGTCCACTTGGGAGGTTGAGATGGGCACTGGGGGGCCTCTCCTAAGGCAAGCCTTGCTGGAGCACAGTGCTCAGGAAAAGTCTGTGAGGATTCAGTCATGTAATCTGGGGCTAGTTTCACATGAAAAGAAACTGGGAGGATTTCAGAACCAAACAGCAATGATGGCATCTTGTTGCTCAAATCTATGAAGCTCCTTTTGATGGCTTCGAGAGAATGAAGTTCCAAGGGCTTACTGTCGGGTCTCTTGTTCCATCCACTAGCTGCCAAATGTGGATTCAGCTGCATTGCATTATATGAAAATCCATCTAGAAGCCTTTTGTATCTGAGGCGTTTGTAGCTTTTAGCCACTGGAAGAAGTGCAGAGGAACATCGCCGATATCTGAGTTTCTGGGTTTTTATGGCTGGGGCTAGTTTGGAGGCAAGGATGGACAGCTTGTTTAGTAAGGCTAATTCTTTGGTAGGCTTTCTATAATTCAGGCTCTTCAAGGGATGGAATGGAACAGTCCTCTGCTTTGGTATGTGGCTAAGCAAGCTCTTGGTAGGTAGTGTTTTGGATTCCAATCGTGCAGAAGCAGATGCAGCATATGAGCTGAGAAGTCTGTGTGCTTTTGTGGGGATGGGATCAGAGGAACTCTTTCCGAAGGCTGAACTTCTGATTTTACTTATTTTCCTCTTCATGCTGACTGGCTCCTGACAGGCAACTCTCTTACATGTTCTATGGGGCTGCTTCTTTAAGGGAAGCATTTCTTTCTGACAGGAAATGTTCACAAAGGCACCATGTATTTGATCATACCCAGCAGACCTGGGGTCTTGTGCTTTCTGAGGGGCATCAGGTAGGCATGGACCTGTGCACAACTCAATGTCCTTCTTTAATGGATGACATAAGCTTTCAGGGTCTTCCAACCTCTGAAACTGTCTGGCAATGTTGCCCATGGTTGGCTTTGATAGGGTGATTTCTTTAATCATGGTGGACTCATTTTTGTTAGCCTTAGGTTGGTTCTTATTTTTCACCACATCAGCCAACATATTAGATGATGCGCGTTGTTCCAAAACCATATGTGTTCCTTTTTGATGTACTTGTTTCTCTTCCTTTGGCAACATATAGTCCAAGACCCACTGGCTTTGTTGTTTCTCAGCATCAGCATGCATGCCCTGGCATTTCAAGTGGGTCTTGCTCAAATTAGCACTATTACCACCTTTTACGGTAATCATCTCTTTAGATTCCTCCCCGACAGGTAAGTGACCCAATGTATCTCTCAAAGGATCTTCAGTTTCCTCTCTATTCACTTTAGTTGCTTTTTCTGCTGTCAAAGGTGAATGTCCATCAGTAGAATTCTCCTGAGAGTGATAATCTTTGCAAATATTATTTTTCACACTGATCTGCATACTGTCTCTTTCACTAGGATTACTCATATCCCTCAGAGCTCCCTCCTTCATCTCAAGCAGGACTGTGCAGTCTTCCATAGTTTCACACAGCATTTCACCCTCATTTGGTGTGAAGAGATTTTTCAGGTCAGTTTTTTTAACCCTAGTATCAGTTTCTGAATTTTCTCGAGCAGACAGACATAAAGACATTATCTCAATTGATTTCATGCTCCCTGGGGATACATAGGTCTCATCTTGGCATCTAGAAAACATCAAATCTTTTGAGGAAATTTCAAAGGGTATTTTCTTGCATGATACAGAATTTAATTCTAGTCCTGATCCTTCGGTTATTCCTTGTGTTTCTTTCAGAGATGTTCCTTTACCTTGGTGTTCATGACAAATATAATTTAAAGACATGTTTATTCTACCCAGTATTTTTATATCTGGTTCATGATCTGCAACTGACTCCATATCCTGAGCACAAGAATCTGAATACTCTTCCATTTCACAGTCTTTTAAAGATCTGCATACTTTCTTCTCACATGATTTTTTCATTTCAAGGGATTCCACTGGAGAAGCAGCAGCATTTGGAAGATATGAGTCCTGTTTCATTGTTCCTATAAATGTGGCATTCAGTTCTCCTCTCTGAGAGGAGGTACTCCTTGAGGTTTTATGGGATGCCAGTGTATCTTGCCTTACACCACCACTAAGTGTACTGAACGCTTTCATGTCCACCATGCCTTCCATAGGCTTTTTATTATAGTCAGCATTGACCAAGTCTATGATATCATCTGTGAACTCTGCAGAGCCAGAAATATTTTCAAAGACTCCTTTTGAATCACCTTCTTTTGGACTATCATAAGACAGTGAGTTATTACTGCTTGAACTGGCTATCAGGTCTTTTTTGTTGTGATTTTCCTCTCTGTTAGAATCTATGTTGGTCTCTCTGTGGTTACTATCTCGTGCCTCCTCAGCTGATTTATTTTCATCTCTGTACTCATTTGGACTGTTTTGGTTACTGTGGCAGTCAAGGACTTCACTTATCTTCTGATCAAGAGTTTCAATTGTTTGGTTCATAGTCTTAAAACTGGAGAACATAATAGTAGAAGCCTTGTCCAACAATGTTTCAGGACTTGGAATGTTTGCAGATTGATTTAGTTCTCGTGTAGCACAATCAGAGATGTTATATTTATAAAACACCGTCTCTTTGGGTATATCTGTTTCTTTTCCATCTAGTCCTTCCTCATTGGGTTTGATGTGACTGATGGTGTGAATGGTTATGTTTGAAGCTCCACTATCTGACACTCCTTCTGTCACTTTATTTCTGATCTTAATTCCCAGAAGTCTACCTTTAATTTCTCTCCTATCAAGTTCACTCTCTTCTGATGTACAACTCAATTTACGGGTGCTATTTTCCATGGAGTCTTCTATTCCTTGGGAGTGGTGATCATTATGCAGAAACCCATCTTCACATTTTGTAACAGAAGAGTTCAGGATGATTTTGTTGGGTTCAAAAGAAGCACAAGCAAAACACATGTTATCTTCTGATGCATTGCTTCTTATACAATGACAGCTGAGGATATCCTGAGATTGAACATTTTGACATTCTGTGACAGAAACATCTTGAGGAAAGCCAGATTCTTCTTTTGTACTTGGGAGGAACCTAGGATGTAGATCTTCTGTTCCTGAGTCAGTTATTTCTTTTCTTCTTTCTAGGTTTCGTGGGTTGACATTTAAGGTAGGATTGTTTGAAGAGGCACCACATGTTTTTCCAACTAATGGAGAGATGTCTTTCATTTTTGTTGTAATGGGAATGATTTGAGCATCAGCAATAACAGATCTTCCATTCTCTAATGGAGGATGTTGGCTCTGTTGGGCATCTTTGCTTGTGGCTAAAGGCATCTCTCTGTTTATATTTAGTAGGGAGTTGGTTGGCAACTTCACATGGTCTTGAGAATTAAGGGACACTTGATTTAAAACACATTCATTTTCTACTTTGTTTACAACCAATTTGTTGGTATCAGAAGATTCACTCATCTCATGGGCAATACTCTGTTCATCTAAATGTGAACTATTGTTATGTGAGGTCTGTATAGTTTTTTCTGTCTCAGATCTATAATCCAATTCTAGAGATGGTGGTAACTGAACAATATCTTTCTTGGGTTTTGATACTTCATTAAATACAGAACTTATCTCATCTTTTGGCATTAAAGTCATACGACATTTTCTTTTGGACAGAAAATCAGTACATGATGCTTCATTTAACTGGGTGTCACCTTCCAGATTTCTCTGGATGCTGACTAAGGAGTCAGAGTCTTTACTATAAACCTTTTCACTTAACAAACTGGATTCTTTAGTGGTTGTCTGTTCTGGCTCTTCATTCTGCACCAAGGAAGAAAAACTGCTTTCTTCAGAGTGTCCACCTGGATGCTTCATATTACTAACAGTTTCTCTATGGTCCTCAGAGTTTGTAAAGCTACCCTGAATATCTGAAGTGATTTTCAAATCATTTTTTTTAAACATTATTTCTGTGGTTTCAGTAAAAGCCTTGGGCATTAAAGAACTAGAGCTGTCTGTATGGGTTCTACCTTGAATGCAACAGTTACTGTGGATATTTTCTTTTGGGGAATTAACAGTCTCTTTTTCACCAGAACAATAATTACTGGCATCCTTTTCTGGTTGCCTGGATTTAATAAGAAAGAGTTCATCTCTTTCACTCCTGGGATTTAAAAGTTGTTCTTCACTTTCTTCTCTAGAAGCCAAGTTCTTGCTTTGATCATCCTTATAAAAATAGGAACTGTCTGTCTTTTCAGCAAATCTCTTCAACAAACCATAGCTTTCAAAACCACATTTTTCTGAGGATGTTGTTCTGGATTCTGGATCAGACAAACTTGGTGTGAAATGTGAAATTTCATAATTTTCTTCCAAGGGTTTTACAGCATCTACATTTCCCATAGCTGTGGAACTATCATACGTAGAACAGCAGTTTTCATTATGGTGGCCCAGACTCTGTTGGTGATTGTCATCTGCTTCACAGACAAGGCTTAATTTACACAATTCTTCTTTCCCACTGTCCACTTTGGAAATAGCACTGTTCCCTGGTAATAATGACAACCAAGATGGACAAGTTTTTAATTCTCCACATTCTTTTTCTTTAGGAGTTGCTTCTGTTAATCCAGGGTCCACAAAGGTTAAAGGCTCTAAGGAAACTAATGTTCTGGTTTCTGAAACCTCACCACTGGTCATGATTTTGTCTACTTCTGGGTATTCGCTGCACCCAGCTGAGAGACCTTTACTCACATGGCCATTCTTGTGTCCTTCATTATTATCCGTCTTAGTCCTATTGACCTTCATACCTTGTACATCTTTAATAGATTTCAGTGGAGTTTCAGTTGTAATCCATACTTTTCCTTCTGCACAAGAGAAATAAATTAAAAACAGTATGCAATCATAAAAAAAATTGCTTTACCTTAATGAATCATGCAACCAATGGCAACAATACCCAATTCAAAAAAAGAGAGTCACAAATTAGTGTGCCATACCATCAAAATGACTTTCTCTAAATGTTACTTAGCATTCAGCAATTAATGCTGGACAATTAAATACAACATAAAGACACATGCCTAATTCAGAATCTTAAGAAGTTTCCATTTTAAAACATTAATAGAACAGATTCACAATATAATAGCTTATATCATTAGATGACTATCTTCTTACTTGGACTTAGATGCATTACAGATAAAATTACTCTTTAAAAAAAAAGTTATGCATAAAACAACATATATTAGAGTGTGATGGTGCACACCTCTAATCAAGCTACAGGCCAGTTTGAGACAGGAGAATCACAAGTTTGAGGCTAGCTTTCGCATCTTAGTGAGACCCTGTTTCAAAATAAAAAATAAAAAGGGCTGCAGATTTAGCTAAGTGTTAGGGCATCCCTGGGTTCAACCCCTAGTATCACAAAAACAAAACAAAAACTATATTAAAAAGATTGATGTATAAATTGAATAATTTTGAACCTAATTACCTACAATAACTGTCTCTGTATATAATAGAGATGATAATTATTGAAACTGAGTGACAGGCACATGGAGACTTAGTATATGCTTTCTATTTATGAATAAGTTTGAAAATTTCTATTATGAAACATTTAAAAGAGAAAAATATTTCTTAGCAGAATGTCAGTACAATTCATAAAGAAGTATCAATATATAGACTTTTTCTGAAATCCTAGGTATAGGGTGCAGTACAATGTAGTTCCTCAAATTTATTATTAATCTACACACAATATATATACATTTTCATCTTTCTTCCCCTTTTAGAAAACAAATCCAAAGCTACACACACACACACACACACACACACACAGATGTGTGTACATGCATCAGATATGCACACAACATACCTATACTAAACCGATAAAGCAAAAAAAAAAAAAAAAATCAATTTAAAGATCGAATTCCCACTAAAATAAAAACTCTAGGGCTGGGGATATAGCTCAGTTGGTAGACTGCTAGACTCACATGCACAAGGCTTTGGGTTCAATTCCCAGCACCACCAAAAAAAAAAAAAAAAAAAAAAAAAAAAACCCAACTGTATTAGGATAAAGATTATGTTGGGTTTGTTCTCTCCTCTTCCTTGTTGGCCAGCATAATGCCTGATATATAACAACACTCAATGAATATTTGTAGAATTAATGAATGTACAGAGTTAGGTCATATCAACAAATGTTATTAACAGTGAGTTCCTAGGCTTCCCTATTCATTTCTCAATAAGTACCAAGAATAGCAATTACTAAGAAAGGGCTATGGATGTCTTTGAAGCCCCTTGACTCTATGATAACTTACCTCTCTGGGTCTCAAGTTTCCTCTTTTGTAAAAAGCATTGGTAGTACACTTACCTCATTGCTATATGCAGGACTGAAGTAAATAATACATGTAAAACACCACCTGGTACAGTGCTTGCCATATAAAGAAAAGATGGCTTTTCTTTTTGATTCCTTATTTTACTGCACCTAAGAGTAGTCAATTGATAATAACTAGGCTTGGAACAGTACTTATATATTTGGAGTCTGGGCTAGGGATGTAACTCAGTGGTAGAGGATATGTTAAACATATGAGAACTTCTGGCACCACTTAAAAAAAGTTTTTGCAGTGGGCTGGGGATGTGGCTCAAGCGGTAGCGCGCTCGTCTGGCATACGTGCGGCCCAGGTTCGATCCTCAGCACCACATACAAACAAAGATGTTGTGTCCGCCAAATACTAAAAAATAAATATTAAAAATTCTCTCTCTTTCTCCCTCTCTCTCACTGTCTCTCACTCTCTCTTAAAAAAAAAAAAAAAAGTTTTTGCAGTGCTGGGGACCAAATCGAGGACTTTGAGCATGTTAGGCAAGCACTGTACCCATTCAACTACATCTCTAGTCTCCCAAAATATTTGGAGTAAGCAAATACTAGATGGATAAATATATACTAAATTCCATAAGCTTGCACAGATACCAGTAATCAACAAAAGGCAGACTTGAAATCCTAATTTCCCACACAATATTTATTACCGTGAAACTAGTCTATTTTATCACAGCAGAAAATGCTACTCTACTCATGAATTTCTTAACATGAATACTCCAAATGGTTTTATTTTATCCTTCTACTGTATGCTATACCATTCATTAAACCATTTGTTCCACACCATCCTAGCTGTACCTCTCACTATATCTGCTCAAGAACATTGTAAAACTCTTTATCCATCCCCAAACTGTTTACAGTTGATTTACTTTGTGCAAGGCACTTCAGGTGAGACTCTCCCTCAGAGCCACTACCCTCAGAAGAATACTCATTCTTAACTTAAGTGAAGAGTTTTAGGGAGGAGGCAGAGGACCACCACTTCCCAGGCGATGTAGCTGAAGGCTAGGTGGGAAAGAAGGGTTGTATAAAGCTGCAAAGCAAAATTACACTAATCCCATTCTTTTGACTTATTTTTAATCATGTATTTTGAAATTTCAGAGAACTTTAAAGGAGAGTTTGAGGTAATTTATTTTTATTACAAAGTTTTCAAAAGTCTAGGGAACACTGACCTGGTCTCTGTAATACATGGATAAAGACTCACATACTGTATAGAATTATTATGAAGATTACAAGAATTAATATATGTACTCTCAAAAGTGTCAGAGAGGACATGTTCAGTTAATGCTAGCCATTTTTATTATTCCTTGGAACTCCTACTCCCTTACATACAAGCTCTGTCAAGACCTCTGTATGGGCTGGGGTTATAGCTCAGTGGTATAGCACTTGCCTACCATGTGTGAGTCACTGGGTTTAATTCTCAGCACAGCATATAAAGGTCCAACAACAACTAAAAAACAAAAACAAAAACAAAAAAAAACTTTCTGAATTAAAAAAAATCTCAGTAATACTATTTCTCAATTATTTATTTTTAATTTTTCTTTTTAAAAATATTTATCTTTTTAGTTATAGTTGGACACAATATGTTTATTTTATTTATTTATATGTGGTGCTGAGGATCGAACCCAGGGCCTCACATGCGCTCAGCGAGTGCTCTACCGCTCAGCCACAACCCCAGCCCTATTTCTCAATTATTCAATATACCACTTCTACTAGGCACAGAACTACAGTCCCAGCTACTTGGGAGACTGAGGCAGGAGGATCACTTGAGACCAAAAGTCCAAGACTAGCCTGGGCAACATAAAACCTTATTACAGAAGTAAATAAATAATGAAAAATAAAGAAAAAATAATTACTTCCATGAAACTGGAAGGACAGAAATGGAATTTTAATGATTGTTGTGGGTTACACTCTGGTTGAAGGAAGAGTTGGAAGATCAGGGAAGCTATCACAAGTATTAGGAACAAGCAGCCAGGAATGGTGGCACACACCTATAATCCCAGTGACTTGGGAAGCTGAAGCAAGAGAATGGCAAGTTTGAGGCCAGCCTCTGGAACTTGGCAAGATTCTCAGCAACTTAATGAGACCCTGTTTTAAAATAAAATAATAAAAAGGGCTGGGGATGTAGCTCAGCGTACAGTGCCCCTGGGTTCAATCCCCAGGCCAAAAAAAAAAAAAAGTATTTGAACACTGGAGAATGAAATTAACATTCTGTGAGTTATGTTACTCAGCTTGAGATGATCATGGACTTCTAGCTCTACATCTAAAAAATATTCACATTTGCAGGAGTTGGCAAGCTAATTCTAAAATTTATATGAAAATTCAAGTAGAATAAAACACCCAAAACGACCTTTAAAAAGAATAAGGTAAGTAGACTTAGACTTCCTGATTTCAAAGCTTACTATATTGCTACATTGTCAAGATAATAACATAGGTTAGACATAAATATCAACAGATAAAATGAGAAGTTCTATAGCTTGAATCTTATATATTCTCCAAAGACCTATATGTTAAAAAAGCTTGGTCCCCAGCCTGTGGCACTACTGGCAGGTAGTGGAACACTTAAGAAAAGAAAAGTTAAGATTATCAGGGGCATGCCCTGAAAGGGGACTGTGGGAGTTGGGTGGGGGTGGCACACACCTGTAATCCCAGTTACTTGGGAGGATGAAGCAGGAGAATCACAAGTTCAAGGCCAGCCTGGGCAATTAGCAAGGCTCTGTCTCAAAATAAGATAAATAGTGCTGGAGATATAGTTTAAAAAATAAATAAATAATTAAAAAAGGGGAAATACCTGGCTGGGGGTATAGATCAATGGTAGAGCATGTGCTTAGCATACTCAAGGACCTGGCTTCAATCCCCAGCATCCCACTCCAACCCCCCTGAAAAAAAGGAAGGAAGAAAAATAGAGAACCAACCTGGGCAGAGTACAAATTTTGGCAGTGGGGCCCCTGAAGAAAAAATACAAGAAGTAGATTTCTAAGAAGCATCATTTAATTTTCAACTTCATAGTAAATGATGAGGCAGCAGATGCATGACCTTGACCATGGCAAAGCAAGCTGAAATGCTGATAACACTATCAAAGATAATGTACATCTGGTTAAGTCAAATCCATGGTGGTTGTAAATACTTCTCGCATCCCCCAGACTTGAGGTATTCATAAACTTGCCTCCACAGAACTTTCCTCTCTGCCTTGCTATGACAGTCTGTGACTTTGTGTAGCTAAACTTGCTTTCTTGTGTGTAATACGGAATACCTTGGAAGATTCCTGGGAGACTAAATTAATACATATTATATTGAGGCTATTAAAAATTCCAGTAGAGTTGCTGATTTTAAGCTCCCCCATATCAAACAGAAAACCTTACACATGGCTTTGGGGGTGAGTTGGGGAAATCAAATGACTGATTTTGTCAGTTTAAGTCATTTAAAAAAATGGTGGTGCTGGAGATATAGCTCAGTTGGTAGAGTGCTTGCCTCTCATGCACAAGGCCCTGGGTTCAATCCCCGGCACCTCAAGGAACCACCAAAAACAAAAAAAAAAAGGTGAGTGGCACACATCTGTAGCCTCAGTGATTTGAGAGACTGAAAGAGGGACCATAAGTTCAAGGCCAGCTTCAACAAATTAATAAGACCTTGACTCAAAGAATAAAAAAAGGACTAGGAATACGGCTCAGTGTTAAAGTTTCCCTGGGTTCAATCCTCACTACTACTACTAGTAGTAGTATTATAAAGAAGAATAGTGGGGCTGGGGTTGTGGCTCAGTGGCAAAGCACTTGCCTCGCACATATGAAGCACTGGGTTCAAGCCTCAGTACCACATAAAATAAATAAGTAAAATAAAGATATTAAAAAAAACAAATAGTGGTCTGGGGATGTAGCTCAGTGGTAGAATGCTCACATAGCATGTATTAAACACTGGGTTTAATTCCCAGTACTGAAAAAAAAGGAAAAAAAAAAAAAAACAGCAGTGGAACAGGAAGAAAAATGGCATTGGGAAGAACTTGGTGTGGTGGAGCACACCTGTAATCCTAGGCTGAGGCAAGAGGATAACAAGTTCAAGGCCAGACTCAGTAACTTACCAAAGCTCTAACAACTTAGCAAGACTTTCCCGCAAAATCAAAAATAAAAAGGGATGAGGATGTAGCTCAGTGATAAAGTGCCCCTGGATTCAATCCCCAGTACCAAAAAAGGAGAAAAGTACATCTGAGTAGTTTATCTGTGGACACTTGTATCTATGTCCTATATGAATTAACTTTTTAGCTTTTTGGTGGAAAGTAGCTACATAAGTCTGAAAGAACAGTTTTTGTTTTGTTTTGTTTTTTCCCCTTTTTGAGTAATGGAGGGATTGAACCCAAGGGCACTATAACTGAGCTACATCCCCAGTATCTTTTATTTTTTATTTTGAAAAAGGGTCTGGCTAAGTTGCTCACACTGGCCTCAAACTTGAAATCCTACGGCCTCATCTTCCTGAATAGCTGGGATTACAGGTGCATCACTGGCAGATTATTTATTTATTTATTTATTATTTTCAGTGTGTGGTACTGGGGATTGACCCAGGATGTTGCACATGTTAAGCAAATGTTCTACCAATGAGGTATAGCTTCAACCCTTAAAGGACACAACTCAGGTTCTTCTAAAAGGTCATTTAGGAGCTGCGGCTGTAGCTTAGTGGTAGAGCGCTTGCCTAACATGTGAGGCACTGAGTTCGATTCTCAGCACTGCATATAAATAAATGAACAAAATAAATGTGTAAAAAATATTTTTTCTTAAAAAAAGGTCATTTAGTGTTAAATGAAAGTGCAGTTCAACACAAACAACATAAATCTTATGGAAGGATGTGGGTGAAAAAAATGCCAAAGATTAAGTCATACTGGAATCCCCATGAAAAGATCTTAGGGATGAGTTGGGGGCCACTATACTGAATCCCCTGTAAGCCCTAAAAACACTGTGAAACGTATAGACAAAACAGTATTTCTCTTTTTAGAGCAGTGTCCTTTAACACATACTGGACAGTCAAGTCTTTGAGCCACAGAGAAAATCTGTAGCAGTAGGAAGCAGGGTGATAAACCAGGACAAATGCTTTTTTTGTACAGACTTATAAAGGTGGTAAGAGTCAAATCTAACATTATATCACAGTAACAAAATTTTTATATTCTTTAACATACTTATTCCCTGTTCCCCACCACCACCGGCTTTTTGAGGTTCTGGTATGACAGTCCTCTCTTAAGATTATTTTTGGCCTATGGGTGGCAACAGGAGGAGAATCTCTATTCAGATACCCTCCGTTGGATCTTAGTTTCCTTCTTAATCAACCACCAATCAATGTAGAAGTAATCCTTCAGATGCCTAAACTCAGCCACTGTTTTGAGAAGCAAAATAAAATAACAAAAATAGAACTGACTTGAAAACTCTCAAGGTGACCCAAGTGAATGTTTCCTCTCATACTTGCCCCAGAGAACCACCATGTGCTAAACAATACAGGATGGATTTCTCCCCTGTCCCAGTTCATTCTTCTAAACAAGGAAATATATTATATTTGATTATATAAAATTAAATAAAAGACTTCAAGGAAAAATAAAAGGGAATTAAACTTTCATAAAAAGTAAGGCACTGCCTGATACAGGTATGTTCAGTCAGGTACATTCATGGGCAATATTTCTATAGCTAGGTCATCCTGCAACTAGCAGGGACCTACAGCCTTTATGTTCTGAATACAAAATGGAAATGTGAACTAAAACACTATGTGTAGTAAGTGGGAAAAGGAAACAATTCAGAGAAATAGATACCTTTGCTCCTTAGAAAATCTTCAGGGAGGTCTGCACGTAAAAGTTCTTTGCTGTTCTGCATCAGGAGGTCCTCCTATAGTAAGAAAATCCAGGAGTCAGGGAATATTCAGATACATGAAATTACGAATATTATTCTTTGAGAAAGTTTTTGTGTAGTTCTGGGGACTGAATTCAGGTGCTTGCAAGTTAGGCAAGCACAGCCCCAGCCCACCCCCACCCCCTTTTTTTAAACTTTTGAGATAAGACTTGCTAAATTGCCTGAGCTAGCCTTGAACTTGTGATCCTCCTACCCCAGCCTCCAGAATAGCTAGCTAGGATTACAGGTGTGCACCATTCCACCTGGCTGAGACTTCAGGAAATCTGCTAGCAGTCACAAAGATTAGGAACTGAAGGAAACCTCAAATTTAAGTAAATTCAATGCAAACTTTTACTTCTCTAGAATTAAAACCTGAAAAATCAGTCAAGTTTTTCAAGTCTGAATAATAATAGGTAAAAAAGGCCAAATTACAGATGCAAACAAAACCCTATAAGTGACTTCTGAATTAAAAAGACAAATTGTTGCAATATAATTTTAATCTTATTTCAGGGGAAAATATCAGAAAATTAGATGTATCTCAATCTCTAACCATTCTAGATATCTTAAATAAAATTCTTCTCAAATCTCTCAGAAAGTTTTGCTTTGTTTTTTAAAATCTTCCTCATCAAAGAAGGGAAGAGAAAAGGGATTATCACCAATGACAATTTGAATTACAGGTATGTACCAACCATGCCTGGCTGAGAGACTTCTATACGACTTCAGGAAATTTGCTATTAGTCACAAGGAGTAGAAATTGAAGGGAATCTCAAATTTAAGTATAATCAACAAAAATTTCTTCATCTTAAAAGCAGAAGAAATTTTTAAAATGGGACAGAACAATGGCAGAATGTGCACACCGTGACAAATGCCTTTGCAGCTCAGGAAGTGGGGCTGTGTACATGTTGAGTATCCCTTATTAAAAATGCTTGGAAACAGAAATTTCTCAGATTTCAGGATTTTTCAGATTTTGAAATATTTGTATATATATAATGTAATATCTCAGGGATGGGAGCCAAGCCTAAAAAATAAAATTTATTACATTTCACATATACCTTAATACAAACTGAATATAATTTTATACAACTATTTTTTAGTGTTCCTGCATTTTGAGTATGACCTGTCACATGAGATCAGGGGTAGAATTTTCCACTGGAGTCATCATGTTGATGCTCAGAAAGTTTTAGATTTTGAAGCATTTTGGATTTCAGATTTTCAGATAAGTGATGCTGAACCTGTATCAAGTTTACTGGGTGGGAGACTCTGACCAAACACAAATGGCTGTGAATGCTTAACTTTCCTTCTGAGTCATTTCTCTCCACCTCTTCTAAGGCTTAAACATTTTTGGTGAGGGGTACTGGGGTGCTCAATCTCTGAACCACATTCCCAGTCCTTTTTATTATTATTATTTTTAATTTTGAGACAGGGTCTTGCTTAAATTGCTTAGGGCCTTGCTAAATTTCTGAGGCTGGTCTCGAATTTGCAGTCCCCTCCCTTGGTCTCCCGAGTTGCTGGGATTACAGGCATATGCCATCACACCAGGCTAACATTTTTTTAAACATTGATTTAATTGATAAGTACAAAATTCTGATGCAACATCCATCAAAAGATACAGATCAGTGAAATCACTGCCGTAACTTTAAGTAATTTTTCTCTTAATTCTTATTTAAAGGAAAAAAAATTAGAGCTCTAAGCAAAATTCTGAAATTAGAAAATTAGAAACAGAAGCCAAGAAAGGAGCTTCAAAGATATAAACAATGGCAAATAAAATAAAATAAAAAATAAAAATAAAACACTACTATTGGAATTGAGAGATGAGACTTGAATGGACAGAGTTTCATAGTCTTTACTTATTGAAACTTTAGTGTGTAATATACTTGTAAAGAGGGCTGGGGATGTGGCTCAAGCGGTAGCGCGCCCGCCTGGCATGCGTGCGGCCCAGGTTCGATCCTCAGCACCACATACAAACAAAGATGTTGTGTCCACCGAAAACTGAAAAATAAATATTAAAATTCTCTCTCTCTCTTTAAAAAAAAAAAAAAATATATATATATATATATACATATACATATATATATATATATATATATATATATATACTTGTAAAGAGCATAAACTTCAAAACAAAATGAAATGAATCCTAGCATGAAAGGCAGAGAGAATAAGGGAAAGAGAAAACACTTACTACAGAAGAAATGATGGGATTAGAAAAAATTTGGCAACCATCACAGTAATCATCTCAAGCAAATGTCAATGAATGCTAAAACTGGTGGCTAAATGTTTGAACGAGAAACAATATTCATAATCTCAAATATGTTGTCATAAGAAACTTATCAATTATTAAAAGGAAAATAGTAACTTCACAATGGATAAACCTGACAGACCTCACCAAACCAACTCATCAAATCTCTCTTCAGGGAAGAGGCATCCCAACATTATGTGCTTCCTGATATGATCCACTGAGAAGAACAAACATCACTTCTGTAGTATTCCTGACCCCCAAACGCATACCTGGAATCTAATCAGGAGGAAACATTACACGAACCCAAACTGAGGGAAACTGTACAAAACAAATGACCTGTTCTCTTCAAAATTATGGGCAAAGGAACTGTTTATTCCAGATTAAAGACAAACGAGACATGTCAACTGAATGCCACAGTAATCTTGCCCCAGAAAAACTAAAAACATCTTCTTTTCCTTGGCATTAAAAGATAGCAATAGGACAACTGGCCCAATTTGAATATGATTTGTAGAGTAGATATAGGACTTGGTCAGCCACACTATGGTCAGGTAACAGAATGTCTTTGTTTGCTAGGAAATATACATTGAAGTATTTAGGCATCATGTCTATGAATATACTCTAAAATTATTCAGAAAAAAGAAAAAGAGGCAAAATATTAACGTGTGAGCAAGTTGCAGAAGATAATTCTTGGTATTATTTTTTCAACTTTTCTGTACTTAAATTATTTCAAAATAAAGGTTAAGAAAATATTTACTTAGGGAGGCTGAGGCAGGAGGATCACAAGTTCAAAGCCAGCCTCAGCAAAAAGCAAGGCACTTAGCAATTCAATGAGACCCTGTCTCTAAAAAAAATACAAAATAGGGCTCCGGATGTGGCTCAGTGGTTGATTACAGCTGAGTTCAATCCCTGGTACCAAAACAAAAACCAAAAACTAACAAACAAAAAGCCCTACATTTACTTGTAATTATACTTTCTACAAAAATGACATTGCTGTCTAGCTTGCAGTATGTTCAGTTGTTGCTGAATGGGACTTACTGCCAACTATTAAATTTGGTGTCTCATTTTGCTGAATAAGTGAAATTTTCCTTCAGTCAACATGGCAGGTAAGAGAGTCCTGGCCCTAGGAGGATTCATTTTTTTTTTTTTTTGGTTTAGCAGTATAAGTGTTTTGGCCTTCTGATGCCCCATAAATTGCATTTCTTTACAGAACTTTGGTGGTAAAAAGGGTGCGAGAGCCAGGTGTGGTGATGCACACCTGTATTCCCAGCATCCTTTGAGGCTGAGGCAGGAGGACTGCAGATTCGAAGCCAGTCTCGACAATTTAGTGAGGCTAGAAGCAACGCAGTGAGATATCCTGTTTTGAAATAAAAAGGCTGGGGATGTGACTTAGTGGTTAAGTGCCCTTGGGTTCAATTCCTGGTGCCCAAAACAACAAACAAACAAACAAACAAAAAACAACCAAAAAAGATGCTACCCTCTCATTCCACTGCCACTGAAGGGTGTTGTTTCTCAGCTTTTGCTCTTCAAATCTGCTGAAAGGAATTCCTAGATCTAAACACCCAGACACACCACTAATTTTCAAGTGTAAGGAAGCAACCCATTGCAACCTGTACTTTAGCTTACTGTAGTAAATCAGAAATTAGAAATAAATCATTCTTTAGTGTCAGTTTGGCAGTAAGTAACAATGTTTTATTAACTCTAAACCTCTCTATTTTCAGTGTTTACTGAACATGCAAAATGACATTTTTCCAAATTGGAAAAATGCCTATTCTGTGAGGTTGCCAGATACACAATTCTGAAATGGTCTTGCAAACTTCTTCAGACTAAAAAGCGCAGAATCAACTGACTGACTAGTGCAACTCTCCACTTGGATTCCTTTTAGGTCTCAGATGTACCATTTAACACTAAACTCATCATTTTCCCCAGCCTCCCTTGAAGAAAAAAATCAATATGCTTCTATTGCATGCCCTGCCATGCTCAATAGTGCCACTGCCCAAATAAGGAAGAAACTGGAAGAAAAGACTTTGGTTTTCCATTTTCACATGTCTAATCAGCAGCCAAGTATATGATTTTTATTCACAATATATTTCTCAAATAGGTCCTCTGCTCTCCATCCTCTCTACCTCTCAGATGGCTTATATTCTTCTCATCATTTCTCACTGAGATTACAGCAACTGCCTCCTATGTTTGTCGCATTAAACCCTGGGTTTCCTCCAGTGTAGTATCCAGTCTACCCTTGGGTGAGCCCAACAACAAGAAAATATATGTCCATATCAGTCCTCTTCTCAAAATCCTCCAGTGGCTCCTCATTTTTTATAATAAAAATTTTATAATAAAATTCAAATTCCTCAATTGGGTATCCATGCCTATTATGATACGACTCCTACCTACTTTTCTAGTTCCTGCCTCCCCCATGCATTCTGAGCATTTTTCCTCTTGTCTCAGTGTGTCCCTCCCCTTTGTCCTCTTCATTAGGCAAAATCCTGCTAATTCTTTAAGCCAAATAAATAAATAAAAGTTCAAAATGACACTATCCTCTGCTTTTCCGGTTCTCAGGCTAGGAGTATGATTTCAGAGATCATAAATTACTCTATGGAAAGGACAGAATGCAGTGGCAAGTTATACAATGAGTAGTCAGAGCTCTGTTTTAACCCCAGGACTCTCATCACTAGGTGGTACCAAGAGCAACCTTACACTGGTTTTAAGAAAAAATGGGGGGCTGGGGTTGTGGCTCAATGGTAGAGCGCTCGCCTAGCATGCATGAGGCACTGGATTCGATCCTCAGCACCACATAAATGTAAAATAAAGATATTGTGTCCACCGAAAACTTAAGAATAAATATTTTTTAAAAAGAAAGAAAGAAAAAAATGGGTACCATATAAAATATCTAAAAGGATTCCCTGTTGGGATAGGTTGCTCCTATGGAGGAGCTTCTTCCATTCTTGAGACCATAAATATTTCCTGTGAGAAAAGCCAATAGAACTATCAAATGAATTCTGGTAATGTTGCCCAGAATGACTACCAAGTTTTTCTGGGGCTAAATGCAGATAGTAACATAAAGGCTCCTTTGGATTCTAAATATCTCTTGTAACCCTGTGCAGTTTTAAACTTCATTGGCTCCAGCCCCTAAAGGGGCTGCTGAGATTTTAGAGTTGCCCTCACCTATTGCTTTCCAAATCTCTATCTAGAGATTTGGAATACCCAGGTGGAGCTCCAAACCCACTACTTCAGTTATGTTCCTTTTTCCTTGGTTCTGATTTGTAACCAGGAAAGGGAGAAAAAGAAGCTAAAACTAAGTCATTCCACTTGCCTCCTGCCATGCTGAGTTATCTTAAAATGTTCTGAGTTAAGATCCAGGTGTGGTGATGCATGTCTGAAATCTTAGCATCTTGGGAGGCTGAGGCAGGAGGATTATAAATTCAAAGCCAGTCTCAGCAACTTATCAAGGTCCTAGGCAACTTAATAAGATCCTGTCTCAAAATTAAAAAAAAATAAAATAAAAATAAAAAAGGGTTTGAGGAATGGAGGCTAAGGTTAAAATGGCCCTGGGTTTAATCTCCAGTACCAAAAAGAAAGTTTTAAGTTATCTTTCACCAGAAGACTAGAGACTACAAGGTTTGAAGTCTGAAATATGATCAGAAACTAAAAAGATTGAATAGGAAATAGAATGTGGAGGCTGAGGTCAGATATGGGGGATCCCCTCATGATGGTGGGTGGCCTCCTTATCGGGTGGGAGCTCTGCCATTTGGGTCTCTGGGTGTGGATAAGGGAAATAGAACAGCCTACTTGTATGCAATGGGCATGTAGCATAGTAGTTCTTTGTAATATTCCCAACCTCACTAGAAGGCAGCCAATCACATGGCGAATATGTGCAGAAATTTATCAGACCCAATTTCCTTTTCCTACAATATTCATCAACTAAACATTTTAACTTTCAGTATTCCTAGATGAAGGAATCCTAAATGTTTTACTCTACTGTCCAGATTTAGTTGTTGACGGATCTTTATATTTTATGTATGCAGTGCAGAGAATCGAACCCAGGGCCTTTATACATGCGAGGCAAGCACTCCACCACTCACATCCCCAGCTCCTACTGTCCAGATTTAGTTAAAACCACAACTGATCATCAATGTACTGTTTCCTGCAACATTAAAAGAGATAACAGCTATAGTTTAAAGCTTTTTGTAAACTATATAAGAAATGTCCGATAACAGTGCAATTTGCTTTTTGAATTGATAACAAACCATTTCTGTTTTGCATATTAAATGTCACCCACCTGACCACTGTTTTGAAAACAAAATCAATTGTGGGGCTTCTCCAAAGTTTAGGCAGATTTTAGGAGAGTCAGTAATGTAACTCAGAGGTAAACTGCTTACTGAGCATGTGTGAGGCCCTGGGTTTGATCCCCAGTATAACAGACAAATAAACAAACAAAAACAAAACAATGTCCTGGAAAAGGGAGTTCTCTGATTCATTCCTGTAGAATGAGTTCATAAGCAGTCAATTACACAAATACCTGAGGGAAATGAATATATATTGGGCTCTTCAGCTTTTATAAATAGCAAATTTTAAGCTTCTCAGGAATTGAGGAATCTCTGAGCCTTGAGCTCAGAGCCTAGACCCCTCTGGGCTCCTCCAAATCTTTGCTTCACTAACTAGAAGTAGAAGCAGATCAAGGAAAGAACAGTGATGACTCCATCTACAGAAGGCATTGCCTATACACTGAATTATCCCAAGTACAGGGCCAAAGGAATATTTCCTATTTCCTGACATTTGTGGAAATAGCCATAATTACTTTCATAGCTAACATACTTTGATGTGAAAGAAATGTTTATATCTATAGATGGATCTTTCAGTTTTGTATATGCGCATACCTAGAAAAGGAATAAAATGTGAAACAGTAACTTTAAGTCATTCTTGTATAGCTTTAAAAGGAACTTTCCTCACATATCTCAATTTGGAGAAACAGCTTGTGACTTTAAATAAGTCATCAATCATGCAGCTGGGTGAGGGGTTAATGACATCACCCCTGCAATGAATTATATAAGAGAATTGTGAAATAATCAAGGGAAAGCTCTATCTTAAGTCTCAATAATGTGCTTTGGATATTTTTGTCTCATGGCAAATCATCACTGTAGAGACAACTGTGCACTACAGATGCAGAGAACAGCGTATGAACACCAATGTTACTACTGAGCCATGAAATTCAGATTTTTCACCTTTGAATTACTGAAAACTAAACTCTTTTCAATAATAGTTCTATTTAGGAAAAGAGCAAAATTCCTGAACACGATTGCAAATTTCTCATAGGTTCAAAGACTCTCAGGGTTAGAAGTACACAGTAAACTTAGTGGGCATTTAGTGTAACTACCTTTCATTTAAGTAAATCCACATAAATTGCCAAAGATTGAATCTATTATGAACACACCATTAAAAAACAGGTTTCTCTAAAGGCAGGCATGGTGGCATCCTGTCTGTGATCCCAGCCACTCAGCAGGCTGAGGTGGGAGGATTGTGAGTACCAGGCTAGCATGAGCAATTTAGCAAGAACCCATCTCAAAACAAAACTTAAAAACCAAGTTTCTCCAAAAACATAACACACTTTAAGTTAATCAAAAGCCATTGTGTTTCCCTACTTAATGCCCCCTTTCTACATACCTTCAAATACAATCGACTATCCTCAAAATGTATACTATGCCATCTTATGTTATAGCCAAAATACAATTCATCACTTTTTTGTGTCTGTGTTGAGCACAAGTATTGTATCCTAAAACCAAAGCTTTTACAATATATTCAATCCAGGCAGATCTGCCATTATAGGGAAGGAAAACAACAACAAAAAAAGCAGGGCTGGAGATGTGGCTCAAGCGGTAGTGCGCTCGCCTGGCATGCGTGCGGCCTGGGTTCGATCCTCAGCACCACATACCAACAAAGATGTGTCTGCCGAGAACTAAAAAATAAATATTAAAAAATTCTCTCTCTCTCTCTCTCTCTCTCTCTCTCTCCTCTCTCACTCTCTCTTTAAAAAAAAAAAAAACAAGAAAAGCAAAATATAGAAAAATTTTAACACTTTACAGCTCATTCTAAGTGACAAACAAAAAAGCAAATGAAAATCACAAGCATGTTATAAAGAATCTTTAATGCTAAACCATCTGTGTAAGATGTCATCACATAGTGATCTCTATATATATCACTAGAGCACACTTGTTTAATAAGACCATTTTAAAAAAATTGTTGATAGACCTTTATTTTATTCATTTATATGCAGTGCTGAGAATCAAAACCAGTGGATCACACATGCAAGGCAAGTGCTCTACCACTGAGTTACAACCCCAGCCCCCAGTAAGACCATTTTTGAGGTGGGGTGGGTTCTGAAGATTGAACACAGGGAAACTTTACCACTTGGCTGATCTCCATCCCCAGTTCTTTTTATTTATTATTTTGAGACTGGGTCTCACTAAGTTGCTTAGAGCCCTGCTAAGTTGCTGAAACTGCCCTTGAACTTAATATCCTCCAGTCCCTGCCTCCAAGTGGCTGGGTTTATAGGCAGGAGCCCACGGCTGGCCAAGACCAATCTTTCCCACACCCTGGCTAGTAACTTTATATGCACCATAGTTTTTGGTGTTTCTCCTACAGGAATGTAGTTCAGAACTGAACACATTCTTTCACAATTCAGTTTGGTTTTTGCAGCTGTCCCTTCCACTGCACCTGTTCTCAGATACTTTTTTTATCCCTTTCTTCTCCCCTCCCCAATAAGGGAATGTTCCTGATCAAAGAACAAAATTATTAAAGTTTCTATACCTTTCTCACAGTAAAGAACTTTTTACATTTCTTTTTCGGTCCTGGGGATTAAACCTAGGGCTTCTCACACATGCTAGGCAAGTGTTATACCACTGAGCTACATTCCCAGCCCCCCTTCCCCTTTTTTTTCTATTTTGGTACCGGGAATTGAACTCAGGGGCACTCAACCACTGAGCCCCATACCAGCTCTATTTTGTATTTTATTTAGAGACAGAGTCTCTTTGAGTTGCTTAATGCCTCACCATTTCTGAGGCTGGCTCTGAACTCACAATTCTCCCATCTCAGCCTCCTGAGCCACTGGAATTTTAGGCGTGCACCACTGTACAAGGCTAGTCCCAGCCCTTTTTAATTTTTATTTTGAGATAGGGTCTCACCAAGCTGCCCAGGCTGACTTGAACTCACTATTCTCCTGCCTCAGTCTGAATTGGAAAATCCAAACAGACTTGACTTTATTAAATTCATTCAATTTGTACAATAAATAACTTGAAAGCCAAGGTGACTATCTTTCAAAATCAGAGGAAGTACTAGAGTTGAACTTCCTTGAAGTTGCTGCCTTGACTGATGTTAAGTATAGAGGGAGGGAGGGAGGTGGAATAAATAGTAATCTATGAGTATTTGTCCCTCAAACTAAGCCAGTGCCCGACTGTGGATGGGCTCATGAAAGAAATATCTGAAGGAAAAGAATCTTGTGGAATGTTGCTAAGACAATTAAAATCTTTCTAGTAGAAACATCACAGAAACTTCAGATAGACAATAACACTGAAGCCGGGTGTGGTGGCACATGCCTGTAATCCCAGTGGCTTGGGAGGCTGAGACAAGAGGATCACTAGTTCAAAGCTAGCCTCAGCAATGGCAAGGCAAAAAAGGGCTGGGGAAGTGGCTCAGTGGCCCCAGAGTTCAATCCCGAGTACTAAAAAAGAAAGCCAGGCGCAGTGGCGCACGCCTGTAATCCCAGTGTCTTGGAGGCTGAGGCAGGAGAATCACCAGCCTCAGCAATGGCAAGGTGCTAAGCAACTCAGTGAGGCCCTGTCTCTAAATAAAATACAAAAAATGGGCTTGGTATGTGACTCAGTGGTCAAGTGCCCCTGAGTTCAATCCCTGGTATCAAAAAAAAAAAAAACACTGAAATTGCTTGTCCAAACCAGAATCTTCATTGTTATATCCCTGATAGAGTCACTCAGCTTCTTCACAATCACAACTTTCCAAGCAACCCAATTCCTTTCTAGTCTTGCCAAACTGTCAAAAAGTACCTCTCTTGGGGCTGGGGTTGTGGCTCAGTGATAGAGTGCTCGCCTATCATGTGTGAGGCACTGGGTTCATTCCTCAGCACCACAGAAAAATAAATAAATAAAATTTCTATCAACAACTAAAAAACAAACAACAACAACAACAAAAAAAACCCAGTACCTCTCTTGCCAGGCACCTATAATTCTAGTGACTTGGGAGGCTGAGGTAGGAGGATCACAAGTTCAAGACCAGCCTCTGCAACTTTATGAGGTCCTAAGCAACTTGGTGAGACCCTGTCTCAAAATGAGTTGCCAGGTGCAGTGGTGTAAGACCTGTAATCCCAGCAACTCAGGAGGCTGAGGCAGAAGCATCCTGAATTCAAAGACAGCTTCAGCAACTTAGCAATGCCCTAAGGAATTCAGTGAGACCCTATCTCTAAATAAAATATTATAAAAGGGCTGGGGATGTGGCTTAGTGGTAACCGCCGCTGGGTTCAATCCCCAGAACCCCATCCCCAAAAAAGTACCTCTCTTATTAAATTCTGTCTCCCTCTAGCAACGAGCTTTTTTATTTTACTATTAAAATATTTTTAAATTGTAGAACCTTTTTTAAAAAAATTATTCTTTTTAGGTATACATGATGCAGAGTATATTTTGACATATTATACATACAAGGAATTAATATAACTTATTCTAATTAAAAACCCATTCTTGGAAGTTGTACAGGCTGTGGAGTTTCACTGGTTGTGTATTCATATATGAACACAGGAAGGTTCTTTTTTATTCTATTGTCTTTCCTACTCCCATCCTCCTTCCCTTCCCTTCATTCCCCTCTGTCTAAAACAGTGAACTCCTATTCTTCCCTATCCATTGTTACAAGCTTTTAAATAATTTTAGATATACAAAAATTTTGGAACTGTGTGTTGTGGTGCATGCCTGTAATCTTGGGAGACTCAGGCAGGAGGACTGCAAGTTATAGCCACATCAATTTAGCAAGGCTCCAAGCAACTAAATGAGATCTTATCTCAAACTAAAAATAATAAAGGGCTGGGGATTGGCTCAGTGGTAGAGCACCCCTGGGTTCAATCCTCAGGACCAAAAAAATGTTTTTGCAGGGCTGCGGATATTGTTCAAAAAATATTGTTCAAGCTGGGGATGTGGCTCAAGCGGTAGCGCACTGGCCTGGCATGTGCGAGGCGCTGGGTTCGATCCTCAAATATAAAATAAAATAAAGATGTTGTGTCCACCAAAAACTAAAAATAAATAAATAAATATTAAAAAAAATTATCTCTCTCTCTCTCTCAAAAAAAAAAAAAAAAAAAAAAAGAAAAGAAAAGAAAAGAAAAAAATTGTTCAAAAAATTCCCTGTGGTCTTCGCCCAGCTTCTCCAATGTTAACATATAAAAACAGTACATCCAGGTGTGATGGCTCCTTGACGTCCTTTTACTTCTTTTTTCTTGAGACAAGTTCTTCCTATGTTGCCCAGGTTGGTTTTGAACTCCTAGGCTTAATAGATATTCCATCTCATACTTCCAAATAGCTAGGAGTGGAGGTGCATGCCACCTTGCCTGGCTCTTTTCTTTTTTTTTTTTTTTTTTTTTTTGTGTGTGTGTGGTGCTGAGGATTGAACCTAGGGCATGTCTTATTACTGAGTTATATACCTCCAGCCCTTTATTATTTTTAGTTTGAGATAAGATCCCTTAAAAGGATCCAATCTGGGCCTGAGGTTGTGGCTCAGCAATAGAGTGCTTGCCTCGCACATAAGAGGCCCTAGGTTTGATCCTCAGCACCACATAGATAAATAAAATAAAGAGATGTGATGGACATCATTATCCAAAGTACATGTATGAAAACTCGAATTGGGTGTCAAAGTACTTTATATACAAACAGAGATATGAAAAATTGTGGTATATATGTGTAATAAGAATTGTAATGCAAAAAAAGTACATGTATAAAGAGACATGAATTGGTGTGAACATACTTTATATAAAGATATGAAAAAATGTGCTCTATATATGTAATAAGAATTGTAACGCATTCCACTGTCGTGTATTTAAAAAAATAAAATCAATTAAAAATAATAAAATAAATATTTTTTAAAAAAGACATTGTGTTCAACTACAACTAAAAAATATTAAAAAAAAAAACAATCCAATCTAGGCTACTACAATGGATTTAGTCATCATATCTCCTTAGTCTCCTTGAAACTGAGATTTTTTTTTTTTTTTTAAAGACAATGTCGGGCTGGGGATATAGCTCTGTTGATAGAGTGCTTGTCTTGCATACACAAAGTCCTGTGTTCAATCTCTAGCA
>NC_138184.1:109635080-109738228 GCF_964194105.1 Spermophilus citellus | reverse complement strand
GTTAATAAGTATCTTGTGGGCAGATACTTTGAAACTACATAAATATTTCTATTTCTCAAAACTTTTAGCCAATAGTTTTTTAAAAAATACTTATTTTTTAGTTGTAGTTGGACTCAATACCTTTATTTTACTTGTTTATTTTTATATGGTGCTGAGGATTGAACCCAGGGCCTCACATGTGCTAGGTAAGAGCTCTACCACTGAGCCACAACTCCAGCCTTAGCCATTAGTTTTAACATTCATTGGTGATTTTTTTGCTTGAGGTAATTTTACTACTGTGATGGTGATTTTCATTTTCTTTTTAATATTTATTTTTCAATTGTAGTTGGACATAATATCTTTATTTTACTTATTTATTTTTATGTGGTGCTGAGGATCAAGCCAGGGCCTTGCATGTGCTAGGCAAGCACTCTACCGCTGAGCCAGAACCCTAGCCCATATGGTGATTTTCTATTGCCATCATTCCTTCTATTTATTAACTGGAATTCTCTAAGATTTTTCTCCCTTTAATTATGATTTTTATGAACTGAGGGCTGGAGATGTGGTTCAGTGGCTAAGTTCCCCTGGGAACTTCAATCCCCAGTAGCATCCCCCACCTTCAATCCAAGACCTATAAAAGTGTGTTCACTGTAATGAGGCATCACTGCTTCTAGGCCCTATCTTAAGCAACTGCATATTTCTGTAATTCTCTTTACATATTAATAACTAACCCTAAGTTCTTACCGATAACTTCAATTCAAACTCAACACTACAGGGGTCCTATCCTACACTGGGCTTTGTAATACTGTTTTCCATAGTTATTTGGGTTATGTTCCCTTTCCCAGTGTGGCTTTGTTATTTGTTTGTAATATGGTTGGATTTATTTCTTACAGTTTGTATCTGATTTTGAGTTGTCTCTTCACATTATAGTTGTCTAGTTACTTAATTTTCAAGTATGAAGTCACAACTATACAAAAGTGTCCTTACAGAAGTGTCTCTTTCTTCCACTCCTTCTATTACATTCTCATTGCCCCATTCTTTCCACCCTGCTCCCACTCACTCCTTATAAGCAAACCTAAAAAAAAAAAAAAAAAAAAAAAGTTGGTAGGGGACTGGGGATGTGGCTCAGCAGTAGAGCACTCACCTCGCACATGTGAGACCCTGGATTCAATCTTCAGCACCACATAAAAATAAGTAAGTGAAATAAAGGTATTGTGTCCAACTACAACTAAAAATAAATAAATAAATAATATTTAAAAATATAGCTCTGTAAAAAAAAAAAAAAAGTTGGCAGAAACGCCCAGCAACTCAGAAGGACAGCAAGTTCAAGGCCAGACCTGGCAACTTAGTGAGACCCTGTCTCAGAATAAAAAAATAAAAAGAGCTGGGGCTATAGCTCAGGGAAAAGTGTCCTTGGATTCAATCCATGATACTGCATTAAAAAAAAGAAGAAAACATAATATTAGTTTCTGGTTTATCCTTTCTATATAGATGTGTTTGTATTACATACCAATGAGCAGATACCTATGTGTGCTTATTTCCCCTCCCTCCTTTGGGTACTAGGGATTGAGCCCAGGGATAGTTATTCTACCATTGAACTACATCATAGCCCCTTTTTTAAAAAACTTTGAAACACAGTGGCCTTGAACTAGTGATCCTCCTGCCTTGCCCTCCTGAGTAGCTGGGATTATAGGCCTATACCACCATACCTGGCTCATCTTCTTCCTTGCACAAAAAGGAGGATACTACTCATTTCATTTTGCATTTTTCTTTCAACAGTACATACTAGTTCCCAGAAAAAAGCAAATGTTTCAGGCCTGATTGCTATCCTTAGAAAGGATATGCCTTGGCTAACATCTGAGAACTAGATTTCAGCTCACTATTCCCTAAATGAAAGGAGTGGATCAGCTGGGTATGGTGGTGCATGCTTGTAATTCCAACAATTTGGAAGGTTGAGGCAGGAGGATTGAAAATTCAAGGTCAGCTTTGGAAATTTAGTGAGAATCTGTCTCAAAAAATAAAAAGGGCTGGGGATGAAACTCAGCAGTAGAGTGCCCCAGGTCAAATTCCCAGTACCACAATAAATACATATATAAATACATAAATAAGAGTAGCTCAACTGTACCTGTACAATAATTAATTTTTGCTAAATACCTGTCTTCCTTCTGGATATCTGGAATTTTACATGTGCCAGGCAGATGATGCCCACATTACCAGGCCCCCAGGTTTAATACCCTGGGCATTAAACTTCCAAGGCAAACATTTTACATGTTTTGACACAATTTGTTCCTGGAGGACTTTAAGTGTGTGTGACTCCACTAGAAGGCGGCTCCTGGAAGCTTGCACTTGATTTCTTCTGGACTTCCTTCCATGCTCCTTCTCCCTTTGCTGATTTCTTTATATCCTTTCATTGCACTAAACCTTAGCTATTCAAGAGACAGAGGCAGGAAGATCACAAGTTTGAGACTAGTCTGGGAAATTTAGCAAGATTCTGTCTCAAAATAAAAAGTAAAAAGGGTCGAGGGGCTGGCATTGTAGCTCAGTGGTATAGTGCTTGCCTAGCACACAGGAGGCACTGGGTTTGGTCCTCAGCACCACATAAAAATAGTTTATAAATAAAGATATTGTCTGTTCATCTACAACTAAATACACTCACACACACACAAGTATGTAGATATAAATAAAAAGAGGCAGGGGAGCTGGGATGTAGCTTGGCAAAGTACCTTAGGTTGAACAAGAATAATAAAAGCACACCTTAACTATGAGTATGACTAAATGTCTTTGAGTCCTGTGAGTTCTAGAGAACTGCAAAACCTAGAAGTTTTTGCAGTTCTGATATCTTGAAGTAACTCCAAATTAGTACACAGAGATCCTCTTCACTCTTTAATACAGCTGCACAATACTCCATGTAAGGATAAACCACAACCTAGTTTATTCAGCCTTTCTCCTACGTATGAACATTGAGGTTATTTCCTTGCAATTATCAACTAAAGGATAACCTTGTATGTGTGTGTGCGTGCGTGTGTATTTCATGTTGAAGATGTTCCTTCAAGGGTAGATTACTAGAAAAGAGAATGTGTGTCAAGAGATTGGGGGTATACGTAGTTTTGTTAAGTACCACCAGATTCCTTTTCAGAAAGAGTGTATCAGTTTTCATTCCCACCAATAAGATATGAGAATACTTCCTTATAGCCTTCTTAACCAAAATGTGCTGTCATACTTCTTTGTATGATAAAAAATAGAAGCTTAGGTTGGTTATATTTGCATTTCTCTAGTTATGAGGCTGATCATCTCTTCATTTATTTAAACACCACATGTATACAGTGAATCTTTCCCCTATTTTTGTTTCTTTTCTTTTTTTAAAAGCAGTGCTGGGGACCAAACTGATGGCCTCACATGCTAGGCAAGTGTTCTACCACTGAGCCCCAGCCCCAGCCCCAGCCCCGATTTCCCATTTTTTTTAAAAAAAAATATTTTATTAGTTGTTGATGGACCTTTACTTATTTATATGTGGTGCTGAGATTGAACTCAGTGCCTCACACATGCTAGGCAAGCACTCACCACTGAGCAACAATCCCAGCCCCCCAAATTCCCATTTTTAATTGGGTTTTGTTTCTTCATTCCTCAAGTCAAGAAGTCTCTATATATTAGAGATATATTTATCTGTGATACATGGTGCAAATATGTTCCCTGTTTTGTTTTTATTTTTTGTACTTGGGATTGAACACAGGGATGCTTAACCACTGAGCCACATCCCCAGCCCCCTTTTACATTTTATTTAGAGACAGGGCCTCACTAAATTGCTGAGGCTGGCTTTGAATTCAGGGTCCTCCTGCCTCATCCTCCCAAACCGCTGGGATTACAGGTATGTGCCGCCAAGCTTGGCTGCAAATATGTTCTCTTAATTTTTCAGTTGTCTTTTGACTAAATGGTTCTTTGCCAATCTAGCCAGAGTTCTTATCTTGAGGTCAAATACTTCTGGATTTGCAAACCTTCTGAAGTAGTACGCAAATGGTACATCTGCTTTTCTGAGGTCTGCAGTGTTTAGTTTTCTGAAAGGACCTATAACTTGAGCATGATTAGGAGCTACTATTGCCCCATGTCATCCACTGAGTTGAACTGTGTCCGATAGGTCCATGTAAGTTGAACAACCCTTCAAATTCTTGAAAGCTTCTCCCAATTCTCTTGACTATTTACTTTCATAAGTCAGATACCCAGCAATCCAGCCTGAATGTGGAATGTGATTGAATGCCAATCAAATTCTAGCCACAAGATAAGGAGCCTTCCTCATCTTTAATCCTGACTATAAACATAAAAAGTGGAAGGATTATCCCTTTTATTTATTTATTTATTTATTTATTGTGGTACTGGGGATTGTGCTCCACCTGTGAACTACATTTTTGGTTATTTATTTATTTATTTATTTATTTATTGTAGTCGTAGATGGACAGAATTTTTGATCCTTTACTTATTTATTTTTTGTAGTTGTAGATGGATGGAATGCCTTTATTTTATTTGTTTATTTTTATGTAGTGGTGAGGATTGAACCCAGTGCCTCACACATGCTAGGCAAGCACTCTATCACTGAGTTACAGCCCGAGCCTGGTCCTTTATTTTTTTTTCTTTGAGATGAGGTCTCCCTAAATTGCAGAAGCTGGCTTTGAACTTGCCATTCTTCTGCCTCAGCCTCTCAAGTTATTGGGAAAACAGGCATGAGCAACTACCCCCAGTTCAAGTTTTCTCATTGAACACTGAGTTACATTCCTAGCCCTTTGTATATTTTAATTTTGAGTTAGGGTCTCACCAAGTGAGACTTAGGGCCTTACTAAATTGATAAGGCTGATCTCTAACTTGAGATCTTCCTGCCTCAGCCTACTGAGCCACTGGGATTACAAGGCATGTGTCACCACATGCCGTAAGTGTGAATTCTTATCCCCAAAGACGTTTCTGGTTTCCTATTTATCTTTCATACATGACTCTAAGAGTACAGAATGACACTCCAGTTGTGGTCTAACCAGCAAAACATAGCAAAACCACTAGCTTCTCAGTTCAGATAGTACATTTATGTTAATGATCACAAAGTTAATCTATTTCCTTTCTTCTTCTTCTTTTTTTTTTTTTTGGTGGTGCTAGGGCTTTAATCCAGGGCACTATACAACTGGGCTAAGCCCTCTGCCCCCAAGAAGTCAATTCTAATTGAACTGCTAAAACTGTAGGTTTTCTATTTCCCACATAAATAATTTCATGTATGAAGCCCACTTTTAGAAACTAAGTTGAAAATCTTACATTTATAGCTATTAAATTTCATTTTGCTTTATATAATTCAAAATAGTTGGGTTGGGGTTGTGGCTCAGAGACAGAGCACTTATCTACCATGTGTGAGGCACTGGGTTTGATCCTCAGCCACATAAAAATAAAATAAAGATATTATGTCCTCCTATAACTAAAAAATAAATATTAAAAAAATATTTACCTTTGATAGGGTTAGGAGAAAGGGAATGATTTTGAATAGAGAGCTGGGGATGTGGCTTAAGTGGTAACGCGCTCGCCTGGCATGCGTGGGGCGCTGGGTTCGATCCTCAGCACCACATACAAATAAAATAAAGATGTTGTGTCCACCAAACACTAAAAAAAAAAAAAAAAAAAAAAAAAGAATAGAGAGCTAGTAATCTAGTTCTTAGGTTTGGGTGATATATGTATATGCATTTTGCAATACTGGGGACTGAACTGAGGCCCTACCACATGCTAGATGGACACACAAAACTATTGAGCTACATCCTCAACCCTAGTTTTACATTTTTTATTCTGAGACAAGGTCTTTGTAAATTGCCCAGGATGGACTCAAACTTGAGATCCTCCTGCCTTAGCTTCCTAATTATGTAGCTGGAATTTCAGTCACAAGCCACTGTGCTCACTTTATGTGTATATATTTCACATAGACATATACACATACAAGCATGCATGTTTTGAGTTCACCGTATGTCATAATTTAATTGCACATATTTTTACTCTTTATCAAATATTACATTAAGAAACACTTACTTTCAGATGTGGTGGAACAAAGTGACTTGGGAGGCTGAGTCAAGTTTGAAGTCATCTTGGGCAACTTAATAAAGGGCTGGGGGGCTGGGGCTGGAGTTGAGTGATGGGAGTACTTGCCTCTGGCACACATGAGGCACTGGGTTTGATCCTCAGCACCACATAAAAATAAAATAAAGGTATTGTGTCCACCTACAACTTAAAAAAAATGTATATATATACAAACTCATTAAAAAAATAAAGGGCTGGGAATGTAGCTAAGAGGTAGAATACCTCTGGGTTCAATTCTTAGTAATTCATAAAAACAAATAAAAAAACACATTTTTTTGTTAAACTCAGACCATCACATCAAGAAATAATATATAATACTTCACTCGTGACTAATTACAGCCAATGTATAAACTCTACCTAACAATAATTAATTTCCCTATAACCTGTGCAAAGAAATAATGCATTTATCAGTTGGGAAATAGAGTCTAGCCAAGGATGCTAGACTTAATTTAGTAATGGTTTTATAGCAGGGGTCAGCAAACTAGAGCCCTCAGGTCTGCACTTATGTTTATAATTTTATTAGAAGTTGGGTGTGGCTGGGCTGGGGTTGTGGCTCAGTGGTAGACTGCTTATCTAGGGCATGTGAGACACTGGGTTTGATACTTAGCACCATATAAATAAATAAATAAACAAGCAATAAAGAAATAAAGGTATTGTGTCCATCTACAGCTAAAAGAAGAAGAGAAGGAGGAGGAGGAGGTGGAGGAGGTTGTTGTTGGGTGTGATGGCACAAACAAAAAACATATTTTACCATATAATTGTTGCCACCACATTAACATATATTCACAACTATTCTATGCATACTAGTTTTGCACCAATGACAGTTTAGTAATAAATGATTTTTAAGTACACTGTTTAACAATGACAAAAAAGCTTCACATAATGATTGCACCCAACTTTCTTAAAATAAAATTTGGCATAAATCTTTGACAATTATTCAGTAAAATACAGAAATCAAAAAGTTTCATTGGAATACAGCCATACTCATTCATTTGCACAGTGTCTAGACCTGCTTTAATGTTACAACAGGTGATTAGTTTGCTGGGGTTGGGGATATAGCTGAGTGGTACAGTACTTGCTTAGTGTGGAAGAGGTTGTGGGCCCAATTTCCAGCATTGCCAACTAAAAAAAAAAAAAAAAAAAATTGAGAAAGTTTGCTGACTCCTGGTTTATCACACCATCCATAGGTGAGATAAGTTTTCTAGGTGGGATATGGTGGCACATCTGTAATCCCAGCTACTCTGAAGGATGACATGGGATGATCCCAAATTTGAGGCCAACCTTAGAAACTTAGCAAGGCACTGTCTCAAAAAATAAAAAGGGCTGGCAATGTAGCTCAGAGGTAGAGCACCCTTGAGTTCAGTCCCAGTACTGGGGTGGGGGTGGGGGCGCGGCAAAAAAAAGTTTTCTAGTGCACGTGGCATGAATATTTCTTCAGGAATCTCAGTCCATCACATTCCACAGCTCACTAACCATCATCTCATTTAACTAAACATTCTATTCAAATTTCAAGCTCACAGAAATTTGATTTCCCATGTAGGCTTCCTACAGGGAGAAGACATGCTGATCAGTCAGTATGACTGCCAGGTTTCTGTTCTCGAGACTAAAAGGCTCAGGGTTTACTCCAGTTGAACTGGGCTGACTGGTCTGCACAAAATAACCACACAAGTGACACAAATACCTTTTCCTTTGGGGTTGCTGTGATGGCTCCTCTGACCTTAAGGGTCCGCAGGAAGAAAGCGAGCAAGAGCACGCACTGAGACCTTTTACTAAGGAGAAGCTATTCAAATGAGACAAGGGGTCAGGTTTCAGAGGCTGAGTCTATCTTTTTTTTTTTTTTTTTTTTTTTTTTTAAGAGAGAGTGAGAGAGGGAGAGAGAGAGAGAGAGAAAGAATTTTTAATATTTATTTTTAGTTCTCGGCGGACACAACATCTTTGTTGGTATGTGGTGCTGAGGATCGAACCCGGGCCGCACGCATGCCAGGCGAGCATGCTACCGCTTGAGCCACATCCCCAGCCCTGAGTCTATCTTCATGATGTCCACTGTCGGCAGTTGACTGACACCTGGGTAGGCCACACCCAAGGGCACAGTAAGAGAAGGGGACACATACAAGGCACTTCCATGGAAGATTCTATCCTAAACAGGGCAAGGGGTTATATTACAAAGGAACAGGTGAGCAGGGGCTGTAGCAAGACACACCCATGCATGAGACACGGACCCTAGAACCCAAGAAGGGTAGGGAAAGCTCTGCCACATTTCTGTGACTGAGCGCCTCAGCACCCAGCAGAGGAGTGTGACTCAGTCACATGTAAGGTTGGTCTCCCACATATGACCATTCCTATCAAGTAATGAGTCAACTTTTCATTATGTATTAAATGAAGAATTGTCTTTCCAATGCCCTCCCCATGAAAGAACCAGCGATTGAACCCAAAGTGCTCAACCAGTGACCTATATCTCCAACCCACTCCCCCTGCCCCTTTAAATTTTGAGACAGGGTCTTACTAAGTTGCCCAGGCTGGCCTCAATCTTTTGATCCTCCTCCAAGTAGCTGAGATTACAAGTGTGTGCAACTGTGTCCAGTAGCTATACTTCATTTTTTAACATCAGATGCAGAAATATCACAGGATTTTCAGGGACTCAACATTCCATATACAATGGCTGTGATATACAGTATACAATGGTTGCTTTACACAAGAGTCACTCTTTTTTGACTGTCTCATGTGACAAAAATGTTTTTTTCAATATCATCACAGGAAAGTTAATATCAACTAATATTTTAGAAATGTTTCAAGGATAAGTCATAATCTGAGAAATGGTACTCTGAAAAGCTGTCATTCATAGTCAACTCATCTGATCAAGATGTCATTTCTTACCTGACTTGTGCTGATATTTTCTTCAGCAGATGTGGAATGTTTGTATAGGTCTTCCTTTGCTCCCTCACAGGTCTCTCTCATAATTTCCACTTGGTTCCCTTGATCTCTGAAGACCTTTAGCTCCATACTCTTGGCTTTCTCTTCCCTATGCAAGATCCCAGAAGCCACAGAATATCCTGCTTTGGGGTCTACCAAACCACACCACCCAAGCTCACCCCCATGATCCAAGGTCTTACAGGTTTCTTGATAACTTTCTGCATGAGTCCTGTGAAGCTTCAAGGGCAATATTCTACTCTAACTTATAAAAGAGCTAGAAGCTCCAAGCTTTACATCTGGATTCACACTTGGCTCAGGGTGTGCATGAAGCTCTTTGGAGACACTTACTGGGAGTTCAGAGTATAATTCCTGTACCACGGCAGACATGGAGGAATCAAGTGGAACTGGCTGAGTCTCTACTCCGGATGACAGCATTAGGGCAGATGTAGATTATGGAGTGAAGTCTTTTACATCAAACAGTTCACCCTGACATAAATCAAAGGAAAGGATACAAGTTTAAAACCTTGATAGGGTAGAAGCTGACTCAGTTCATATTGGCTAAAATAAGAAAAATAAATTCTACTTCAAATGCCAGCATTATCTGACACCAAATTTGTGGAAAAACACATACATTAACTTTTAATAGGCACCTGTCTAATCCTAATTCAAATACTGACTTCTCAATAATTATCAATTTAAATCTGAAGGGCCCACAAGTGTATCTGAAAATAAGACATGTTTATGCATCTAAGAATAATGTTGATACAATTTACAAAATAATTTTTTTTTTTTTTTTTTTTTTGCCAATCATGGTGGCACTGCCTGTAATCCCAGTTACCCAAGAGGCTAAAATATGAAAATCTCAAGGTTGAGGTCAGCTTGGGAAACTTAGTCACATCCAGCCTCAAACAACTACAACAAAGAACTAAGAATGTTGCTCAATGGTAGAGAGCTTGCCTCTAAAAAAGAAAGACAGTATGGTTTTATACTTGTTTTCAGGGCATGAATCTCACCCATTTTGTTCATTGATATATTCCCACTGTCAGAATAGAAGTATGATACATTGTAGGTACTCTTTTTTTTATGTTGTAGGTATTCTGAAGGACTCTGATGAGCATGAAACTCTTTTCTTTGAAAGAGGATACAAGGAAAATGGAACTATTTTCCTTTACTGCTTGTTACATACTTGAGCTGTATTTATTAGGCTAGCACAAGATACTCCTAACCCAGTCCTTGGGCAAGTGCTCTACCACTGAGCTATACCGCCAGCTGTTTTTACTTTTGAGAAAAAGTCTTGCTAAACTGCCAAGGCTGGCCTCAAACTTGCCATCCTCCTGCCTTAGTCTCTGTAGTAGCTGAGCTCACAAGTGTGTGCCACCACACCTAGATCCTTTTTGGCTTTTATCATTTTTTGCTTTGGATGCTAGAAACATAGGTAATTTGCTGAAATATGTATACCTAAGCAATTCACAATACTATATTATACTATATTACAAAAAGAGTCAACACACACACATATACAAACATATTCAGGATTTCCCAGCCCATAAATTTTAGTTCAGCAACAATATGCAGTTTTTACAACAAAATCCACTTTGAATGGGGCTGGGGATATAGTTCAGTTGGTAGAGTACTTGCCTCGCATGTACAAGGCCCTGGGCTCAATCCCCAGCACCACCCCACCAAAATCCACTTTGACTTGACCGAGGCAGAAATTGGTTCACCAAATAAGATACTTGGATTCTTTCTTTCTTTTTATTTATTTATATGTGGTGCTGAGAATCAAACCCAGTGTCTCACACATGCCAGGCAAGCGCTGTACCACTGAGTCACAACCCCAGCCACACTTTGATTCTTGATGCTTTTCCTAACCCTAAACTAAAGGAAGGAGAATATAAGTGTTAAGGAACCCTCCCCAGAGGCAAAATGACATAAAGCTACATTACTAATTCAAACACTAGAAATTATAAAGAAATCAGATTGCCAGTCCATGAAATTTAGGTAATGCAGGAGGGCTGATAAAAAAGATATGTATTTTGAATACAAAAAATTAGCACACAAACTTGTGTAAAGAAGTACAGCAAGAATCAAATGAATTAATTAGAATAAATAATTATAAAAAAAGAATCAAATGAGATTCTCCATGTGAAAGACTTTCAACGTGCTGTGATAAATTTATCCCTTTTAGAGTTAAGATTTTCCCCTTTTAATCTACCACCTGGATATTTCTGGGGGCACTTCAGATATTAGGTCATTTATGTCGGGATAAGGAGAATTAGTAGAGATAAAATGGAATTATTATTTGATGTCAAAATAAGCAGGAAGTGCCCAAATTTAACTTGGTTCAGCTTCCTTTCCCCAACAACATACCCAATCTAATTTTTGGATGTCAGACTACATACAGATTGGAAGAATAATTGCAGGAGAGGATACTGTGAAGCTCAAGTTTGTCAGCCAGGCATAATTATGGGCTCATTTCTTTAATCCCATCCACTTGGGAGGCTAAGGCAGGAGGATGACAAGTTTCAGGCCTCTGTAGGCAACAGCCTATTCAAAAATAAATAAATTTTTTAAAATGGCTGGGGATATACGCAATGCTAAAGTGACCCTGGGTTCAATCCCCATTACCACAAAACAAAACAAATAAAAAGCACATGCTCACAAGGGTGTGTTGGTACATGCCTATAATCCTAGCTATACCAAAGGCAGAAGCTGTAGGAGCTCAAATTTAAGGCCAACCTCAGCAATTCAGAAAGACAGACCCTGCCTCAAAACAATCTCAAACTGGGTGTGTTGCCATGCGCTTGTAATCCGAGTAGTTCAGGAGGCTGAGGCAGGAGGATCAGGAGTTCAAAACCAGCCTCAGCAATGGTGAGGAGCTAAGCAAATCAGTGAGACCCTGTCTCTAAATAAAATACAAAACAGGGCTGGAGGGGCTGGGGATGTGGCTCAAGCGGTAGCGCGCTCGCCTGGCATGCGTGCGGCCAGGGTTCGATCCTCAGCACCACATACCAACAAAGATGTTGTGTCCGCCAAGAACTAAAAAATAAATATTAAAATCTCTCTCTCTCTCTCTCTTAAAAAAAAAAAACAAAAAAAAAAAAAAACCAGGGCTGGAGATATGGCTCAATAGCTCAATGGTTGAGTGCCCAAGTTCAACACCTGGTACCAAAAATAAATAGATAGACAGATAGATAAGGGTGGGGGAGTTTAACTCAATGGTAAAGCACTCCATTCCCCCAGTACTGGGGTTGGGGGTGGGGTTGCAGTATTAATTCAGTTTAGAACACAAATAAACTTTGAAAACACTATGATAATTGAAATAAACATAAAGAACCACATGTTATAGAATCCCATTTATATAAAATGTCAAGAATGGAAAAAGGGGGCTGGGGATGTGGCTCAAGCGGTAGCGCGCTCGCCTGGCATGCGTGCGGCCCGGGTTCGATCCTCAGCACCACATACAAAGATGTTGTGTCCGCCAATAACTAAAAAATAAAATATTAAAATTCTCTCTCTCTCTCTCTTAAAAAAAAAAAAAAAAAAAAAAAGAATGGAAAAAGGTAGGGCTAGGTATTTAGTTCAGTGGTACAGGGCTTCCTTAGCATGAAGGAGGCCCTAGGTTTGATGTCCAGCACCACATGCACACACAAAAAAGGATATATAATTTATAAAGACAAAATAGATTGATGGTTGCTTACAGCTGGGAGTGTTGGATAACTAGGGACTGACAGCTAATGGACACTTTCTTTTTAAAGTAATAAAAATGTTTAAAATTGAAAAAGGTGATTTTACTAAAAACTACTGATTTGTATAATTTAAATTGGTAAATTCTATGATATGTAAATTATCTTTTTTTTTGGGGGGGGCACTGCTGGGGATTTAACCTGAGGCCTATGAAAGCTACATCCCAGCTCATGTGACACACACACACACACACACATATATATTTTGATACTGTGGATTGAACTCAGATGCACTCAACCATTTAGCCACATCCCCAGCCCTGTGTTGCATTTCATTTAGAGACAGGGTCTCACTGAGTTGCTTAGTGCCTCACCATTGATGAGGCTGTCTGGCTTTGAACTTGCAATACTCCTGTCTCAGTCTCTGGGATTACAGGTGTGCACCACCTCACTCCAGCTGTGAATTATTTTTTAATAAAACTGATTTTTTAAAAAAATATTTATTTCTTAGATTTAGGTGGACACAATATCTTCATTTTACATTTATGTGGTGCTGAGGATCGAACCCAGTGCCTTGTGCATGCTAGGCAAGTGCTCTACCACTGAGCCACAACTTCAGCCCTAAAACTGATTTTTAAAAGAACAGATGGGGATGCTGGACATGGTGGCGCACGCCTATAATTCCAGCATCTTGGGAGGCTGGGGCAGGAGGGTTACAAATTCAAGTCTTGGCTACTTTGTCTTAAATATAAAAGGGCTTGGGATATAGTATGGTGGTAGAGTGATTGCCTAGTATGCAGGAGGCTCTGGGTTTCATCTCCAGCACTGGGGGGAAAAAATAAAAAGCTAGGATTATAATCTCAACGTAGAGCACATGTGGAGCACGTAAGATCCTGACTTGGATCCCTAAAACTGCATGGGGAAAAAAAAAAAGATAAAGAAAATGCCCCATCCCCAATCCGTCAACTCTCAATTCCTGACCTACATTTCACTTGCGAAGGATAGAACCCCCACACATGTCTATAATAGAGCCTGTTTAATCAAAAGAATAATTGAGTCTTTCTACATGCAAACAGCTGCAAGAAACAAAGATGAATAAGATGCCCTCAGTATATTACGTGGTCTCTCCTTCCTTGTTTCCTCCCCCACCCTATTCAACCAAGGGCTTTGTTCATGCTAAGCAGGTGCTCCATCACTGAGCTACACACCAGCCCCTACAATTGCCTCTCAACATCAGTATCACTTTTCTAGAGCTCAGACTCAATTTTTTTTACACAACTAGCGTAACACAAACAATGGCTTCAACTCCTATAGTGTCTCTAATAAACTCTACAGCTTTCTTTTTTTCTTTTTTTTCTTGGTACTAAGGATTGAACTCAGGGACCCTTGACCACTGAGCCCCATCCTCAGCCCTATTTTGTATTTTATTTAGAGACAGTCTCACTGAGCTGCTTAGTGTCTTGCTTTTGCTGAGGCTGGCTTTGAACTTGTGAATCTCCTGTCTCAGCTTCTTGAGCTGCTGGGATTACAGGCACGCGCCACTCTGCCTGGCTAAACCCTACTGGTTTCTAATCCCCAAGTACTATTTCAAGATTTTCTTCCAAAGGTCACGCCACATAAAGTCATGCACAACTACATATTTACTAACTATATATATATATATACACACACACACACACACACACACACACACACACACACACACGTGCGCGCGCACAGTCTCACTAAGTTGCTTAGGGCCTTGCTAAATTGCTGAAGCTGGCCTCAAACTTTGAATCCTCCTGCCACTGGGATTACAGGTGTGTGCCACCATGCTCAGCTTTCTAAACAGATTATTACCAAAAAAAATGAATACTGATAATCACATAAAATGATACAAAATGTTCCTCAAGGAAAACAGTGCCTTTACCTTTCTTATGCCTGCATCTATACTGTAAATGGGCACTGGCTAAAACAGACACAAATATCATAAAATTGTCATCTCCTGATACTCATTTGTATAGAATTTTAAGAATTTTCGACCTGTAAAATAATTAGGCATACTTGCTGTGGAAGCATAGTAGACACTCCCTCCTTTTTGTTGGGAGTCCAACTCTAGGTCCTCAAATTTTTAAGCCAATTGGGGCATGGTGGCAAAAGCCTACAATCACAGCAACTTTGGAGGTTGGGGAAGGAGGATCACAAATTCAAGTAACTTAGTGACTGACAGCTTCAGCAACTTAGCAAGGCCCTTAGCAATTTAGTGAGTCCCTGTCTCAAAATTTAAAAATAAAATAAAATAAATTAAAAATTAAAAAAGGGGCTGGGGATGCAACCCTGGGTTCAATCCCTAGTACAAACAAATAAAAACAACAACAAAATGAAGGTTGAGACAGGAGGATAACAAATTCAAGTAACTTAGTGACTCTGTCTCAAAAAAAAAAAATTTTTTTAAGAGAGAGTGAGAGAGGAGAGAGAGAATTTTTTTTTTAATATTTATTTTTTAGTTCTCGGTGGACACAACATCTTTGTTGGTATGTGGTGCTGAGGATTGAACCCGGGCCGCACGCATGCCAGGCCAGCGCGCTACCACTTGAGCCACATCCCCAGCCCCTCAAAAAAATTTTTAAAAGGGCTAGGGATATACTCAGTGGTAAAGTGCCCTGAGGCAAATCTCCAGTATTCTCATACCCGAAAAAATTTCTAAACCAAATGTGAAGTTTAGTTACTAAAACACTATAACAGAACAGCTGGATCCCTCAGAGGCAAAGTGATATTCAGATGCAAGCCTAAAGTGCAGATTAAAATTACTGTCAGCTCTCTAGCTCTCACATCACCATCTATCAAAATACAGGCAGTACCAACAAACAGCAGTAACAGAACACTATTTTGGTACTAAAAACTAAAATTCCTGAGGCTAAAGCAGGAGGATCATAGGTTTGAGTCCAGCCTGGGCAACTTAGTGAGACCTGTTTCAAATAAAAAATAATAAAGGGCTAGAGAGGTAGCTCAGTAGTAGAGCATAGAACCCAGTACCACATGAGCACACACAAAACTAAAATTACGAACCCAATGCAGCAATTAAAACTGATGATGTAGAAACATCTCTCCATATAGAAAACTGCCTGGAATATATTTTTTTTTAACTAAACTAAAATAAACATCAGGACTCTCACTAGTAAAACATATATGCACATAGAAAAATATTTTGAATGAACACAAATCATTAACACTGTTAATTTGGGGGAGAGATAACTGATGACTTAGCTGTATGTTGTATTAAAAATTTTTACTTTTCAGTTGGGAATAAATTGTTAATGTTTTCTCTATTATTTTCCAAGACCCAAATGCATAACAATAAAAAACTAGTATCAGCCCTTTATTTTATTGGGTATCTTCCCAACTGACAGTTCTCTGCCTCAATCATCAAAGGTTTTACATTCAAGTGTTAAATAAACTTGGAAGTTAAAAAAAAAAAAGTAACACATGCTTATAAAATGTAGGCAGGGATTTATTTACAGCTAATCCTTTCTAATGACTTAAAAACCAACCTATTGGATGGGGATACCAGATAATTATCTAGTCTGAGGTCTAAGAAAAATAAACTATCCATTTACTAATGACATTTGCCAGCTGCTACTGGCTTGTCATCTTTACCACAACACACAAAAAAATGTAAGATTAGGAAATAAACTTATCTGTGGGGAAAAACCAAATTAACTAATGTTTACATGAAGCATGCTGTAAAATTCTTCTAAAAAAAGAAAAAAGAAAGAAAGAAAAATTCTTTTTGAGTTAAGAGCAATTACCTACTGATCTTGTTCAAATGCAAAAGAACTATGGTGAGCAATCTAATTGCTGGTCTCCCAAATCAGGCAGCCAGGGTCCCTATTCTGATTCCATTCATCAGCTACATAGTAAATTATGCTAAGTGAAAGTTAAGTGAACTTTCCCAGCCTTGTTTTCCCATGTAAAATTAACAAATTAAACAAAATAATCACAAAGGGTTCCGCCACCCTTAAAAACCTCATGACTCTAAAAGATAACTTTTCTATTTCTCTTTGTTTCAGCAAAACACACCTACACACATCAACAATGGTAGTACACAGCTCAGACTAATCCTCTTCACAGGTACTCAAGGGCATCTGAGGTAATTTAAAAACATTTTACATACAGAAAAGATGTAAAACTTCTCTTTGGTGTGCCTTCAGGTAATTCGGCAATGTTAATTTTTATCCCACATTAAATACAAAACATATCATTGAAGAATTAATGTTGCAGTTCTCATTAGAGTATTTCATGATTTTTGACAAAGTGGCAACTTATATTTTATTCATTCACCACTCCCCTAAACAAAAGTTCTGGAGGCACAAAATTTATAGGAATAAAGCAAAGTAGGGGGAGTGGGACAACAGAGCGTAACGGGAAACTATGTGCCCCAACAATCCAGGAGCTGAAGGTCTCCTCTCCCTTTAATTCCAATGCAAAAGGGCTGTTAACACCAGGGGCTGTCACGCTTGTGTCAAGGAACAATACTCACAATAATGATCAGGCCCTCAGAAGTTCACAACACTCCTTTTCCCGAAAGAGGCTTTATTTTCCAAAGATTCAGACACTGTAGCCAATTCCTCCATGAGGGAATTCCAAGAAGGGGCCTCCTCTTGAGGGAGAGAGAAAGAAGATCTTTTAACAAGATTTCAAGACAAATTGGAAGCAAGGCAAGGTCGAACATATACTAAATAGGGCCCAGCTCAACAGGGGATGTGCAGGAAACCTCAAAAGCATCAACCACTATTTCCCTTTTCCTTCCTTTATTAGCATGCAGAAAAAGGACCCCTCTGTCTCCACATGGAGAATCAAACAGTGAAAATACTCCTGATTTCTACTGACAAAGACTCCCTGCATAAAAGATCTTCATCTATTTTCCAAAGGAAGAGGAGAAAAGAAACCATTTATACCACACTAGATAGATAAGGGAAAAAGAGTAGTCTCGAATTTTTCTTGGGAAAACACACAAAAAAGAAATTAGAATCATCCTCTTGGCAGATGTGTGAAAGGGAGGCTGTGAGGAGAAAGTGGTTTTTTTGTTTTGTTTTGTTTTTTTGGACACTAGAGCAAGTAAGGGGAATGGAAAAAGACATCTCTAATCACTCAGGAAGAAGTGACAGATTATGTGCACAAAGGAAAGGGTGACGTCTGGCATCAGTCTCCCTAAGTGGGTACTGAGCTGTTTCAAAAAACTAAGTTTTTTTTCCTGATTATTTTCAGCTAGGCCTTCTTTGTTAATTTAGAGCATTGTAAGGATCTGAAGGGAGTGGAAGGTACATCTTTCTCCATCCTGGGGTGGGGAAAAAAGTCTTCCTCTCCAGCGGATAGGTATTGAATACTTTTGATTGGTGGTGATAGTGAGGTAGATGTATGCAAACACCTGCTTCTTTGGGCAAGATATTTTCTTTTTTGGTGCTGGTGATTTAATCCAGGGCATTGTGCATGCAGTGAAGCATTCTACCATTGGACTACATCCCCAGTCCCAGTTTTCTTTCTTAACGAATTAACAGTAACAATTTGCCAAAAAATTACTATATACTAAGCATTAACACAAATTCTCCCTTAGATGTTAAAAAAAAAAGGAGTAACCCAAATTCGAAATGATCTGAGAAGTTAAGGGATGAGTCAAGGTCACAAAGATGTTAGATGGGAGAGGCTTTGCAACTATCACGATCTAAAAGCCATGATTTTTTTTTTTTTTTTTTTTGGTAGTTGTAGATGGTCAGCATGTTTCTATTTTATTTGTTTCAAAATTTTTTTTTTAATGTGATGAACCCAATGCAAGTGCTCTGCCACTGACCTACAGCCCCAGCCCCTAAAAGCCATGAGCTTCACTGTGCAAAGGAGAAAGAGATCACTGCACACTAAGAGACTAAAAGGGAAGAAGAAAACCAAGGCTCCCTCTCTGGTCATGATTGGGGGAGGGGGAAAAAAGCTGATTTCTGATACCATAAAGTTAACTCAGGGTCCTCCTCTCTATATCTTGGGATAAAGGTGAAAAAATGGACAAGGGAAGACTTTTTAAACTTACAGGGAAGGTAAACCCTTTCTAATACTTTTGGGAAGTGGAAAATTTCCCTCTTCACCTGAACGACACTGACAAAGTGGAGTGAACGTTCTCATTTGGGGGTTACCCCCATCTTTCCTTATGTTCGAATCCCCTCTCGCACCCTGGGAGTGAGTCCCCCACCGCTAACAGACCAGAACCAAGAAAGACTGTACGCCCACAAGGGGCGTCAGCCTTTCGAAGAAGAGAAGTTGGGGGATCCCCTCCGATCTGGGTTGCAAAGCAGTCTCTCTCCCCCTTTGCAGCCATGACTCGGAGAAGCCTTTTTCCCCTAGCGACGCAGGCCCTAGTCTCCTCCCTCTTTCTGGGTCGTTTGGCCGCCCGCAGCGTAGCCTCCGCTTGCTTCAGCGCCCCGAAAGGCGGGGGCCCGGGCTCCCCTTTTGCCAGCACCGCCCGAAGGAGGGTTCCCGCAGGGCGTTGTGGGGCGGAGCGGCTATGCCCGAAGCCTTCCGACCACGGGCCTCTTACCCTGAGGCCTGATCTCCGGCCGGTGCTTGCCCCGCCAGCTTGGCCTCTGCAGACGCAGCCCCGCTGCCGCCAAGTCTACTTGAGCCTACGGAGCCGAGAGCCAGTGGGCGCTCAGGCCGCTACCGCCTCTCCGTCTCTATGGTTTCCCCCCTTCCCCCGCACTTCCTCATCCGGGGCCTGAGCTTGCCATGCGGATTCGCCCAAGTCCCACCCCCGCCTGGCGCGCGCGCACTCCAAAGGGCGCTCTTCCCGCCTCAGAACTGCCGCCCTCTGCTAGCCAGCAGCGGTCATGAACCCCGCCTCTGCGGCGCACTCTTAAAGGGAAACACACCTTTTTGGCTCGGTTCCAGCTGAGCCCCAGGGCCCAGTGTTTCTCTCCACTACTACCCTTGAGCTCTGTATTACCATTTGTTTGACCTGGACATCTACAACTCTAGGGGCCTCCCTGCTTCCACTCTATTAGTTCTAGAAGTCTTTTAATACTGGATCAGTGTTTTAGGACACATCACTCCCTTGCTTCTAATCACACTATTAAATCTAAATGGCACCCTTCCTTTAATTAAATATAGCACTTTGTTTTCGTTTCTTCATCATTTTAACTCTAGTTGAAAGTAGTGTTAACTCTTGACTTGGTTATTGTCTGTCCCCTCTCACTCTTCGCTGTTCTTTTCATCACGATATACACAACACCTAAAGGCAGTGTCTGGCCGACATTAGAAGGAAGGAAAGGAAAAGAGTAGCCATTAGCCGGGCTCAAGTGGTGCAGCCTGTAATCCCAGCCACTCAGTAGGATCCATTCCGAGGCCAGCTTCAGCAATTTAGCGATACCCTGTCTCAAAAAAAAAAAAAAAAAAAAAAATAGAAAGAACTGGGGATGTGTTTCAGTGGTAAAGTGCTTCTAGTTCAATTCCTAGTACAAAAAAAAAAAAAAAAAAAAAATCCTGAAGGGAATTGAGGATGTCTAGAAAATATAATTGACTTAATCCCCAAATCACACAGTTATATGTTAAAATAAAATCTGTTGCTTCTTAGAGCTCATTGGCCTGGCCAGAAATAGAATTTGAAAGTTTTAGGGGGAGATTTAAAAATCTTTCATCTCTAATCAAGATATTTATTCTGGGTGCTGTAGTGCAAGCCTACAGACAGCTCAGGAGGCTGAGGCAGGAGGATCATAAATTCAAAGCCAGCCTCAGCAATTTAGCAAGGCTCCCAAAATAAACGTAAAAATACTGTTACATATTTTATATATACTGATATATGTATAGTTCATCTTGCTGAGGTTTCTTCTTGAAACAACCCTTAACAATTTTACCCAAATACAATACAAGTGCCTCACCTAATCCTAATTCCAGCCCTGCTTCAAGCTTCTAACTCTGCACCAGGCACAGTTGGGGTCCAAAAGAAGCATCAGATATATTGTCTAAACTCCTTAAACTTGGAAAAGAGCCAATTTCCTGAAGAATTGCATGCTTTTTGCTTTTGGTTAATTCATACTATTCTCCACATTCATGTATCACTTTTAATATTTTATTGTTTTTGTTTTGTTTTGCAGTGGTAGGAATTGAACCCAGAGCCTGTGCATGCTAGACACGCGCTCTATCTCTAAATTACACACTGAACCCAATTCATTTAATTTTAAAAAAACCTAATGTAATATGTTCCTCACCTCATGTAGCCCTTAGACATCTCGTAAAGGAGGAAGGATATGTACTTTTTATTCTCATTTGACAGGGAGAAATTTGAAAAAAGAAGTATCTTGTGCAAGGACACATAACAAAACAACAAAACAAAACAGGCAATGTTCAAATCATTGTAGCACAGTGATTATAGAACCAAGGCTGAAAGATCTCTCCTCTGGGGGCAATCTGCTCTGTCCTCCCTAACCTTGACTTGAAACTGAGGCAGTGCAAAGGACCCCTCCAAACTATTTTTTTGGGGGTGCTGGGGATTGAACCCAGGAACACTCAACCGCTGGGCCACAAACTTAAACGTTTTCGATTTTTGTTTGTTTGTTTATTTTAAAGGAGAATTGCCACATTCAAAAATGATGTTTTTCATTTCTTTTTTTTAATATTTTTTTTAAGAGAGAGTGAGAGAGGAGAGAGAGAGAGAGAGAGAGAGAGAGAGAATTTTAATATTTATTTTTTAGTATTTGGCGGACACAACATCTTTGTTGGTATGTGGTGCTGAGGATCGAACCTGGGCCGCATGCCAGGCGAGCGCGCTACCGCTGGAGCCACATCCCCAGCCCGATGTTTTTCATTTCTAAGATATGACACCAGGGGCTGGGGATGGGGCTCAGTGGTAGTGCACTTGCTTGGCATGTGTGAGCACTGGATTCTATTCTCAGCACCGTGTATAAATAAATAAAAATAAAGGTCTATCAACAATTAAAAAAAAAAAAAAGATATGACACCAACTAGGGACATCTCTCAGGAGAAGGAATCTCATTCTCCTGAAGGCCAAGAAGAGAAAATTAAGTTAGTTTCCTCTGACAAGGAGGACTTTTCTCCAACCACTTGTTTGTTAAGACAGAAAACAGTGTTGGGGATGTCTCTGGGTGGGACCTGTAAACATTTAAACATGTAATCATTTCTGTTACATGTAACTGGTTGTTTTTTTCTCCCTCTCTTTTTTTTTTTTTTTTTGTATGGGAGATTGAACTCATGAGTGCTTTGCCACTGAGCTACGTCTTCAGCCTTTTTTACTTTTTTATTTTGAGACAGGGTCTGGCTAAATTTCTGAGGTTGACTTAAACTTGAGATCCTCCTACTTCAGCCTCCCAAGTAGCTGGGATTATAGCATGTGTTAGACCAGGACGCAAGAAAAGACCACTGACTCCAATTAAAATCAAATTAAAGCAAGCTTATTATTTCGACCGGCTGGGCTGCCTCTCCCTCCCAAAACGGTGGGAACAGGACAGCACCCCAGCTTTCCTGCAGCCCAGCTTTATAGCCCAGAAAGTTACACAAAGGGGGGTTACAGATAACAGAACTCTGACAAGCATCACACTAATGGTAGTTTACATTTTTTTGCTGGCCCCAACATCAGAATTTATGAGGACCATTAGAGCCTCAGAGAGGATTGTTGTCTGGCCAGGGAAGGCCAAGATTTGTGAGGCGTCACTAAAGTTTCAGAGAGGGCTGCTATCTGGTCAGAGAGCCAGGCATGGGTAAGTTCAAGGCACGGGCAGGTTCAAAATTTGCAGTAATTTATAGTAAAGCTGAAATTATCTTTTCATGGCTTTGTGGCGAGATGCCCAATTTTAAGAAAAGATCAGGTTAGGTCTATCACATGAGCCTCTAGGTCTGCCTATATATAACATTTTATCCTTGAAAATTTGTGTAACTGTTGCCCTCTACATGATTATGGATGGCTTTTCTTTTCTTTTTCTTTGAGCAGCCAGGTGTCTAACCCAGGACCTCAACCATGCTAGGCAAATGCTCTATTACTGACTACATACCCAGCTCCATTTTTCTTTTCTTCTTCTTTTTTTAAAAAAGATTCTATTTTTTTCCACAATACCTTTAATTAATTAATTAATTAATTATTTTTTTACATGGTGCTGAGGATCAAACCCAGGGCCTCACACATGCTAGGCAAGTGCTCTACCACTGAGATACAGCCCCAGCTCCCTATTTTTCTTTCACAAGAGTGCACCTATAGGGCTAGGGATGTGGCTCAAGCGGTAACGCGCTCACCTGGCATGCGTGCGGCCTGGGTTTGATCCTCAGCACCACATACAAACAAAGATGTTGTGTCCGATGAAAACTAAAAAGTAAATATTAAAAAAAATTCTCTCTCTCTCTCACTCTTTCTTTAAAAAAAAAAAAAAGTGTACCTATAGCCTCAGTTACTAGAGAAGCTGAGGCAGAAGGATCATTTGAGCCTGGGAGTTTGAGGCTAGCCTCATCAACACAGTGAGACTCTGTCCTCAGAGAAAAGGAGGAGGAGGAAAGTTTTTATGATTACTTAAAAAATAGTTAAATTACTCAACTTATACTGAATTTTAAAGCAAAAATATCTACATTGAAGGAAGTTCTTGCTTGTCTTGCTCTAGGGGTCCTCTTGGCCTACTTCTAAGCCCCAACTATAGTTTTCTTTTTCTTCAACATTCATATATTTTCTCAAAATCATAGGAAACTGGTAGAGCTTGTATTAAAGCTGTGAGGAAATAAAATTGGAATGCTGTAATTGGAGGCAGGAATGCTATTTAGATTTAGTGGTCACTGTGATTGGAAACATGGGAATGATATGACCTAAAACCACATTCCAGTTATTAAGAAATCTCTCCAGCTACCAGAATGGAAGCAGTCAGGCTTCTATAGTTGCAGATGTCCAGTGTAGAGAAATAGAGAACCAAGGGCTGGGGGTGTAGCTCAGTGGTAGAGTGCTCGCCTAGCTATAAGCTCTGACTTCAATCCCCAGCACTATAAAGTAAAAAAAAAGAAAGAAAGAAAAAAAGAAGTAGAAGATTAGTAGACTACAGTGGTAGATTGGCAGCAGCAGTGTTTGCAACTTGTCAGGAGCCCTGAGGACACAGCCCACTCAGCTCTGTTTTTCTTTCTTTTTCTTCTTCTCCTCCTTCTTTTTGGTACTGGTAATTGAAACCACAAGCACTTACCACTGAGCCACATCCCTTTACGTTTTTTTGAGACAGGGTCACACTAAGTTGTACAAGGCCTTACTAAGTTGCTGAGGCTGGCCTCAAAATTGAGATTCTCCTGAGTTGCTAGGATTACAGGAGTGAGTCACCTCACCTGGTTTCTGGTGTGTTCTCTCTGTTACAGGACTGTGGTGTTCTGAGAAACTGAGGTAGTACAAAGGCCACCTTCAAAAACCCATTCTTTTTCTTTTTTTTGGTACTGGGGATTGAACCCACGGGCACTCAAACATTGAGCCTCTCCCCAGTCCTTTATTGAATTTTATTTGGAGACAGAGTCTCATTGAGTTGTTAAGAGCCTTGCTAAGTTGCTGAGGCTGGATTTGAATTTGAAACCCTCCTACCTCAGCCTTCTGAGCCATGCCAAGACATCAGCTTCAAACACCATCCTTGAGATCAAGTTAGAAAGATTTCAGATATATTGTCTAGAGTAACAGGCATGAATTTATTGAAGGGACAGGAAAAGAGAAAGGGGACACTCTTAAGGGAGAGAGAGGGTCCTCTTAGGGACAGCATGTATGTCCTGCATGCCAGCTTTATTAGGGATGCCAGAGAAGTTTCCAGAGGGTTCCACCCAGGTCTACCTCTTGAGTTTTGACTGACAGCAGGATGACATCAGACTTTCACATCCCCACTGTCAAGACAACTTTAGGTCATTTTGGCCTATGCTGACCAGCTCTAATTGGATTTTTTTTAACTATCTTTATTTTTATGTGGTACAGAGGATGGAACCCAGTGCCTCACACATGTGAGGTAAGCACTCTACCACTGAGCCACAACCCCAGCCCCTCTAATTGGATTTTTTTTCTTTTTTCTTTTAAAACATACGTATTTTTTAGTTGTAGATGGACATAATACCTTTGTTTTTATTTTTATGTGGTGCCAGGGATTGAACCTGCTTCATGCAGGCAAGGCAAGAGCTCTACCACTGAGCCACAACCCTGGCCCCTCTAATTGGATTCTTGAATTTTTTTTTTTTTTGGGGGGGGTCTGAGATTGAACCCAGGGCCTTTTGCATGTGAGGCAAGCACACTACCAACTGAGCTATATCCAGAGCCCTCTAATTGGATTCTTAGCCATAAATTCTTAAAGAGTTTATGGTTAAGAGGAATTTTCCTAATTTACCCAAGTTTCCGTATCTAGTCTGTGTAAAAGGTCACAAAAGTTTCCCCCTTCAGGGTAACTTGGGTTCCTCTTATCAACATTATTTTGGGCCTGCAGTTCTCCTGCGGATAACAGGTAGTTTGCTGAGGAATGTGACATATCCCATCCACTTAATACAGGCAGGGCTGAACATAAATTGCTTCTTAGAAATAAGAATGTGGGGACACCACAGAGGGGCTATTTTATAGAATTATTGCCTTAACCTCTTGTTCCCACCTTCCACTTCTGTCTTCTATCATCTTGAGGGAAGACCAATGTCCAAATCAGATGGGAATTTGGACAGAGCTATGGGTGTTTATGTGTCATGCTGGACTCTGTGGGGTCTGGATCTATCCTTCCCAGGAGTTTGTGTCTTTTAGCCTCAGTTTCTGTCTGTGAAGTACAATAGTATCTACCACCTACTAGGCATACAACTACATGAGGATATTAAGTTATGGGCAGCCACTATTTTGTTATTAATAGCCAGAGGAGCACAGAAAGTCTTGGGGTGTTTGTAAACGTCCCCCAAATGGATACTTGCTAATAGGAACCTTTACACTGTCTCATACACTCGCCCCTTTGTATTTTCCAAAGTTTCTCCCAGAAATTTCCTTTCACACCTCTCAGAAGCCCTGGGGGGTGGGCAGGAGAGAGTAATTAGCCTCATTTATATGCAAGGAAGTTTAGCTTGGGGACACTCTCCCTGTTTCCCCTGCTGCTGATCACTAAGTGTAAAACTAGGATCCTGGGTACTAATCTATTTCCGCATTTCCTTCTCAAGGCAAGCAAAGGGTTTGTCTAGTGGCTGAGAAACGCTGAGAAGTGGTCAGAGGCAGAGGCTGAGGCTGCAGGCGACGCCCCACCCTTGGCGCGAGCCCCGGATGAGGAAGTGGCGCGGTCACCGAGACGAGGAGGAGGCCTGGCGAGAGCGGCCCGGGACGCGGGGGCGGGAAGGGGGCGGTGCCCCTGGGCGGAGCTACGGGAGCGGCGCGGGTTCTCAGGTGAGCTCTCCATGGCTGTGTAGGGCCTGCCGGTTCCTAGAACTCCGGGGTGGGAAGCCTGCAGGCTGTACGGGGTTACGTGGGGGTGTTCTGAGGAGGCGCGGGTACTTACTGAGGGTCCGGCCCTCGGGGCTCCGGCCTGAGGTGGGAAGGGGTTCCGGAGCTGCAGGTGAGTGGAGCTGCCCACTCTGAGCTGGGGCGTGGGGGGCCTCCGAGGGAGGGGGCCTTGGTCCCGGTTCGAGTCCCGACTCGGTCCCCAACCTGCTTTGTCACCTTGGACAAGTCTTGCTCCCTCTCTGAGTCTCAGAGGCCTCAGCGGAAGGGTCCGCTGAGAGTTCGTACTGATGGAACACCCTGCTTTCCTCTTATTCATACTTGCCTTGCCCAGGACTTTGTTGGGTGAACGCAAATTGTGGGAGTGCTCCAAAGTGTCTGAGTGACCTTGGGCAAGTCCCTTGTGTTTTGTCTACAAATGGAGTAGGTTAACCTCTTTTAAGATTTCTGTATTATTCGGGTATTTTTGGTAGATGGAGACCAGGTAATGAATGTCCCATTTACTGCAAGTGTCCTCTTTGGGGATGCGATAGATAGAATATCTTTTTAGAGGTTTGACAAGACCCGACCCCCAGTTACCCTTAGTTCTTAGATTCTGGATTGTTTTCCCTCTCTTTGTGATTGGCGGAATGATTTCATCTTGTGTTTGGCGCTTCCTCTCAACTGAGTAACACCAAAATCAGAAGAGGAGTGCGAGGAAAGTCTGACATTCCAGCCTTCTTGTTTGTGTTTCAATGGCAGGGACGCAAGATGACTTCTCTGCTCCAAGATTGGAACAGCTGAAGGAAACCAAAGGACAAGATGAGAACAACAAAGGTCTACAAACTGGTCATCCACAAGAAGGGCTTTGGGGGCAGTGGTCAGTATTGATTGGTCTTTGGGGGTTGTGCAAGTTGGCTGAAATTCTGATGTGTCCAGTGACTGGAAAATTACGCATCAACTCATGTGACAGTTGAGGCTAAACAGGCAACTTTCCTGAGTAAAGCAGGAATAAGAAGTATGATAGGACTTATAAACCACAGGCCCTTTCTAAAAGTATTTTCATTCAGGCTTTTAATGAACATTGTGAATATTGCCAGTTTATTTTCATTCATTTGTTGAATTGTGTTGCTTATTACAAATTTATTGTATATTTAAAATTCCAGCCTACACTTGTTTGGCAGATAAGAGAAACTGAAATGGTATTTTAGTGTTTAGAGTCAGTGAGACCTTGCATAGATGTGTATAGAACAGGTATGATCAAAGCATGAAAGTTTGCCTGTCTCCTTGGCATAAAAAGGGACAGGATGCAGCATGTTAGCTTGCACTAAAGCATAATCTGCATAATAGCTCTGCCTCTGACTTTCCATATTCATCTCAGGTGAGCCTCTAGTTTACCTTATCTTCAAGTTCAAGGGCTTTCTTTCTTCTTCTTCTTTTTTTTTTTAAGTATAGATGAACACAATACTTTATTTTTCTTATTTATTTTTATATGGTGCTGAAGATCCAACCCAGTGCCTCACACATGCTAGGCTAGTGCTCTACTATTGAGCTACAGTCCCAGCCTTCAAGGGCTTTCTTTACAATAGTTTTTCTTAGAGCCTTGACTTTATAAATCTGCAGAAAAGTAGGGCACTTGGTAGTATGATATTCTTTTTCTTTTGTAAAGGAATTATTTTCCCTTACATCTTAACAACATTATTTACTTCAGAATTTGCAATTAATGACATATTAAGTCTGTTTTTTTTAGCCCCCTCCCCTTTTTTTCTGTACTGAGGATTGAATCCAGGTGTTTCCACATGTTAGGTGTGCTCTACCACTGAACTATATCCTCATCATCAGCTCTTTGTTTATCTTTTATTTTGAGACAGGTCTCACTAAGTTGCTGAGATTAGCCTTGAATTTGCAATCCTCTTGCCTCAGCCTTTCTGAGTAGCTGAGAATGTATAAATGAGCCATAGCACTTGGATATATTTTAAGTTTTTTATATATATATATATATATATATGGCGGAGATCAAAACCAGGGCCTCACACATGTAGCAAGTGCTCTACCACTGAACTATATCTCCATGCTTGGAGGTATAGAAGAAAAAAATTTAGAAAAGAAATTTAAAAAATCTCTCTCTCTCTCTCTCTCTCTATATATATATATCTATATATATATATCTATATCTATATATCTATATATATATATATATATATTTCTTTAAAATGTTGATTGACCTTTATTTTATTCATTTATGTATATGCTGTGCTGAGAATCTAACCCAGTGCCTCATACATGTGAAGCAAGCACTCTAGCAAGCACTCTATCACTGAGCCACAACCCCAACCTCTAATCTATATTTTAGTATGCATTTATTCCTATATTAAATATGTATAAGCCGTTAGAGGGTAGGGACTGCCAAAAAGGGAAAATAGTAGTTTTTATATCTGATGTTTTGAGTCTTTACTTAAATGATGTAATGGACCAGACACAGGCATGGCTATATTTAAAACACAATTTCTGCTAAAATGTACAGACTATTGTCAATACTATACTTTGTGTGCTGTTGGTGTTGCCTAAACATTTGTAGAGTAGATAGATACTAAATAGACAACAGAAATAATTTTGGCATGGGGAATAACACAAGGATATAGTGTGAATAGCATATACAATGTATATAAATCTACTTTTTTATGTACATAAGACATGTGGCTAGGTAACATACTGAAAATTATAAATATACAACCAATATATATTTATTAGGCATATACTTATGCCAAACATAAAGATTATGAGTATGACAAGGTCTTTTTAAGTTTAATGAGAAACATAGAAAAAAGGAAACTAAACAAAACAAAATATGTGCTCATGGAACTTAATTCAGACTATGGAAATTAGGAGAAGGCGTCACAGAGATTTGGCAAAAAACTGTCAATGGAAATGTTTTATCAGATAAATTTGGGATTAACCCAATGCTTCATTCACTTCATTAGACTGAATCTCTTCCATCTGCCACCTTACTGGAACTGGAACCCAGGGCTTTCAAGTGCTGGGCAAATGTTGCAGTGCCACCGAGCTACATCCCCAGCAAGGCTGAATTTTATTGAGTAGGGTTATATTTGAAATGTGAAATGTGCTTTTTAAAAATATTAGCATAAATAAAGGTGATTATCTTCTTCCTAAAATAAAACCATTGGTGGGACTGCAAATTAGTACAACCACTCTGGAAAACAGTATGGAGATTCCTCCAAAAACTGGAAATGGAACCATAATATAACCCTGCTGTCCCACTCCTTGATACATATCCAAAACATCTAAAATCAGCATACTATAGGTATGCAGCCACATCAGTGCTTATAAGCAGCACAATTTACAATAGCCAAGCTATGGAACCAACCTGTATGCCCATCAACAGAGGAATGGATAAAGAAAATGTGGTACATATACACAATGGAGTTTTACTCAGCTATAAGGAATAATGAAATTAGGCATTTGCTGGTAAATGGATGGAACTGGAGAATATCATGTTAAGTGAAATAAGCGAGACTCAGAAATTCTGTCAGGGGTCAAATGTTTTCTTGGATGTGTTGAAGCTAGATTAAAATAAGGACAAAAAAAGATGGGGTGGAGCTGTGATTTTCTGAAAATAAATTAGTGGAGTAGAGGAAATGGAGTGAGGGGGAGGGAGGTGGAAGGAGGGAGTGGCAAAGGGATGAGTCTGACCGAACTTTCCTACTTACACATATGATTATACCACAGTGAATTCACCTTTATAGCCATAAAGTAATAATTTTAAAAAACTATAAATAAATAGATGAAATATCACTAGAGTAGAGGAAAGGAAACGGGGAAGGAGGAGGGAAGGGAAAGGGGGATAAATTGGAGCAAATTATATTCTGTGCTTGTAAATTGTCAAATGAATCATAATATTATGTATAACTAAAATGAACTAATAAAATTATTTTAAATAGCTAGGCATGGTGGTGTATGACTGTAATCCCAGTGGCTCAGGGGGCTGAGGCAGGAGGATGACAAGTTCACAGCCAGTCTCAGCAACTTGGGCTCCCAGCAAAACAAAAAACCCATAGCATATGGTATCAGACTCCTGTCATTCCAGCTACTCAGGAAGCTTAGGGGGGCTGGAGATGTGGCTCAAGCGGTAGCATGCTAGCATGCTCGCCTGGCATGCGTGCGGCCCGGGTTCGATCCTCAGCACCACATACAAAGATGTTGTGTCCGTCGAAAACTAAAAAATAAATATTAAAAAATTCTCTCTCTCTCTCTCTCTCTCTCCTCTCTCACTCTCTCTTTAAAAAAAAAAAAGGAAGCTTAGGCAGAAGGATCATCAGTTCAAGGCTACATGGCAACTTAGTGAGACCCTCTCTCACAATAAAAAAGGGCTAGAAAAGTAGCATAGTGGTAGAGCACTTGTCTTGCATGTGCAAGGTCCTGGGTTCAGTTCCCAATGGTGCAAAAAAAAAAAAAAAAAAAAAAGAAATTTATGAGTGCATTTTCTACTTGTTATTTTTACTTTTTTGGGGTGGGTTTCTGGGATTTAATTCAGGGCTTCATGACTGCTAAGCACATGCTTTGCCTTAGAGTTACAGACCCAGCTTCTGTTTTCTATTTAAGATTGAATTGTCTTTCAGATGATGAGCTAGTTGTGAACCCCAAAGTGTTTCCTCACATCAAGCTTGGAGACATTGTGGAGATTGCTCACCCCAATGATGAATACAGGTGAGCATCTTGCTAGGATAAGCAAGCCAGGCAGCCTGCTGCTTCCAATTGATGTTTGACTTTAAAATGCTAATGTCCTTTGAGATTGGGTCAACCATTAGTGTTTTTAATTTTTTTTTAGATGTTGATGGACCTTTATTTTATTCATTTATTTATATACAGTGCCAAGAATTAAACCCAGTGCCTCACACATGTTAAGCAAGTGCTCTACCACTGGGCCACAACTGCAGCCCCTGTTTCTTTCTTTTTTTTTTTTTTTTTTAAAGTGGTCCACTCTTTCTGTTTTTAAAGCTGAGATGACATCTCTGAAAGATTATGTTGCACTTTTCCATTTCTTTTCCTGCAAGTACAGTTTCTTTGTATCTAATGGAATTCTCATAGTGCTACAAGTTATAGTATGTCCAAGAGTGATTTGTTTATCTTTTGTGGGGGTTGAAGAAAGCTGGGGAATTACTGCTTATGGTCTCTCACATCTTTGTTTTTTATTTTATTAGCCCTTTGCTTTTGCAAGTCAAGTCACTTAAGGAGGATTTACAAAAAGGTAAACATTACAGCTCTCTTCTTTTTTAAAAAATACTAGTTGTTAATGGACCTTTATTTTATTTGTTTATATGTGGTGCTGAGGATTGAATCCAGTGCCTCACACATGCTAGGCAAGTGCTCTATCACTGAGCCACAACTCCAGGCCCTTGAGCTCTCTTCTTTGAGAATTTTATATTTACTATTTTAGAAACTAATAGACTTCTAATCTCAGGGTATGAGGGCGAGTACTTTTCTTCTTATCAAATTCTATTCCCTCTTTAAATAATTGTCACCTATCAAAATTGCCAATGAATCTCATCTGTCAGCAACGTGAGGGCACTGAAGAAACAATATTTAGAGTCAGGAGAAAAGTTAATCTGACTATGGGAAGTTTTATATTTAATTCCTCCCACCAAAAAAAAAAAAAAAAGATGTTGTTAAAGCATAGTTTCCTAAATATTATTTATATATATTTGTGTGTGTGTGTGTATATATATATATATATATATATATATTATATATATATATATTTCCCCCCCCCCCACAAAATATTTAAGTGCAACTCTGGGTGAGGTAGGGGCATGGAAGAAACATATATTGATGATTGTTCTAATACTTGTCCAAACTCTGTTCAGGGAATGTGTGTGTGTGTGCGGGGGGAGGGGGGCGGGAGGGGGTGCTTGAACTGGAAGATTCTGTTTCTGAGCTACATTCCCAGCCCTTTTTAAAAATATATTTTGATCCAGGGTCTTTCTAAGTTGCCCACACAGGTCTCGAACTTGTGATTCTCCTGCTTCAGCCTCCCAGATAATGGGGATTATAGATGTGCACCACTATGCCCAACTATTTATTCACTCTGGATCTAAATTCTTTCCCTTTTCCTCTAATGGCTATGCCATGCTGTCCAAGGAACCCATATATTACTTTATAGGAAATAATTCTTTAAATAGTACTTCAAAGAAACAAACCAAAACACCCTGTGATTTCTCCTAAAGGGCTTTGATATCAGCTTTTCATATTCAACCATTTGATATTTAAATTTCATGGGAAAAAATTCTGGCCTAGGGATGTAGGTTAGTGGTGGAATACTTACCTACTATAAGTAAGGTCCTCAGTTTGATCCCTAGGACTGAAAAAAATCAAAAACAAAACAAAACAAAAAACCCTGGTGTGTCTTGTTCTTTTTTTTTTTAATATTTATTTTTTAGGTTTTTTTAGGTGGACATAATATCTTTATTTTATTTTTATGTGGTGCTGAGAATCGAACCCAGTGCCTCTTGCATGCTAGGCGAGCGTGCTACCACTTGAGCCACATCCCCAGCCCCTGGAGTGTCTTCTTAAGACTTTCCTTCATACCCTTACCCCATCTTCTGCCACCTGTTATATTTCTTATTTATCAAGCTTTAGGGCTCATTGAAAACTTCCTGAACTACATTATTATCTTCATTCTGAACAATAAAAACTCTTTTTTTTTTAATGCATTTCTAATAGGTCTTTGAACGTTCTTATTTTGCTGTATTGCTATTTTTGTGTGCTGGGGATTAAATTTAGGGGTTCAGTATGCTAAGTACATGTTCTACCACTAAGTTATACCTCCAGCCCAATGTTGTTTCTTTTTAAGTTCCTTGAAGACAGAGAACATGTCTTGCCCAAGGCAGGTTATCAGTTGTGTTGCTTTTTTAATATCTCCATATTTATAGGTTAGAATATGTTTACCTGTTTTTTCAAAATGTGTTCTCTGATCCAGATTTTTTTTTCTGTTTCAGAAACTATCAGTGTGGACCAGACTGTGACTCAAGTGTTCCGGCTAAGACCTTATCAAGATGTATACGTGAATGTTGTAGACCCTAAAGTATGTCTGTGTTCTGGACTTGAATATCTTTTTAGAATGATTAGTACCCTTTCTCCAAGTCTAAGTCATTAAAGAAATAATGAGTTACTTAAGTATAGTATTAGATAATTAAATATGTGATTATATATAAAGGTCATTTAGATTATAGGTGGTGGGCTGGGGATGTGGCTCAGTGGTAGAACGCTTGCCTGGCATGCGTGAGGCCCTGGGTTTGATCCCCAGCACCCCCCTCCCCCACAAAAAAGAAATAAAGATTATAGGTGGTATCTAGATTTCATTTAAATTCCCCCTGTGCTTTTCAAAGTTTGTTCTAGTACGATTCTATGTGTGAAGATGTATGTGTAATTCTCTGTTAAATTACTAAAATTTCTTTATTTCTAATTCTTTTCTTGAAATGCTATAATAGGTAAAAAACATTGTCGAAAGGTATTATTGACATATAGGAAAATAAAGTTCAATGTTATATTTGTATGGTAGAATTCAAGATTAAACACAGGGCATGATGGTGTGCACCTATAGTTCTGGTTACTCAGGTGGCTAAGGTGGGAGGATCACTTGAGCCTGTGAGTTCAAGACCAGTCTGGGCAACATAGTGAGACCCTGTCTCAAAAACACAAACCACAAGCAAACTAAAATAGCAAACAGACTAAAACACAAAATTAGTACTTTGTTACTCTTCACTAAATGTGATAAGTGCTATAGGATCTGTTGGAGACTTATCATCTGTACTTAACAACCTTTGGTGTATAAAATTCTGTTTGTCGGGATTCTGCTATTTAGGATGATCTTTCAATAATTTTCTTTCTTGCAAAAGTGTTTTTCTCATGATGAGTGAGCATTATCTTATTATTATAAAGTGTGGCAAAGTAATGCAGAGAGGTATGTTTGATTATTCCTTTTAGGATGTGACCCTTGACCTAGTGGAATTAACTTTTAAGGATCAATACATTGGCCGAGGGGATATGTGGCGACTAAAGAAAAGTTTGGTAAGATGTGATTTAAAAAAAAGTCTCTTATTCCATTATATAAATAATTCTTCTTTATCATAGAGATTTATAAGATCTTTTAGGGAGAAGAATATAGAATCATTTCTGCTTCTAGCATCTGCAGACAATTACTGTAAACATCTTGTCATATCTTCTTCAACTCTCTTTGTAGTTGTTTTTGAGATTTGTTTTTGTTTATTGTTACAGATTTTTACTTTACATTTTAGGCTTGAATGGGAAATTATAGAACTAGATCTTCTGGCTTCCAGGTTGTGCTGCTTTTTTTTTTTTTTTTTTTTTTTGTGTGTGTGTGTGTGTGTGTGTGTGTGTGGTGCTATGGTGCTAGGGAGTGCCTTGTGCATGTGAGGCAAGCACTCTACCAACTGAGCTACATCCCCAGTCCTGTACTGCTTTTTGCTGTACCCTCCTGCCATTTTCCTTATTTACTTATTTTTGTGGTGCTGGGAATTGAACCCAGGACCCTTATGCATGTGAGGCAAGTTCTCACTAAGCTACACCCCTAGACCTACTTCTTTCTTTTGATTGAATCCAGGGGCACTTTACCACTGAGCTACATTCATAGGCCTTTTTCTTTTCCATTTTGAGACAGGATGTCAATAAATTGTTGAGGCTGGCCTTGAACTCGATCTTCCTGCCTCTGCCTTCCTAGTAGTTGGGATTATAGGCCTGCTCCACCACTCCAGGCCCTATTTATTTATTTATTTTGGTACTGAGGATTGAACCCAGGGGTGCTTTACCAGTGAGCTGTATCTCCAGCCTGTTTATTATGAGACAGGGTCTTACTAAATTGCTTAAAGCCTTGCTAAGTTGCTGATGCCAGCCTGGAACTTGTGATCCTTCTGCCTTGGTGCCCTTCTCCAGCACTACAAAAAAATAAAACTAAATAAACAAACAAATCCTGTCATTAGCAATCTAATTTAAAAAAAAAATCAAGAGCATTTTACAAAATATATGGTCTGATATACATCTGAATTTATCCTGTTACAGGCATGGATTACAGGCATGTGCCACTGTGTCTAGCTTTTATTTATTTATTTATTTTAGAGGTGTTGGGTATTGAAACCAAGGCCTTACACAGGCTTGACAAGCACTGGACCACTGAGCTACACATCCTCCACCCTATCTATTTATTTATTTATTTATTTGATACTGGGAATTGAACCTATGGGCACTTAACCACTGAGCCACATCCCCAGTCCTTTTATATTTTATTTAGAGACAGGGTCTCACTGAGTTGCTTAGAGCCTTGCTAAGTTGTTAAAGCTGGCTTTGAACTTGTGATTCTCCTGCCTCAGCCTCCTGAGCTGCTGGGATTACAGGTGTATGCTACTGGCTGATTTTTGATGACCTTTTTCCATTTAAAATGATCTATTCATCAAAATTGTGACTGGGTACTGAACACTCTTCTTATGGAGTTTTTGTGTATTATGAAGTGACAAATATAAGTAGAATTTCCATGCAATGTGTATTTTTTGGAAGAAAAGTCTTTGTTTATATTTTTAATTGGTGAGGGAAGTTTCCATTTCCTAAAAATGCAAGATAAAGTGAGAAATAGGGCCGGGCGTGTGGCTTAGTTATAAGAGGATTGCCTACCATGCTTGAAGCACTGGGTTCAATACCTAGCACTATTAGAGAGAGAGAGAGAGAGAGAGAGAGAGAGAGAGAGACTGTGCTTTAATTAGTTAATTAATTTGTGATACTAGGGATTGAACCCAGGAGAGAGAGAGAGAGAGAGAGAGAGAGAGAGAGAGAGAGAGAGAGAGAGAGACACTGTGCTTTAATTAATTAATAAATTTGTGATACTAGGGATTGAACCCAGGAGAGAGAGAGGGGGGGGGGAGGGAGGGAAACTGCTGTGTTTTGGGGGGGGGAGAGAGAAACTGTGCTGTATTTAATTAATAAATTTGTGATACTAGGGATTGAACCCAGGGGTGAGAGAGAGAGAGAGAGAGAGAGAGAGAGAGAGAGAGAGAGAGAGAGGGAGGGAGGGAGGAGAGAGAGAGAGAGAGAAACTGTGCTGTATTTAATTAATACATTTGTAATACTAGGGACTGAACCCAGGGGTGAGGTACCGCTGAGCTATATCTCCAGCCCTTTTTATTTTTGATACAGGGGTCTGGCTAAGTTGTTGAGGTTGACCTTGAGATTTTCCTGCCTTAGCCTCCTGAGTACTTGGGATTACAGGCATGTGCCATGGCATCTAGCATCTGTATATATTTAAATGTATATATAGCTTGGTGGTGCCATGCATACCTATAATCTTAATCTCAGTAATTTGAGAGGCTGAGGCAGCAGTACCAAGTTCACTACCAGCCTGGACAACTTAGCTGGAGCCTGTCTTGAAATTAAAAATAAAAACATTCCAGATATATACCTCAGTGATATAGCACCTGTGGGCTCAAACCTCTGTACCTCAAAACAACAACAACAAAATTATTTACATGTAGATATCTGTGTAAATTTGTGAAGTATATATGTCAAACTGATCACTTATTAATATTGTTTTTATTATTGCCTATACTTCCTAACCTTTTTTCCTTTTTTAATTTAAACTTGGTGGCTTTGTTTTGCACTTTTATTTTTTATTTTTATTTATTTATTTTTTTTAAAGAGAGAGTGAGAGAGGAGGGAGAGAGAGAGAGAGAGAGAGAATTTTTAATATTTATTTTTTAGTTTAGGAGACAACATCTTTGTTTGTATGTGGTGCTGAGGCTCGAACCCGGGCCGCACGCATGCCAGGCGAGCGCGCTACCGCTTGAGCCACATCCCCAGCCCGTTGTTTTACACTTTTAAAATTCAGAATATGCTTTACAATATCTGCTTTCCTTGTGTTGAACATCAAGACTTTATGATAAGACAATGGATTTTTATCACATCAGTCAGGTATACTATAAACAAAAATGGATAATTTACAAATAAATTTTTTAAAAAAATATTTTATTAGTTGTTGTTGGACCTTTATTTTTATGTGGTGCTGAGAATCGAACCCAGTTCCTCACACATGCTAGGCAAGTGCTCTACCACTGAGCCACAATCCCAGCCCCTACAAATAAAACTTTTTAATCAAGAGTATTTTATCTGGATGTGATGACACACCTGTAATCCCAGCTACTCAGGAGGCTGAGGTGAGAGAATTGCAAGTTTGAGGTCAACCTTGGCAATTTAGCAAGCCTACACAAAATAATACCCTTCTCAAAATAAAAAATAAAAAGGACTGGGGATGTGGTTAAGCCCACCTTGTTTCAATCCCCAGTGCAACAACAACAATAAAACATTTTAAGGATTGGCCATGTAGCTCAGTGGTAGAGGTTGCTTAGCATGCTTGAAGACCTGGGTTCAATCTCCAGCACTACAAAAAAATAAAACTAAGTAAACAAACAAATCATGTCATTAGCAATCTAATTTAAAAAAAAATCAAGAGCATTTTACAAAATATATGGTCTGATATACATCTGAATTTATCCTATAATTAGACTTTGAAGGGTATTTAAAAAAAGAAAGAACCCCAACATATTTAACACTGAATAGCCTAGCAGAATAATGCTGGTGTATACTTGCCAAACTCTTTAAGAATTTTTTATACTTGTGCCAACATGGTGTCCTGTGGGGTAAATCTATTACTTCCATGTTGATTACACTTTGAATTGTTAGGAAAAATTAGAAAGCCAGGAGATCTTGTTTGCATGGCCTTGACAGGTTGAATCTCTTTCTCTTTTTTCCTTTAGGTCAGCACATGTGCCTATATCACCCAGAAGGTGGAATTTGCTGGCATCAGGTAGGTATTAAATCACTTTTGACCTACCAGTAAGTAAACAGAAGTAGGATCTAGTGCAAGAACTGGGCTACATAAGGTACTTGAGGCACATGGATACCCGTGTAATAAAATACAAAAGAGCTTAATGTTTTAAGCTCTTTTGTATTTTATTACACGGGTATGATAGTAGTTTTTGTATTTTATTACATAAAAGTTATGATAGTAGTTTTAAGATTAGTGGTAGAAGTTGCTGAAGCCCTGGTTTTCTGTAGCAAAGGAGTTTTAGACTTATATATATTAGAGCTGGAAAAAACCTAAGATCTGATCTATCTAATTATTATTATTATTATTATTATTATTATTATTTACCCTGGATTAAACCCAGGGATGCTTAACCCCTGAGCCACATCCCAGCCCTTTTTAATATTTTGTTTAGAGACAGGTGTCACTGAGTTGCTTAGGGTCTCACTAAGTTGCTTTGAACATACAATTCTCCTGCCTCAGCCTTCTAAGGCCCTGGGATTACAGGCATATGCCAGCATGCCCAGCCTTAGATGAATATATTTAATCAAACCTCATTTTACAGATTAGAAAACAGGTTTAGGGATATAATAGTGACTAGAATAGTAGTTCCTGATTTGTTGCCTTTGTAAGTATATTGCAGTGCTCTATATTGGTTAAAATTATTTCTGTATTTCAATTTGTAATGAAAATAGAAGAAAATCTTTTTGAAATCCTCCTTTTTTTTTTTTTTTTGTGGTACTGGAGATTGAACCCAGAGCCTCATGCATGCTAGGCAAGTGTTTTGCCGTGAGCTATACCTGCAGCCCTGAAATTCCTTTTAAATTAAAGAACTATGGGCTGGGGTTGTGGCTCTGTGGTAAAGTGCTTGGCTGGCATATGTGAGGCAGTGGGTTCAATCCTTAGCACCCCATAAAAAGTTACAAAATAAAGACATACTGTCCATCTGCAACTACAAAGAACAAACAAACAACAACAACAACAAAAACAAACAGGATATGGGCTTTATTTGATCTATAGGCTATGTATAGTTTGCTGAGCCCTGGTTTGGAAACCCTCTCAGAGTGACTGGGGGCATACCTAACATGCAGTAAGCCCTGGGTTCAATCCCCAAGTCCAAAAATAAAACAACCCTCTCAGATGTCTTACATTTCTTTTTTTCTCTTTGGCAGCAGGGGGTGGGGGGCAGCCAGGGCCTCATGCTTGCCAGGCAAGAGGTCTGTCACTGACCTATCCCCAGACCTTTTGATTTTTGAATTTGTGATCTTCTTGCCTAAGCCTGTGGAGTTTCTGGGATAATAGTCGTGTACCACCATTCCCAGCTATGTATACTATTTTGTGTTCTTTTGTCTGTTTAAAAGTGTATAAATATTTCTTATGAAATTAGAACTCCTTGTAAACATTATTGAAATGATTCCATGATATTTTGTTGTATGGTTTGATAATTTATTATTAATATACCACTGTTGAACATTTAACTTCTTCAAAGGTATGTAATGTAAATGACTGTCCAGTGACCACACTTTGTTATTTTAGTTTTTTATTCCCAGAATGATGAAACTTGGTTGTAATGGATGGTGGAGACCATTGATCCCAAACAGTTATTGATAAAAGAGAGGGAAGTGACCAGGCCAAGCTTATGGAACTAATGCCCCCCAAGTCTCTTCACCCTGATCTAGGGCTTGGCAATGAGCCATTCTGCCTCTTTGTGGGAAGTTATCTGTGTTACTTAGGTTGTGTCCTACAGGATATGGATTTTGTGCTTACATTTGCCAGCAACATTTCTCTCTTTCTTGAACTGGTAGAAAAGAAAAGAGTACTGCCTCAGGGTTATTCTTAGCTTCAATTAGGTAAAGACAAATTAATTAAGACCAAGGAATAAGGATCCACGTTGTATTTTCTGTGTGTATACCTGCATTAAAAAATAACTATTTCCCTCTGGGCATGTTGGTGCATGATTATAATCCTAGTGAGTTGGGAGGCAGAGGCAGGAGGATCACAGTTTGAGGCTAGCCTTGGCAACTCCATGAGCCCCTGTCTCAGAATAAAATTAAAAAGGGGCAGGGAAGGGGCTGGGGTTGTGGCTCACCGGTCGAGTGCTTGCCTCGAATGTGTAAAGCACTGAGTTTGATCTGAGTACCATATAAAAATAAATAAACAAAATAAAGATCTTGTGTCCATGTATAACTAAAAAATATTTAGAAAAGGGGGGGCAGGGAATGTAGCTCAGTAGTAGAACACCCCTGGGTTCAACCCCCAGTACCATCAAAAACAAACACCCCCCCACCCCAAAATCACTATTTCCACAGGAATGGTAATAACATTTTGTAGTTTATTTACTAGCTCTTCTCATTAATGGTATGCCATTTAATATTCCTGAGAGCTCTAGAAGAGGGAAGGGGCAAGATTCTAATTAACATTTGCTGATTTTTAAAAACCTGGTCTCAGAAAGGGCTATGGCTTGACCCCTAACAGGAAGTGAAAATGCAGGAATCTAAGCCAGTTCTTTAACACTGCTTTGCATATACATACTTGGAGAAGTTGGTAAGTTAGTTTATTAACAATGAGCTTGTTTAGAGACCCCACTGATGTGGTTTTTGGTAGCTTATATGGAGAGTGCTTCTTGCTAATGAAACTCACAGAACATGGGAACATTGAAACGGTACAGGGCGAGTATCTCTTTTTGTGTGTATGTGGTACTGGGATTAAACCCAGGGACACTGTACCATTAAGCTACATGCCCAGCCTTCTTATTTATTATTCTGAAACAGGGTCTTACTAAGTTGCTGAGGCCAACTTCAAATTTGGGATTCTCTTGCCTAAGCCTCTTAAGACCCTGGGATTACAGGCATGCACTACCATGCCTGTCCAGGTTGAGTATCTCTCACTTGAAATGCTTGGCACTAGAAGTATTTCAGAAACTGGATTTTTTCAGATTTTGGAATATTTGTATGCACATAAAGATATCTTGGAGTTGGGACCCCAGTGCAAACAGAATTCATTTGTTTCTTGTTTACCTTCTACACATAGCTTGAGATTATTTTTTTTAATTTTTTTTTTTTTTAGTTATAGATTAACACAATGTCTTTCTTTATTTTTATGTGGTGCTGAGGATTGAACTCAGTGCCTCACATGCGTGAGGCAAGTGCTCTATCACTAAGCTATAACCCTAGCCCCTAATTTTTTTTTTAAATACTTTTTTGTGGTGCTGGAGATTGAAATCAGCTTCTTGTGCATACTCCACCACTGGGCTATATCTGCAACCCTAATTTTATACAGTGCTTTTAGAGTGCTTGTCTTTTGACTCTGACCCTTATCACAGTGAGGTCAATGGAATTTTCCACTGTGGCATTATGTAGGCATTCAAAAACTTTTGGATTGGATAATTTAATATTTTAGATTTTTGGATTAGGGATGCTCAACCTGTAATATTAAAAAAAAATAGTGGCCCCTTCTCAAGTCAGGCTTGTTCTACTTGACCATTCAGACATAATTGGGCAATAGCATATTATGAGATATATTTTTTAGGACCATGAGAAGCATGCTTGAAAACCAAAGGTTTGGTCTAATCCTCTTCATTTTACAGATACAGCAGAGGCTCAGAGAGGTTGAGAGTGTCTAGCTTTTTCCTGGTTAGTCTCAGTTATGATAGTCTCTGTTATGACTCATGGCACATAGCATTTTCTTGGCTTTTATTTTATTTACATATATTAATGTACGTATGTTATATGTGTGTGTTATTTATACACATAATATATGTGTATATATATATATATATATATATATATATATATGTATATACAACACACACACACGTATGTATTTTTTTTTTTTGTTGTTGTTCTGGGGAACCAAACCTTGAACCATGACCTTGCATATGCTAAGAGCATGTTCTAATATTAAGCTACATCTCCAGGCCCATTTTTTCCTTAAGAGGATTGATTTTTCAACTGGGCAGGTGAGGACACTGGGGAGAAAGAGGGAGATTGGTGGAAGAGAAGGGCTTAAGTAATTGTTTGAGGGATGATTACCTGGTTCTCAGATCTCTCTCCAAGATAGCATTTTATTAAAATATTTGCTATTGTTGTAGTTCTTACTTATAAGAATAGCCCCTAGTACTCTTAACTGAACACTTCTATGCTGGCATTATTCTGAAGTTTCCCACATCATCTGGTTTAATTCTCATAACAGCTCATTTTATACAATAAGAACACTGATCCTCTCAGAGTTTCCCCAGGGTCATTTAACTAATAAATAGCACTTAGAGCTGGGATTCTTTCCTTGATTAGTTTCTCCCCAGGTTAGTCAGGTCTTTTTATTATTATCCATTTCATGCCCTTAATTTTTTTAGTTATAAATGGACACAATATCTTTATTTTATTTATTTATTTTTATGTGGTGCTGAGGATTGAATGCAGTGCCTCATTCAGGCTAGCCAAGTGCTCTACCACTGAGCTACAACTTCAGCCCTCATGCCCTTAAATTTTTTCAGAGGAAAAAAGCTGGAAAAATGTAATACTAAGTTGTCATTAAAATTTTTCAACAGAGCTAGACTGTGGTACTGAGAATTGTATCTGGGATGCTCTACCACTGAGCTACATTTGCAGCCCCTTTTATTTTTTATTTTTTTATTTTTTTGACCTTCACGACCCAGACTTTATTTTTTATTTTTTTTTTTTGAGATTTTATTTTATTTTTTTTCTAGGTTCTTTTTTTTTTGTCTTTTTATTATTATTTTTTATTGGTTATTCAAAACATTACAAAGATTACAGATCACATCGGTTACACATCCACATTTTTACATAATGCCATAATAGTAACTGTTGTATTCTGCTACCTTTCCTATCCTCTACTATCCCCCCTCCCCTCTCCTCCCATCTTTCCCAGGAATCTCCATACTGCTTTCCAAATTGGCCGCACCAGTTTGCAGTCCCACCAGCAATGTACAAGAGTACCCTTTTCCCCACATCCTCGCCAGCACTTGTTGTTGTTTGACTTCATAATGGCTGCCAATCTTACTGGAGTGAAATGATATCTTAGGGTGGTTTTGATTCTAGTGTTTTGAACATAAAGGAGTGCTGTATTTTATTGAATGCTTTTTCTGCATCTATCGAGATGATCATATGGTTCTTATATTTAAGACTATTGATGTGGTGAATTACATTTATTGATTTCCATATGTTGAACCAACCTTGCATCCTGGGGATGAATCCCACTTGATCATGGTGCACAATCTTTTTTATATGTTTTTGTATCCAATTTGCAAGAATTGTATTGAGGATTTTTACATCTATATTCATTAGAGATTTTGGTCTGAAGTTTTCTTTCTTTGAAGTGTCTTTGTCTGGTTTTGGAATCAGGGTGATATTGGCCTCATAGAATGAATTTGGAAATAGTCCCTCTTTTTCTATTTCCTGAAATAGATTGAAGAGTATTGGTATTAGTTCTTCTTTAAAGTTCTTGTAAAACTCTGCTGTATATCTATCCGGTCCTGGGCTTTTCTTGGTTGGTAGTCTTTTGATGGCTTCTTCTATTTCCTCACTTGATATTGGTCTGTTTAGGTTGTTTATATCTTCCTGACTCAATCTGGGTAGCTCATATGTCTTGAGGAATTTATCGATGCCTTCACTATCTTCTATTTTATTAGAGTATAGGGTTTCAAAATAATTTCTAATTATCTTCTGTATTTCTGAATTGTCTGTTGTGATGTTGCCTTTTTCATCCCGTAAGCTAGTAATTTGGGTTCTCTCTCTTCTTCTCTTTGTTAGCGTGGCTAGTGGTCCATCAATCTTATTTATTTTTTCAAAGAACCAACTTTTAGTTTTGTCAATTTTTTCGATTGTTTCTTTTGTTTCGATTTCATTGATTTCAGCTCTAATTTTAATTATTTCTTGCCTTCTAATGTATTTGCTGCTGATTTGTTCTTCTTTTTCTAAGGCTTCGAGGTGTAGTGTGAGGTCATTTATTTGTTGGCTTTTCTTTCTTTTAAGGAATGAACTCCATGAAATGAATTTTCCTCTTAGTACTGCTTTCATAGTGTCCCAGAGATTTCGATATGTTGTGTCTGAGATTTCGTTTACCTCTAAGAATTTTTTAATTTCCTCTTTGATGTCTTCTGTAACCCTTTGTTCATTCAGTAGCATATTGTTTAATCTCCATGTGATGTAGGATTTTTCCTTTCTCATTTTATTATTGATTTCCAATTTCATTCCATTATGATCAGATAAAATGCATGGTAGTATCTCAACTCCTTTGTAATTGCTAAGATTTGCCCTGTGACATAATATATGGTCTATTTTTGAGAAGGATCCATGTGCTGCTGAGAAAAAAGTGTATCCACTTGATGTTGGGTGGTATATTCTGTATATATCAATTAAGTCTAAGTTATTAATTGTATTATTGAGCTCTATGGTTTCTTTATTCAACTTTTGTTTGGAAGATCTGTCCATTGGTGAGAGAGGTGTGTTAAAATCTCCCATGATTATTGTGTTGTGGTCTATTAGACTCTTGAACTTGAGAAGAGTTTGTTTGATGAACGTAGCTGCACCATTGTTTGGGGCATATATATTAATGATCGTCAAGTCTTGTTGATGTATGGTTCCCTTGAGCAGTATGTAGTGTCCTTGTTTATCCCTTTTGATTAACTTTGGCTTGAAGTCTATTTTATTTGATACAAGTATGGACACCCCAGCTTGCTTCCGGGGTCCGTATGAGTGATATGATTTTTCCCAACCTTTCACCTTCAGTCTGTGTATGTCTTTTCCTATCAGATGAGTCTCCTGTAGGCAGCATATTGTTGGATCTTTTTCTTAATCCATTCTACTAGCCTATGTCTTTTGATTGGTGCATTTAAGCCATTAACATTTAGGGTTACTGTTGAGATATGGTTTATATTTCCAGCCATATTTGGTTATGTACGATACTTAACATGATTTGTTTTTCCTCTATGCTTAGTTTTTCCTTTACTGTACTACCTCCCGCTGTTGGTTTTCATTGTTATTTTTCATTTCCTCTTCCTGTAATGTTTTGCCAAGGATGTTTTGAAGAGCTGGTTTTCTAGCTACAAATTCTTTTAACTTTTGTTTATCGTGGAAGATTTTTATTTCATCTTCAATCCTGAAGCTTAATTTCACTGGATACATGATTCTTGGTTGGAACCCTTTTTCTTTCAGCGTTTGAAATATGTTGTTCCAGGATCTTCTAGCTTTCAGAGTCTGTGTTGAAAGATCAGCAGTTATCCTGATTGGTTTACCCCTAAATGTAATCTGCTTCCTCTCTCTTCTGGCTTTTAAGATTCTCTCCTTATTCTGTATGTTGGGCATCTTCATTATTATGTGTCTTGGTGTGGATCTCTTATGATTTTGTACATTCGGTGTCCTGTAGGCTTCTAGTATTTGGATTTCTTTTTCATTCTTTAAGTCTGGGAAGTTTTCTAGTATTATTTCATTGAATAGATTGCTCATTCCCTTTGTTTTGACCTCTGTACCCTCTTGTATCCCAATAACTCTTAGGTTTGGTTTCTTGATGTTATCCCATAATTCTTGGATGTTCTGCTCATGATTTCTTAACATTCTCGCTGAGCTGTCTATGTTCTTTTCAAGTTGAAAAACTTTTCTTCGTTGTCTGAAGTTCTGTCTTCTAAGTGTTCTAATCTGCTGGTAATACTCTCATTTGAGTTTTTAATTTAGTTTATTGTTTCCTGCATTTCCAGGATTTCTTTTTGTTTGTTTTTTATATCCTCTATCTCCCTATAGAGTTGATCTTTTGCTTCTTGGATTTTTTTTGGTAATTCATTGTCAAAGTGATTTTTCATTGTCTGAATTTGATGTATAATGTCTTCCTTGAGACTCCAGATCATCTGAAGCATGTATATCCTGAACTCTTTGTCTGACATTCCATCAGCTGCAGATATTACCTCATCTAATGTTGAATTGACCTGTATTGTTTGTGGTCCTTTCTTTCCTTGTCTTTTCATACTGCTCATGATTCTTTCTAGCTTTGTGAAACTGTTGTGCTAATGTTTTTCCCCTTATATATTTGTATTGTTCTTGTATAGCTCCAAAATCCCTCTTTTTCGGAGAAAGACAATTTTAACAGATCCCAATATCAACAGTACATTATCTAAGCACAAGTTTTCATTATTAGTACATTTATAGTTAGATTCTAAGACTATAGATATTGGTTTTAATTATTACTTAAGAGTATATTCATTAGTTTCATAAAAGGCGTACCATATCTGGTTGGACATAGAAAACTTAATTTCAGATGAAGGATGTTATACTTAGAGGGAAAGGAGTGAGGGTATGAGGTTAAACTAACTTCCTTTGGAGAACTCTAACCACTAGACTGGTAATTTATGGAAGAATGTATAGACTCAACCTCCTAGCTATTTAGATAGTTACCCTATGTATAGATAGCAAAAGTTAGGAGATTGAAAGTGGGATAGAGAGAATACGAATTAAAAAAAGAAAAGAAAATAACAAGGAAGAAAAGAGAAATAAGAGAAGGAAAAGGGAAGATAGAAATAAAGAAAAAAAATGGGGGGGGGAGGTGGGGTATATGCAATTCCTCTATAGTATATTACTTTGGTAATTTGGTTGTTCATGCACAGTTCTTGGTTTCACATATGCTGAAGTTGTGGAAGAGAGAGAAGAAAAGAGAAAGAAAGAGAAAAAAAAAAGTCTCTCAGAACACTGTTTTCCTTGCTTCCAGTAGGTGGCGTTGTCTATTCCTAGCTTGAGCCTCTGTATTCAGGGTGGTGGGTATAGCCAGTGTGAAAGGAAATGAGATTCCACCTGTATCTTCCCTACTCTAGTCTCTGAGGTAGAAACCAGGTGCCTGTACAGTTGTTGTTTTGCGTTGATAGCTACAACCCCCAAAAGCTTGTGGGAAATATTTTGAGTTATTGCAGCTAAGGGTGGGGGAGTTGGAAACCGGGTACCTGGATCAGCCGCAGAACCGTGCTGGTAGCCACACCCCCTTGATGGGTTTTAAGGGTTGATGGGCTTCCTCTGGACTAGCACTCGGGGCGGGGCCGGACTTCCTCCTCTGGTCTGGCTGGGCGCCTCAGCCCCTTTTACTTATTTATTTAATTTATTTATTTTGGGATACTGTGATTGAACTCAGAGGTACTAGACCACTGAGCCACATCCCCAGCCCAATTTTGTATTTTATTTGTAGAGACATGGTCTCACTGAATTGCTTAGCATTCCCCTTTGCGAGGTTGGCTTTGAAATCACGGTCTTCTTGTCTCAGCCTACTGAGTCACTGGGAATACAGGTGTGTGCCACTGTGCCAAGCCTTTTTTATTTTTTGAGACAGGGTCTTGGTAAATTGCCAAGACTGGCCTCAAATTTGTAATCCTCCTGTTTTAGCCTTCCAAGTAGATGGAATTACAGGTGTGCACTATCTTGTCAAACAACTGCTTTTTAACTTTTTATGTGCCCAGATAATTCTGCCCAGATAATCTTGCATTTCAGAGGGTTATGGATTCCCTGGAGTTCTCTCTTCCTTAGAAGTATAAATTATCTGTGAACTCTCAGATTAAGAGCTCTTGTTTTTATGTATTCAATGCACTATGAAATTTTTTTTTATGTTGAGTAATCTGTTCATGGAATTCTTTTTGTAAGTGTGTAATTAATCAAGTCATTTGGGTATAACTATTAGAGTAGAGCTAGCTCTCTGAAGTTCCTATTTCTTCTTGATTTAAGACTTGTAATAATTTATGTTTGTCTTTCCTTTCAGGGCACAAGCTGGTGAGCTGTGGGTCAAGAATGAGAAGGTCATGTGTGGTTATATCAGTGAAGATACCAGGGTAAGATTTATAAAGTATTTTTTTTTTTTTGGTTTTATTTCCTTGTAGTATTATGTCTTAGTCCTAAGATCAAAATAAAACAAAGAAAAAAAATTCATAATTGCTATTGGTTTGCCTTTATGGAATTAGAATCAGAGTGCAACTCTGATGTTTACAGTTGTATCTTTGAAGGTTGGGGAATGATCTTTGTTTTTTTTTTCTTTTTTAGTTGGACACAATTGCTTTTTTTTTTTTTTAATTGATTTATTTTTTATGTGCTGCTGAGGATTGAATCCCAGGCTGTACATGTGCTAGGCCAGTGCTCGACCGCTGAGCCATAATCCCAGCCTGTGTCGTTTTATTCCAAATCAGCCTATTTAATGTTCAACATAGAGGTATGGTGTCTAGTCTGCAAGATTCTCTGTCCACTGATACATAGCAAAAGTGAAACTCATTGAAGATCATGTCGTAAACATGAAGAGAGACCTTTGCAAAGGAATCCTTTCTGGGTCTCTGCTGTGGTGGGAAGAATCCAAGTTGAACAGCTGTGAATATTACTTATGCTGGTCAAACTGTCTCAACTAGGTGTGATTTTGCTGCCTCAGGAGTCTTTTGGCAATGTCCAGATTTTTTTGGTTTTTATAACTGGGTTATTGTGCTATTGGCATCCAGTGAATATGCTGTTAAGAATGCTACATATATAGACAGGCCTCCAAACAAAGAATTACCTGGCCCAAATGTCAGTAATGGGAACTGTCTTGTGCATTTTGGTATATTTAACAGCATCCCTGGCTTCTGCTCATGAGATACCAGTTTCATTCTCTGACCCCCCCTATAAATCATGACACCCAGATATGTCTCTGGATGGTACCAGATCCCCTGAGGGGCAAAATCAGCCCTGGTTAAGAATCAGTGTCTTTACAGACAGGTAGCTGCTATCTGAATTTCATTTTTATATTTTCTTGTCATTCATTTAGTGTTAATATGTATATATTTTACCTCAATAGTACATTATTTGTTTCACTTATTTTTGAAAATTTCTTTTGGCTGGGCGTGGTGATGCATGCCTGTAATCTCAGTGGCTCTTGGGGCTAAGACAGGAGGATCTTGAGTTCAAAACCAGCCTCAGCAACTTAGTGAGGCACTAAGCAACTCAGTGAGACCCTGTCTCTAAATAAAATACAAAATGGGGCTGGGGATGTGGCTCAGTGGTTGAGTGCTCCTGAGTTCAATCCCCATTAACAACAACAACAACAACAACAACAACAAAAGAATTAATGAACTGTAGCTACAAGTAATAATATGAATGAATTTTAGCACACAATGTTAAGTGACAGATTTCCAAAAAAGATTATACAGAACCAAATATTCTTTTTATAAAATTAAAAATTCTAAATACTTATTTTTTTGTTTGTTCTTTTTAGTTATACACGAGAGTAGAGTCTATTTTGATATATTTGTTCAAGCATGGAATATATCTGATTTTAATTTGGATCCCAGTCTTGTGGATGATCAAGATGGAAAGGTCACTGGTTTTTTTAGGGAGACCCTGTCTTAAAACTTTTTTTTTGCTTCGATTTTGTTGAACAAAAACCCCAAAGCAACAGTAGCTATAATGCTTAAAGTCAAGTATTTTATTTTTCTTTTCATGTAAGAGAACTCTGGTTACATAATTCATGGTGGGCATGACAGTGTCACACTTTATTTGTGATCTATTAAGGGCTCCATCTATCTTCCTGCTCTGCCATCTTGAAATCATGGCTAGGACTTCCATGATCCAGCTCACGCTCCTGAAACCACATCCCATATTCTAGGCAAAATATTTTAGGGAGAGAAGACAAGAGATGGTTACTTTTCAACCAATTGCACTCCTTTTAAGGATATAGTACATCTTACTAGGGCTCGGGGTTAGCATGCATAAGGTCCTGGGTTCAATTCCCAACAACAAAATAAAGAAAACATAGCAAAACCCCACTTACATCTTACTGGCTAGAATTTAGTTGAATGTTGCTGCTAAGACTAGTCTTTTGGTTTGTTCCCTTGCCTCCCAAAATAGAATCTGCTTTGGAAAATGGATGTTAAATAATTGTTTAGTAGTCTCTTTAATGTCCATTGAATGACATTTTATTTTATTATTTTTTTGTACTGGGGATTGAACCCAGAGGTACTTTACCACTGAGCCATATCCCCAGCCATTTTTAATTTTTATTTTGAGACAGGGTCTCCCTAAATTGCTGAGACTGCCCTCAAACTTTCTATCCTGCCTCAGTATTCTGAGTTGCTGGGATTATAGGCATACACCATTATGTTTGGTTAGCACTGTAAAATTTTTTACTTTTTATTTTTATTTTTTTGGTGGTTCTGGGGATTGAACCCAGGGCCTTATGCATGCAAGGCAAGCACTCTACCAACTGAGCTATATCCCCAGCCCAGCATTGTAAAATTTTAAGTAATGAATGTCACAATACCTTCCTTCTTTACATTGAATGAGATATATATACATATATATGTGTATACACATGCACACACACACACACACACACATATATATACACATATATATGTATGTATGTATATATATTTGTATATATTATATATATAACTTTTTTTTTTTTGGTACCTTGGGGTTGAACTCAGGGGCATTTGACTTCTGAGCCACATTCCCAGTCCTATTTTATATTTTATTTACAGATGGTCTCACTGAGTTGCTTAGCACCTTGCTTTTGCTGAGCTGGCTTTGAACTCGGGATCCTTCTTCCTCAGCGTGCCAAGCCACTGGGGTTACAGGCGTGCGCCAATATGCCTGGCTGCATTTTTTTTTTTTTTAATGCTGGGGATTGAATGCAGGAGTTTGCACATGCTAAGCACACATTCTAGCGCTGAGCTATACCATCTGTCAGCCCTCTTATTTTTTATTTTAGTTTTTAAAATTTTTTTCTAGTAAATGGACACAATGCCTTTATTTTATTTTTATGTGGCGTGGTGCCGGGTCTCGAACCCAGTGCCTCACATGTGCCAGGCAAGCGCTCTACCAGCTGAGCCACAACCCCAGCCAGCCCTCTTATTATTATTATTTTTTTCAATATTTTTTTCTAGTTGTTTTCTCACATTTTTTTTTTTTTGAAAAGATGAATGTCATTTATTGGATGTGCAATTGGATGTCCAATCTTTTTTTTTGGTTCCAGGGATTGAACTCAAGGATACTGAACCACTGAGCCACACCCCCAGCCTTATTTTGTCTTTTAGAGACAGAGTCTCACTGAGTTGCTAAGTGCCTTGCCATTGCTGAGGCTGGCTTTGAACTCACAATCCTCCTATTTTAGCCTCCCCAGCCGCTGGGATTATAGGTGTGTTCCACCTCGCCCGCTGTCATGGACTTTTATTTTATTTATTTATATGTGTTGCTGAGGATCAAACCCATTGCCTCACACATGCTAGGTAAGTGTTCTACCACTGAGCTGCAGCCCTACTCCCAAACCGCTTATTTAAAGAAAAACTTTATTACCAGGTTACTTACCTGATTTTCCAATCCCAAAAAGATTAGAAGTAGGGCTAGGGTTGTGCTCAGAGGTAGAGCGTTTGCCTAGTATGCATGAGGCACTGGGTTCGATCCTCAGCACCACATACAAATAAAATAAAGATATTGTGTCCACCTATAACTAATAAATATTAAAAAAAGATTAGAAGTGTTAAATTTAAAGGGAAAGGGAGTATTTATTTCTGCAACTTTTATTATGTTTATTTTTTGAGATGGGGTTTTGCTGTGTTATGCAGGTTGGCCTGGAATTCCTGGGCTCAAGTATCCTCTCACCTCATATAGTCCTGATAGGAAAGTAAAATGGTGCAGCCACTGTGGAAAACAGTTTAGTGGTTCTTCAAAAAGTTAAGCACAGTGAACTGTGTGTAGCTCAGTGGTAGAGCATTTGCCTAGCATCCATAAGCCTTGGGTTATATTTCCAAGGATACTGCGTAGTTACTATATTATCCAGAAATTCTATTCCTAGGTATTTACCTGAGAGAACTGAAAAGCATATGTACCCACCAAAACTTGTACATGAATGTTTGCAACAGGATTATGTATAATAGCCCAAAAGTAGAAACTAGCCAGCTGTTCATCAGCTGATAAATGGAGAAACAAAAATGTGGTATTTCCACATAATTTTCAGATATAAGAATGAAATTCTTGGGCTAGGGATGTGGCTCAAGCGGTAACGCTCTCGCCTGGCATGTGCGCTGGGTTCGATGCTCAGCACCATATAAAAATAAAAAAATAAAGATGTTGTGTCCATCGAAAACTAAAAAATAAATATTAAAATTTTTTTTTCTCTCTCTCTTAAAAAAAAAAGAATGAAATTCTTAATTTTCAGTGTATTGAGGGTCTCTGTGTGTGTGTGTTGGGGTGTTAATATGAGGTCCTTTTTCTTTTCTTTTTTTTTTTTTTGGTACCAGGGATTGAACTCAGGGGGCACTTGGCCACTGAGTCACATCCCCAGCTCTGTTTTGTATTTTATTTAAAGACAAGGTCTCACTGAGTTGCTTAGCTCCTCAGCATTGTTGAGGCTGGGTTTGAACTCATGATTCTCCTGTCTCAGCCTCCTGAGTTGCCAGGATTATAGGCATGCACCAGTGTGCCCAGCTTTTTTTTCCTTTTTTAAAAATTTTTTTAAAAACTTTTTTTTTAGGGGCTGGGGATGTGGCTCAAGCGGTAGCGCGCTCGCCTGGCATGCGTGCAGCCCGGGTTCGATCCTCAGCACCACATACCAACAAAGATGTTGTGTCCGCCGAGAACTAAAATAAATAAATAAATTCTCTCTCTCTCTTTCTCTCTCTCTCTCTCTCTCTCTCTCTCTCTCTCTCTCTCTCTCTCTCTCCCTTTCCTCTAAAAAAAAAAAAAATTTTTTTTTAAATAATTTTTTTTTTTTTGTAGTTGTAGATGGACAGAATGTCTTTAGTTTATTTGTTTATTTTTATGTGGTGCTAAGGATCAAACCCAGTGCCCCACACATGCTAGGCAAGTGCTCTGCCACTGAGCTACACCACAGCCCTTAAAATGTTTTTGAGATGGGGGTCTCCATATGTTGCCTAGGCTGGCCTTGAATTCACAATCCTTTTGCCTCAGCCTCCTTAATAATTGGGATTACAAGTGTAACCCCTCCTCTCTCCAGCTTGACATTCTTTTGGATTCATGCAACAAAGTGGATGAAGTTGGAAAATATTATGCTGAGTGAAAACAACCAGTCACAAAAGACCACATAGAGTATGATTCTATTGGTGTGAAATATTCATAATTATTAATAAAATGTCATCCAGAATAGGCAAGTTCATAGAGAGGAGATTGGGGAATAAGAGGTAATGGTTATGGGGTTTCTTTTTGGAGCGATGGAAATTCTCTGGAATTAATGGTGATGGTTGTACAATGTTGTGAATATACTTGAAACTACTGAATTGCAGAAATCTATTTGTAAAAACCCAAACCTGTTTGGGGGTGTAGCTTGGTGATAGAGTGCTTGCCTAGCATGTACATGGCCTTGGGTTTGATCTCCGGCATGCAAAAATAAAAATCGAGAGAGGAAGGGACTTTTAGAAGCCTTTTGAATGAAATAATAACTATCACTTTACAGTTTCAAAGTGGAGAGCACATAAAAAAACAATTGTAGAATGCAGTACTGTGGTTGGAGTGTCTCCATCAAAATTCATGTTGAAGAATTTTTTTTTTTTTGTGAAGGTACTAAGGATTGCTAAATTGTTGGGGGTTATGCTAATTGCTGAGGCTGGCCTTGAATTTGTACTTTTCCTGTCTTAGCAAAACAAACAAACAAACAAAAACTTTGATTATCAGAGCCTTAAGTGTTTATTATAAAAATTTAGATAATATATATTTCTATTTCTTTTTCTGAAGTACGTCATAATTTAAAAAAATAAACAGGTCTCAGGATAAAGCTCACTGTTTGCTTAGCATGTGTGAGGCACTGGGTTTGATTCCTAGTACTGCAAAAAACAAAACAAAACAAAACAAGCAAAACCCAAAGGAACAAAATTCCTCATACCAATCAATACCAGAGATGATCAAAGTTGACATTTTGGAAGGTATATTTCCTCTTTGTCTTTGTGTTCTGTGTGTTAGAGAAGGAGAATGAACTTATCAAATGCCTGTTATGTCCCAGGGAGTATAGAAAGCCCCAAGAGTATGATCTTTAAAGATGCTTCTGTCTTTAAGAAGCAGGTCTCTAAATGAACTAACTAAAGGAGTGTCACAGATTTATATTCTGCTTTCATATCAAGCCTCTTCAGAACCTCATGGAGGAGGAAAGAATTGGGCAAAGATTCTATGGTAAAACACATGTGGCCAGAATGCCACTTATGCTTTTCCTTGAGGCAGTCTGGGCAAAGAGGAAGTACGAATTATAATTTATTAGACTGGCAAATGATTTCATTTTCATTTGGTATAATTTTGCCCGAGTTCTGTTTCCATAATGAGCTTTCTATGACTTGCCCAGGTGGATTCTCTGCCCTTTCTGCTTCATTTCTTGTGTGAATGAATCTTCATGGATTGTTTGTACATATTGCAATATTTTTCACATTGACATCATGTGCTATAAACTCCAAGAGGGCAGGGACTAAATCTTATTACTGCCAATAATACAAGGACCAGAGTATGAGCTGAGTAATTGTTTAAATGAAAGAAAGAAAAGAAACATGCTTTTTAAAAGACAGTATTGAGCTGGGTGTGGTGGTGCATACCTATAATCCCAATGGCTGGGGAGGCTGTAGCAGGAGGATCGGAAGTTCAAAGCCAGCCTCAGCAACTTAGTGAGGCCCTAAGCAACTCGGTGAGACCTTGTCTTCTAAATTAAATATAAAAAAGGGCTAGGGATGTGGCTTAGTGATTAAGTGCCTCGGGTTCAATCCCCACATAAAAAAAAAAAAAAAAAGTGTTAAAACACATAAAATTTACAATAGGAAACCACCATGCCCAGCAATAGGAAACATTAAGTGTGTAGTTCAGTGTGTTAAGTTTATTTACACTGTTGTAAAACAGATCTTCAGGAACTACTTCATTTTGCAACACCAAAATCATACATCATTGTTTTTTTTTTTTTTTTTTTTTTGGTAGTACTGGGGATTGAACCTATGGTGCTTTACCACTGAGCTACATCACCAGTCCTTTTCTATATTTTATTTTGAGACAGGGTCTTGCTGAGTTGTTGGCCTTAAACTTGGAATCCTGCCTCAGCCTCCTGAGTTTCTGGGATTACAGGCGTGGGCCACTGTGCCTGACTGCATTATTATTTTCTAATGCAATTATGTTTTTTCTCCTCCTGTTTCAGGTGGTGTTCCGTTCTACATCAGCTATGGTTTACATATTTATTCAGATGAGCTGTGAAATGTGGGATTTTGATATTTATGGTAATGTTCTCTAAGTGCTGATTGTAACTGCCACTAGGTAGAGTTTTCTGGTTTTCTCTAAGTTGCAATCATTTTACAGTAAACTCTTGACACTCTTTAAAGATGTGCCTTGATGCTAAGGTAGATAGACGGACTATATGTAGAGAGATAAATTTTATGTATGTATGAAGTTGAGAAATAAATTTATATATATATATATATATATATATACACACACACACACACACACATATTCACACACATATATACATACACACATGTATCTGTTGTCTTTATATTTATGCTTAAATATATAAAGTTGGTATATAAAGGTTATATTTTTGTATGTTTGTATATATATATGTGCGCCACCACGTCCAGCCAGACCTTGATCTTTAAGTATATAGTGAAAAGTTAGAGTGCCAGGTGCAGTGGCACATGCCTGTAATCCCAATGTCTTGAGAGGCTGAGGCAGGAGAATTGCAAGTTCAAAGCCAAGCTCAGCAAAACGAAGCATTAAGCAACTAAGTGAGACTCTGTCTCTAAATAAAATACAAAATAGGGGTGGGGATGTTGCTCAGTGGTTGAGTGCCCCTGAGTTCAATCCCAAGTACCCCCGCACCCCCTAAAAAAAGTTACAGAGTGACAACTCTGGTTAGCAACAGATACAACAGATACCTTCTTTGATATTTTACATTTCTTTTTCTAGCACTTACAGAAATAACCAAATTTATTTTATTATATAGAATTAGGACATAATGAGAACGATGAAAATGCTAGATGCTATGTCCAACATATTAGCCTTATGGTACATGATATTCAAATTTGTGTTTAGCAAAATTACACATTAATGTTTGCTGTGAGTTGACAAGGTCACTTATGCATAGCAAGAACTACAGATGATAATTTGTGAATTCCCAGGGTCTATCAATTCATTTGCTAATACACTTTAAACATCACTATGAGCATAATCATATTTGGAGGTTAGGTTGTTCTCATTTTGAGATATACTGTATTTATCAATAATTTAGGCTTTTTTTCTTTTTTAATTATTTTTTTTTGTAGTTGTAGATGGACTGAATGCCTTTATTTTATTTGTTTATTTTTATGTGGTGCTGAGGATCGAACCCAGTGCCTCATGCATGCTAGGCAAGCGCTCTACCACTGAGCTACAGCCCCAGCCCCAATAATCTAGGCTTTTTTTCCAAGCTAACATTTTACCTTGAAGCCATGGCCTACAACTAAGGGAAACAGATATTAAATTTGGCTTGATAGAAAGTCTAGGATGAAACGAATCTCCTTGTACTTTTGGCTTTTATGATCTTGTTTTAAGGTCTAGCAGAGTCTACCATTTTCTCTTTGGTCTCATTTCTTTTATTTTTTAGAGAAGAATGAAAGCAAGAAATAAGGTTAGTTCTCATATTCTTACTATTTCTTTTCAGGGGATCTGTATTTTGAGAAAGCTGTGAATGGTTTCCTTGCTGATCTATTTACCAAGTGGAAGGTACGTTTCTTCTTCTACACTAAGTCTCATTGGATAAATATTGGTCAATGCAGATTTTTTTTTTTTTAAATTAGAGCATTACATTTATAGTAGTTGGGTTCATTACATGCTAGGGATTTGATTTCAATCCCTATTTCCTGCCTGCTTTTTCCTCCCCTCTTTCCTCCCCATATTCTCCTTCCAGTGCTCTACTGGTCTTCTTTTTGCTCCTTTATTTATTTTTCATTGGTACTTTCTACTTATACAGAAAGTTGAAATTCCTTCTGGTACATTTATGTATTCATATAACATGATTTTGTTTAATTAATTCCATATTTCTTCCCCTTTTCATCCTTCTTCCCTCCCTTTTGTTCTTCTTTGTTCTACTGATCTTTCCTATTATTTGTGATATCTAATCCCCTGCACCACTCCCCCACTGCTTTCTTTCCCTTATTTGCTCTATCTTCCATATATGAGAAAAGACATTTGACTCTTGATTTTCTGCTGGCTTATATCACTTAGCACTGGCTGGGGATGTGGCTCAGTGGTAGAGTGCTTGCCTAGCATGTATGAGGCCCTGGGTTCAATCCTCAGCACCACCAAAAATACACAAAAAAGCAATTCGTATATCACTTTGTATCACTTAGTGTGATATTCTCCATTGCCATGTATTTGCTGGCAGATGCCATTATTTCATCCTTCTTTATGGCTGAGTAAAACTCTATTGTATATATATATGTGATGGGCATCTGGGTCGATTCCATAATTACGCTGCTATAAACATTGAAGTGGCTGTATCACTATAATATGCTGACCCCTAAAGCTCAGGAAATAAAACCATCTCAATAAGTGAGATGCCATCAAATTAAACTTCTGCAGAGCAAAGGAAATGATTAAGAGTGTGAAGAGAGGGCCAACAGAATACAAAAATAATCTTTGCCAACTACTCCTCTGACAGGGATTAATATTTAGAATTTATAAACAACTCAAAAAACCCAATGCCAAAAGAATAACTCAGTTGATAAATGGGCAAAATAACTAACCAGAAGTTTCTCAAAAGAAAAACAAATGACCAATAAATATATGAAAAAAATGGTTAGCATCTCTAGCAATCAGGGAAATGCAAGTCAAAACTATTCTAAGATTTTATCTCACTCTAATTAGGATGGCAATTATCAAGAACACCAATAGTAATAAATATTGGTGATGATGTGGGTGAAAAGGTACACAGATACATTGTTGGTGGACTGCAATTTAGTACAACCACTTTGGAAATCCATGAGAGATTCCTCAAAAAAAAAAAAAAAAAATAGGAATGGAATCACCATATAACCCACTTCTTGGCATTTACAAAGATCAAAAATCAATGCAGATTTTTAAAATGGATTGTTTCTATTAAGTTGCTTTAAATTAAGCTATGTTACCTAAAACTTCAACTCTAAACTAAGTATCATTTCAATATAGTAAAGAGTATTTATGAAACCCATAGCTGATATCATACTCAAGTTTGAAAGACTGAAAACTTTAACTTAGAATCAGGAATAAGGATGCTTGCTTTTGCCACTGGTATTCAACATTGTTCTAGGAGTTCTAGGCAGAGCAACTAGGCAACAAAAGAAATAAAAGATATTCAAATAATACAATCAATCAACAAATATTTGAAAAACTGCTCATCATCTCTAGCAATCAGAGAAATGCAAATCAAAACCACTCTAAGATATCATCTCACTCCAGTCAGAATGGCAGCTATTATGAAGCCAAACAACAATAAGTGTTGGCAAGGACACTCATACGTGGCTGGTGGGACTGAACATTGGTGCAGCCAATATGGAAAGCAGTATGGAGATTCCTTGGAAAACTGGGTATGGAACCACTATTTGACCCAGCTATTCCTCTCCCCAGACTATACCCAAAGGACTTAAAAACAGCATACTGTTTTTAATGTTTATAGCAGCACAATTTACAATAGCTAAACTGTGGAGCCAACCTAGATGTCTTTCAGTGGATGAATGGATAAAAAAAAAATGTGGCATATACACAATGGAATTTTACTCAGCATTAAAAAAGAACAAAACCATGGCATTTGCAGGTAAATGGATGGTTTTGGAGAAGATAATGCTAAATGAAGTCAGCCAATCCCCCCAAAACAAATACCAAATGTTTTCTCTGATATAAGGAGGTTGACTCATAGTGGGGTAGGGAGGGAGAGCATGGGAGGAATAGATGAATTCTAGATAGGGAAGAGGGGTGGGAGGAAAAGGGAGGGGGCAGGGGATTAGCAAGGATGGTGGAATGTGATGGACATCCTTATACAAAGTACATGTATAAAGATTTAGGTGTGTGTTGGGGCTGGGGATGTGGCTCAAGTGGTAGCACGCTCTCCTGGCGTGCGTGCGGCCCAGGTTCGATCCTCAGCACCACATACAAACAAAGATGTTGTGTCTGCCAAAAACTAAAAAATAAATATTAAAATTCTCTCTCTGTCTCTCTCTCTAAAGAAAAAAAAAGATTTAGGTGTCAATATACTTTATATACAAAGATACAAAAATTGTGGTATATATGTATATTAAGAATTGTAATGCAAAAAAAAAAGCGTTACTTTAGGTAGATGGAAGTGAAAGGAGGGGAAGGCAGGGGATTTGGGGATAAGAAAGATAGTAGAATGAAACAGACATTATTACTTTATGTATATATGTAACTGTAGGACCAATGTGATTCTATAATATGTATACTCAGAAAAATGAGAAATTATATCACATCTATGTATGATATATCAAAGTATATAAGTGCATTCTACTGTCATATATAACTAATTAAAACAAATAAAAAATTTTAAAAAAAGATATCCAAATAGGAAAAGAAGTAAAACTTATCTTTGTTTTCCAATAACATGATCCTATATGTAGAAAATCCTAAAAATCCATCTACAAAAAATTTATTAGTGCTAAATCAAGTAGAGTTTCTGGATATAAAATCTTCACAGAAAATTGATATTTGTATACCATCAAAGAACAACCAAAAAAGGAAATTAGAGAAAGCATTTACAATAACATCAGAAGGAATAAAATACTTCAGGAAATAATTTATCCAAGGACTGGCAGGACTTGTATACTAAAATCTATAAAACCTTACTGAAAGAAATTAATAAAGACCCAAATAAAAAGAAAGAGAGCTTGTATTCACAGATTGAAATACTTGATGTTGTTAAAATGACTATACTACTCAAAGCAATCTACAGTTCAGTACCTTTTTGCAGAAATGGAAAAGTTGATTCTAAGTTCATGTGGCATTTCAAGAAATCCTGAACAGCCAGAAACAGTCTTGTAAAGGAGAATAAATTTGGAGGATTCAAATTTAACTAATTTTAAAACTTACTACAAAGCTACAGTCATTACAACAGTGATACTAGAATAAAGATACACATATAGATCAGTAGAATAGAATTAAAAGTCCAGAAATCTATGGTAGTTGATTTTGGATAAGGGTTTTAAGTTCATATAGTTGGGGAAAGAACAATGTCTTCAACAAGTGGTCTGGGATAACTTTATATCCATATGGAAAAGAATGAATTTGGATCCTTACCTCAATCATATACAAAGATTAACCAAAATTAAAGACCTAAATATAAGAGCTAAAACCTTGAAACTCTTAAAAAAACACTTAAGGGAAATCTTTATGATCTTGGATTTGGCAGGGCTTCTTAGATATGCCAGCAAAAGTACAACAAACTGAAGAAGAAATAAATAAATTAAACTTTGAAAATCTGGGCTGGGATTGTGGTTCAGTGATAGAGCGCTTGCCTAGCTATTGTGAGGCACTGGGTTTGATCCCTAGCACCACATAAAAAAATTAAATAAACAAAGGTATTGTGTCCATCTTCAACTAAAAATATTTTTTAAAAAATGAAAGTTCAGGGCTGGGGATGTGGCTCAAGTGGTAGCGCGCTCGCCTGGCATGCGTGCGGCCCGGGTTCGATCCTCAGCACCACATACCAACAAAGATGTTGTGTCCGCCGAGAACTAAAAAATAATAAATATTAAAAAAATTCTCTCTCTCTCTCTCTCTCTCTCTCTCTCTCTCTCTCTCTCTCTCTCCTCTCTCACTCTCTTTAAAAAAAATTTAAAAAAAATGAAAGTTCAACAGAGTTGTAGTTGTAGTTCAGTGGTTGTGCATGTGCTTAGCATGTACAAGATCCTCTGGTTTCAATTTACATACACACACACACACACACACACACACACAGGCACACTGAAAACTTTGTGCCTCAAAGGACACTAGCAAGAAAGTGAAAATAGCATTGAGAAAATATCAGCAACTTTTAGAACTCAAGAAGTCACACTAATTAATAAATGGGCAAAGGACTTGAATATATATTTCTCCGAAGAACATATACAAATGGATAAGTATGTAAAAAGGTGTCCAAGTATTAGTCATTAGGAAAATACAAGCTAATACCACAGTGAAATACCACTTCACATTTGCTAAGACAACTAATTATACATATATGTGCATGTGGGTGTGTGATGCTAGGACTTAACCCAGGACCTCATATATGCTCCACCATTGAATCACATTCCCAGGCTCTAGGAATACTTTTTTTTTTTTTTTGATACCAGGGATTGAACTCAGTGGCACCCAACCTCTGAGCCACATCCCCAGCACTATTTTGTATCTAATAATACTTTTTTATAAAATGAAGTATGTATAATAAGTATTGGAGAGAATATGAAGAATTTGAAACTCTTATATATTGTGGCTGGGAGTGTAAAATGGTATGGCCACTATGGAAAATAAGTTGTTATTTCCTCAGTAAATTAAATGGAATTTCTGTGTGACCCAGCAGTTCCGTACTTGGGAGTGTATAATCATTCCTCATTATCCATAGAGTTCCAGGTCCTCCTGTGGATACCAAAATCTTTGGAATGGATGCTCAAGTTCCTTATATAAAATGGTGTAACTTTTGCATAAAATCTATGTGTCTTTCCATATACTTTAAATAATCTTTAGATTATTTACAATACGTAATATAAGGTAACCACTGTGCAAATAATTGCTGTGTTGTATTCTTTAGGAAATAATGGGAAGAAAAAAGTTTGTACATGTTCAGTATGATGAAAATTTTTTCTTGAGTATGTTTGATCTATGGTTGGTTATTTGTGGATAGTAGATCCATTCATATGGAGGGCAAGTTATACTTGATAGAATTGAAAACATTCACACAAAAACTCATATGTGCATATTCTTTTTTTGTGTGTGCTAGAGATTGAACCTAGGGCCTCATACATGCTAGGCAAGTTACTCTACCACTGAACTATACTTCCATCCCACATGCATATCCCTAACAACATTATTCATAATAGATAACAAGTGAAAACAACACAAATGTCTGTAAGCTAATGAGTGAATAAATAAAATCAGGAATATCCATACAATATAGTATGTTCAGCTGCAAAAAGGAATAAAGTACTAATATATGCTATGACATGGATGAATATGTTTTTTTTTTGGTACCCAGGGGTGCTTAACCACTGAGCCATGTTCCCATGTCTTTTAAATATTTTATTTAGATATGGTCTTGCTCAGTTGCTTAGGGCCTTGCTAAGTTGCTGTGGCTGACCTTGAACTAATGAGCCTCCTGCCTCGGTCTCTTGGGTTGCTGGGATTATAGGCATGTGCCACCAAGATGAATCTTGAAACCATGCTAAATGGGAAAATCTAAACAAATGACAATTTCATTTCCCTGAAATGTCCAGAATAAACAAATATATAGAGGTGAATAGTAGATTTGTGGTTGCAATGGACTGAGGGTGGAGTGACTATGACATGGGATTTCCTTTTGGGGTGATGAAAATGTTCTGGAACTATGTAGTAGTGATGGTTGCACAACACTGTAAATGTAGTAAATGACACTAATAGTACATTTATGTTACATTTATTTTACCACAATTTTTAAAAACCTACAAATTAGCTGACCTTTATTTCACATGGAAACATCATCCTGATCAAAAAAGTATTTCAGGTCATATTATGTAGTGGAAAAGAACATAAAGTTACCCCCCCCCCAGCCCTTTTTTTTAAAAAATATGTTTTGAGACAGGGTCTTGCTGAGTTGCTTAGGCCTTGAACTTTCGATCCTCCTGCTTCAGCCTCCTGAATTGCTGGAATTATAGGCATGTGCCATCAGCCTGATTAGCTTTTTGATCTTGGAGAATTATTCAGTCTCTCTCAGCATCACTTTCCTTTTCTGCAAAATGGAAAGAAAAATAATCCCTCTTTTTCCATCACATGAGTCAAGAAACTCTTCTGCCCACTCTAGTGCATTGTGGCCTATTTTCTGTGAACCTCTTATATCAAAATTTGACAAGAATGTTCACTTTGGAGCATTTGGAGTTCAGTAACTTAGTGGGTAGCTAATGAAGGTCTGTTCTTTTCTAGTCCTCCGTTCTTGGTACTGTGACTTGTATTTAGGAATTTCTGTACACTTGAGATACAGCCATGGAAGAACATATAGTGGTATATAGTGCATTAAGTTGTATGCCTATATGGTGAATACTGAATTATATGATTAGAAAGTATTGTTGGGATAGAGATGGGGTTGGAAGAACTGAAACTGAGCTTACTAACTTATTACAAGTAGCCACATTTCACATCCATCTGTAAACACCCTTCTTTTAGGATGTTATCTCCAGACTCCATGGAAATATTTATTCTCAGTAGCTCTCACTCCCCATCTAAAAGATAATTTATGCCCTTGGCTTATACCTCCATTTCTCCGGCAGCCCCTATTCCTCATGCTACAATGGTGATTAGATATGGAAGTATTTTTGATCTTTTTTTTTTTTTTTCCACGTCAGACGGGTAATGTGCCGATGTCGTAACAAGGTTTAGAGGGAGGCACATCTCACACAAGAGCGTGAACACCCAATCATCACGCTTATGAACCGAAGGATCAGTATTTTTGATCTTGAATCCAATACATCGAGTGCTATTCTTCTTCCCTAGATTGAAGTCTGAGGAAATTAAAAAAAAAAACACAAAAGTACACTACTGTAAAACAAGTGCAAACATCTTGAGTTTTAGATACTGGAATGACTGATTTCATGCTAAATTAAGAGTTGGAAGATAGGAACATTTGCATATTGGTGATTTGCGGGTTTTCAAGCACTTTGTACATTCCTGGGGCTTTGAGTAACTTGCGCAAGGTCATGTGTGGTAAGTTTCAGAGCTAGGACTTGATCATATCTTCTGACTCTCAGTAGTGCTCTGTCCTATACTATGCTTTCTACAATTATATGACGTTATTACTCAATTCTGTGCACTATTGCTGAATCTCCTAAAATAGAATATTGTGTACATGCAGGCTGCTATATTGTGAAGTAAATGAAATAAACTTGAGCCCTTTTATTCTCTACTTATGCTTAGGAGAAGAACTGCAGTCATGAAGTGACAGTGGTTCTGTTTTCTAGAACTTTCTATGATGCAAAATCTATTGGTGAGTAATTTTTTTTTCTTTTTTAGTTTTTGTTATTTATTTGAGACTAAAATCTATGTTGCATAACTCAAACTCCTGGGCTCATTCGTTCCTTTTGCCTCAGCCTCCTGAGTAGTAATTGGGAATCCGGGTGCACATCACCTTGCTTGGTTATCTACATTTATCCCCAGCTATTCTTTTCATCTTCTTTGTATGAGAACAGGGTAAAATAGAAAATAAAATAGCATAGTATATTAGTGTATGTAAGAAGTCTGTGGGTTGTGATTCATCATAAAATGAACGTAATAGATACACAGTTATCTTCATATTTTTGTTATACAAATCTTCAACCCAGAAGAGGAAGCTTACAAAGCTGTGAATTTATTTTTTTCAATATGCTCTACATACTATATTGTCTCTTTTTCAGATGAATTTCCTGAAATAAATCAAGCCTCAATTCGACAGGATCACAAAGGGCGATTCTATGAAGACTTTTACAAGTATGTTCGGGTACTTCACTATGTATGTATTGGTTGGTTGATTAATTGATTCTTTTCTAACTTAAAATAATTAAATTAACCTTTTTATTTTGAAATAATTTTACATTTACAGAGAGATTGTTGATAGTACACTATAAAGAGTTCCTTTATAATGTTAAAACTTTCTTTTGATGTTAACCAATTTTCATAACCAAGTAACATTTGCTAAAATTAGGAGATTAGCATTGGGTCACTAGCATTAACAAAATTTCAGAATTTTCAGATTTCACAACTTATACCATTCATGTACTTTTTGTTGTTTTAGGATCTAATCTAGCATGCTGTTTGTATTTAAACCTTCCATACTTTTTTTTCCTAGTACTTTTATTAAGTTTGATATATGTTGATTTATGTACACATTTTTAAGCCTTCCAAACTTGTTGTTCTGAAAAATGGTAACATGCAGAAAAAAAAGAGTGAATAAATAATATAACAAACCTACGTACCCAATCCCTGGATTTATCGGTTATTATTTTGCTTCATACATTTTTTGGCTAATTTTTTTTTTTTAAAGAGAGAGTGAGAGAGGGGAGAGAGAGAGAGAGAGAGAATTTTTAATATTTATTTTTTAGTTCTCGGTGGACACAACATCTTTGTTGGTACATGGTGCTGAGGATTGAACCCGGGCTGCACGCATGCCAGGCGAGCGCGCTACCGCTTGATCCACATCCCCAGCCCGCTAAATTTTATTTTAAAGTAAATTGTAGATATTATAACGTTTTATTCTTATGCAAAACCAAAACAGAACATTTTTTTTATTAGTTGCTCAAGACAATACAATGATCTTGACATATCATACATTTGATTCAAATGGGGTGTGAATTCTTATTTTTCCACGTGTACAGATTGCAGGATCACATTGGTTATACAGCCACATTTATACATACAGCAATATTAGTGTCTGTTGTATTCTGTTGCCCTTCCTATCCCCCCCTCCTCTCTTCTCCCCTCCCATCACCTCTCTCTACCCAATCTACTGTGACACATTTCTCTCTCTCTTTTTTTTTTTTTACCTCTTCCCCCTCACACTATCATATATGTAATTTTGTATAACAATGAGGGTCTCCTTCCTTTTTCTGTGCAATTTCCCTTCTCCCTCCTATTCCCTCCCACCTCTCGTCCCTGTTTAGTGGTAATCTTCTTCTCATGCTCTTCTTCCCTACTCTAAAACAGAACATTTTTATATATAAAATAATACTATTATCACATTTCACAATTAAAACGTTGTAATAGTAATTCTATTGTATCATACACAATGTAGTGTGTATTCAGATTTCCTTAGTTGTCCTCAGAATAATTTATGTTTAGTCTATTCCCCCCTCACCCAGTATTGGGGATTAAATAGTCTCCTCCTCACCCAGTATTGGGGATTAAACTTGGGGTGCTGTCCCACTGAACCACATCCCTATCCCTTTTTATTTTTTTATTTGAGACAGCCTCACTAAGTTGCTGAGACTCACCTTGAACTTGGGATCCTGCTTCAGTGTCCTGGGCCTCTGGGGTTTCATGCATGTGCCACTGTATTGGTTTTAACCATTCACTTGTTGAAGACTCTAGGTTAGTAGTTCTGGAACTGAGGAGCATTTGCCTGGATTTAATCCCTAGCCCTAAAAAGAATGAAAAAAAGAAAAATAAACAATATACTTTAATGTGCATGTGATCTACTCACTGGGATCTTGTACAAAATGCTTATCCTGTAAACTTTTTTTTCCCCCTGGTACTAGTCAAATTTAGGACCTTGCTCATGTTAGGTAAGTGTTCTACCACTGAGCTACATCCCAGGTCCTTTTTTTTTTTTTTTTTTTTTTAAGTACCCAGTTAACCACTGAGCCACATCCTGAGCTCTTTTTATTTAATTTAAATTTTTTTTTTTTTTTTTTTTTTTTGTGGTACTGGGGATTGAACTCGGGGCCACTCGACCACTGAGCCTGATCCCCAGCCCTATTTTGTATTTTATTTAGAGACAGGCTCTCACTGAGTTGTTCAGCACCTCGCCTTTTGCTGAGGCTGGCTTTTTTTTTTTTTTTTAATATTTATTTTTTAGTTCTCGGTGGACACAACATCTTTGTTTGTATGTGGTGCTGAGGATCGAACTCGGGCCGCACGCATGCCAGGCGAGCGCGCTATGGCTTGAGCCACATCCCCAGCCCCTGAGGCTGGCTTTGAACTTGTGATCCTCCTGTCTCAGCCTCCTGAGCTGCTGGGGTTTCAGGCGGGCTGGCAGCTCTTTTTATTTTTTATTTTGAGACTGAATCTCGCTAAGTTGCTTAGGGCCTTGATAAATTGCTGAAGCTAGCTTTGAACTTGTGATCCTCCTGTCTCAGCCTTCTGAGCTGCTGGGATTACAGGTGTGCACCATCATGCCCTGCTTTTAACCCAGTCTATTTTTAGATTTTATTTTGAGACAAGCTCTTATTAAATTGCTCAGGCTTGCCTCAAGTTTGCAATCTTCCTGTCTCAGCCTCAGGTATGTACCACTGTGTCTGACTTAAAATGTTTTTTCTTATCAGTTCAGGATTGGATGGGATAAATTTGCTTTTCTAGCTAGCTCCTATGTTTTCACATATTGCTGGTGTTTACATAACAATTTGAGTAGGAAGGCTGTAGAATACCCTTTCTGGATTTATGTGATTGCATGTGTATGCAATAAGTTTTAACTTACTTATTCTGTAAACTAGAGGTTACAACTGAGGTTCTCTGCTCCAGGATATTTAGTCATGTCTTGAGATATTTCTTATTTTCTAAAATGGATAGTGAGAAGAAGGTATGCAGCTGGTATGTAGTGGGTAGAAATCAGGAATTTTTCTAAATGTCCCACAATGCAGAAAATAGTCCCTCACAGTTATTTTGCTCAAAATATTAATGGTGCCTACATGGAACTAGGAATGGAATCACTATATGACCCAGCTATTTTACTCTTTGGTATATATCCCAAAGAATCATACTGTAGTGATATAGCCACTTCAAAGTTTATAGCAGCACAATTCACAGTTATCATGGAATTAACCTAGATATGTGTTATAGATGAATAGATGAAGAAATTGTGGTATATACACACAATGGAGTTTTACTCAGCCGTAAGGAAGAATGGAATTATGGCATTTGCTTGTAAATGGATGGAAATGGAGAACATCAGGCTAAATGAAATGAGCCAGTATTAGAAAATCAAGGGTAAACTCATATGAAGAAGCTAGAATAAAATAAAGGAAAGGAGGAGAGGATTGGATATCATAAAGATAAAGGGAAGATCAGTAGAAGAGAAGAAGATCAGGAAGGAGAGAGGAAGGATGGGAAAGGGGAGGAAATGCAGAAAAGATTTAAAAAATCATGCTATGTGTATATATAAATATACCACAGGGAATTTTACCTTTATGTATAAATAGAAATAACCAATAAAAAATAAATAAATAGAAGAATGAAAGGAAGATCAGTAGAGTAGATGAAGGAGAACAGGAAGGGAGGAGGAGTGAGAAAAGTGGGGAACATGAACTTAAATTCTATGCATTACAAATTAGTCAGGATAAACCCAACTACTGTATTAATGCTGTATTAATTTAAAAAAAAAAGGTGCCTGCATTGAGAAGCCCTGCTTTGAAGACTTAGTTGAATCTTTTTTAGTAAGATTGTCTCGTTGATGCTTTGTACCTCACATGTATTGCAGCAGGACAGAGATGAGTCTGGTGTCCCTGCAGTGTCACTGAGTAAGGGGGCATTTTTGTTTTTATTTTTTAATTAGCTTATCATACTGGAAATTGAACCTAGGAGCATTCTGCCTTGGAGCTAAAGACCCAGCTCTTTTTAAAATTTTATTTTGAGATAGGGTCTTGCCAAAGCTGGCCTCAAACTTGTGATCCTCCCCTCCTGAGTTGCTGGGATTATAGGCATGTATCACTGTTTCCAGCTATTTTCATTTTTTAAAATTAAATTTATTAAAATCATAATTTATTTTATATTGCAGGGGGACTAGGAATTGATGCCAGGGGCACTTTACCACTGAGCTATATCTCCTGTTCTTTTTATTTTTATTTTGAGACAGGGCATTGCTAAATTGCCAAGGCTGGCCTTGAATTTGCTATCCTCCTGCCTCAGTATCCTGAATCACTGGAATTGTAGGCGAGCACCAACATTCCTAGCTTAAATTAAATTTACTTACTTATTTTTATTTTTTTTTTTTTTGGTACTAGAGATTTGACTTAGGATTGCTTTATTACTGAATTACATCCCCAAACCTGTTTGTTTGTTACTAAGGATTGAACTCAAGGGAGCTTAACCACTGAGCCATAGCTCAGACACTTTTTATTTATTTTATTAGTAGGATTGTCTCGTTGATGCTTTGTACCTCACATGTATCTCAGCAGGACAGAGATGAGTCTGGTGTCCCTGCAGTGTCACTGAGTAAGTAGCTCAGTGGTAGAGATCCCCTGGGTTTAATCCTTGGTACTGCAAAATAAAAAAGTGTAAGTACTTTATTAACTATAATTTTGTTTTTAATTAGTATTGATAAGTTCTAAAGAGTGACAGAAATTGTGGAAACTTTTTAGGCAATTTTTTTTCTTTTTTTTTTTTTTTTGTGGTGCTGGGGATTGAACCTAGGGCCTTGTGCATACAAGGCAGACACTCTATTAACTGAGCTATATCCCCAGCCCTTAGGCAATTTTTAAGATAACCTTTTCCCTTGTGGTACTGAGGATTGAATCCAGGGACACTCTGCTACTGAACTACTTCCCCAGCCCTATTTATCTATTTATTTAAAAAATTTTGAGGTGGAGTCTTGTTCAGTTGCCCAGGCTAGCCATGAACTTTTGTCTTCTAGCCCCAGCCTCCTGATTGCTGGGATTACAGGCATGAGTGATCAAGACTGGCCTTTTTAAAATTTTATTTTGAGACAGGATCTCACTAAGTTGCCCAGACTGACCTTAAATTTGTGATCTTCCTGCCTTAGTTAGCCTCCTGAATAGTTAAGGTTATAGGCATGTAACACTATGCTTAGCTTGAATTACCATTTTATGTAGTTCAAAAAATAACAGGTTTATCACAGGAAGTTTGAAAAATATAAAATGGCACAAGGTAGAAAATATTAGCAGCTCCACTGTCCTGTTAAGATGATGATAAGGGGCTGGGGGTTGTGACTCAGCGGTAGAGCACTTGCCTAGCACATGTGAGGCACCACATTAAAAAAAAAAGGTTTATATAAAAAAAAAGATGATGATAAGATGGTAATTAAGCTGGGTGCAGTGTCGTATGTCTGTATTCCCAGAGTCTTGGAAGGCTGAGGCTGGAGGATTGAGAGTTTAGGTAACTTACCCAAAGACAGTGAAATATGCTGGGTTTGATGCAGTCTAAATCAGAGTCTGCTTTTAATCACTGTATTCTTCAACCTAATATTGATTGTATTTTAAATTATTTGTTGATCTTTTTCTTTATTTTAAATTAACATATCTTTCTGGGATTTAGTGTGTTATTTCAGTACAGTAAGCCAGGCATCGAAAGACAGATGTCACATGATATCACTTATATTTGGAATCTAAAAAAATTGAGCTCATAGAAGTAGAGAACAGAGTAGTGGTTACCACAGGCTGGGGAAGACAGGGAAGTAGGGTATGTGAGGATGATTGCATACCAGTTACAAAGTGACAACCAAATAAGAGGAATAAGTTTTGGTGTTTTAATACACAGAATGAATATTATTAACAATATTATTGAACTTTTTTTGGGTGGTGTATCTCTTGGAGAATTTTCTGAAAGCGATGGGCCATCTTCTTTCTCAACACCATCAGTCATCCCTCGTACAGATAAATGCTGCATACCAGTTCAGTGGGATCCTGGAGCTCTTTTGGCTTAAAAAAAAAAAAAAAATATATATATATATATATATATATATAATTATATCTACATGATAAATATTAATGCATTTGAATATAATTACAAATATATAAAAGATGTAAATTAGGAATATGAATTATTAATGTAGACTAATGGTTTATGTTATATATTATTATTATTATTATGTTAAATTTTTTTTTATGTCATTAAAATGCCTTTCCAACATTTTCCAGAGTGAATGAAATGATACAAGATCATTTTAGGAAAATCACAGTATAGTTAAGTAAAGAGCAATACCCTCAATTCTATCTCCTAGATACACTCATCACCAACTTGGTGAATCAATCCGTGTTCTATGTTTATAGAAACAAAAATTAATTTTCACAAAGTTGTAATCACACATTCCATTGATTTTTTTAACCTACTGTTTTATTTTTAATTTTTTAAAACAATTTTAAATTGTAGATGGACAGACTCTTTTGTTTTCTTTTCTTTTCCTGAGGATCGAACCCAGGGCCTCGTACATGCCAGGCAAGGGCTCTACCACTGAGCCACAACCCCAGCTCCCCCCTGCTGTTTTATACCTGCATTTTCCTACTTACTTTATCATCATTCCATGTCAAACACTACTTCTATAGTACCTTTTTTTTATTGCTATTTAGACATTCTTTTAGTTACTATTGTTAAACGTTTAGGTGATTTCCAACTTTTTACTATCATTACCAGTGAACAGTCTGTTTTTTCCTAGATACTGGAGATTGAACTCAGAAGCACTTTACCCCTGAGCTACATCCCTAGTCCTTTTTTAAAAAAGTAATTTAACCTTTATTTTATTTATTTGTTTGTTGTTGTTTGTTTATTTTTATGTGGTGCTGAGGATGGAACCTAGGGACTCACCCATCTTAGGCAAGCATTCTACCATTGAGCTATACTCCAGCCCCTCCCTCCTTTTTAAATTTTTTGTTTTTTTTAGTTTGTTCTTTTTAGTTATACATCCCAGTCCTTTTAATTTTCATTTTGAGACAGAGTATTGATAAGTTGTTGAGGTTGGTCTTGAACTTGTAATGCTTCTGCCTCAGCCTATGGAGTTGAGATTACAGGTGAGTGCCACTGTGCCTGGCAATAAACAAATAAATTTAAAAAATATATAAAGGATGGGGATATAGCTCAGTGGTTGCCTAGCCTGTAAAGCCCTGTGTTTAATCTCTCTCTCTCTCTCTCTCTCTCTCTCTCTCTCTCTCTCACACACACACACACACACACACACCCATACACACACACACACAAAATGATTAAAGGGAAGTATATATATTTTTAGAATTTTAATTTATTATTATTTTTGGAATACATTCATGTGGTTCTAATTTTTAAAGTACACAGAGTATACGATAGTCAGATTCCCACCCATCCCTTTGTTCTTTTTTTTTTAAATACCTTTATTTTATTTATTTATTTTTGTGTGGTGCTGAGGATTGAACTCAGGGCCTCGCATGTGCTAGGTGAGTGCTCTACCACTGAGCCACAACCCCAACCTCCCCTTTGTTATCTAGCTTTCTGATCTGGGTGTATTTGTTGGATATATCTGGAATACGGATGTTCCTTTTTAAGGTTTTTAATATGTACCCCCTAGTTGCAATTTATCAAAGTTTACATGCCCTCAACAGTATGTATAGATCTTAATATCCCTGCCCAATTTTAGGCATTGACATAATATCAATATGTTTTTTCCTTTTTTTTTTTTTTAAATACTGGGATTGAATCTAGGGATGCTTTTACTGAGCTACATTCCCAGCTCCATTTAAATTTTTTAAAAAAATTAAAAATTTTTTTTTAGTTGTAGATGGATACTTTTATTTTATTTATTTTTATGTAGTGCTGAGGATTGAACCCAGTGCCTCACATATGCTAGGCAAGTGCTCTACCACTGAGCTACAACCTCAGCCCCCATTTTTTTTTTTTTTAGTTTTAGGTGGACACAATATCTTTATTTTTATTTTTTATGTGGTGTTGAGGATCAAACCCAGCGCCCCGCACATGCCAGACCAGCGCGTTACCACTTGAGCCACATCCCCAGCCCTCAGCCCCGATTTTTTAAATTTTTATTTTGACATGAGGTCTTACTAATCCCAAGGCTGGCCTTGAAGTTGTGATCCTCCACCTAAGCTCCTGAGTAACTGGGATTACAGCTGTGTGCCGTTGCACTTGGCTTATTTTCATATATTTAAAAAAATTTAGAATTTATATAACTATTGACTGGGGCTATAGCTTAGTGGTATGCAAGGTTCTGGATAATTTATATGAATATTAATGTCATCATAATTTATATGAATATTAATATCATCACATTTATTTATTTATTTTAAAAAAGATTTATTTTTTAGTTGTAGTTGCACACAGTACCTTTATTTTATTTATTTTTATGTGGTGCTGAGAATCGAACCCAGGGCCTTGCACATGCTAGGTGGACGCTCTACCCCTGAGCCACAACCCCAGCCCCATCACATTTCTTTATGTTTGTTGAATACAGTCGACTTTATTATTATGTAGTGAATTTCCCTGACTCTAGGAATCCTGTCTTTCTTTTTCCTTGAGTCTCTGTAAGGGACTTGATATCCTGTTAATAATTACTGCTTAATATCTCTTTTATGATAATACTATTTTCAGAGTGGTTGTGCAGAATGAGAGAAGAGAAGAATGGACTTCACTTCTAGTGACCATTAAAAAGCTCTTCATCCAGTATCCAGTTTTGGTGCGACTGGAACAGGCAGGTACTGCATTTATATGATAGGAGGTGGGGTGGGGAGAGGAGGTGTAGGATGGAGGCTAGAGATTAAAAGAAGTTCATGCTTATTTCTCTTCCATTGCCATTTGACGTTTCTGCTTCTAGTCAGGTTTTTATTTCTGATTTGATGCATTTGTTCATTACATATGCAGTTAAGTTGAATAGTGTCCCTAATACAGGTGAGGGGGAAACCCTATAGAACCAGATACCTTCCACTATTTTTTTTTCAATTTGTTCTTTTTAGTTATATATGACAGTAGAGTGTTTTTTGACATGTTATATATACATGGAGTATAACTTAGTTATATATGACAGTAGAGTATATTTTGACATGAGATATATATATATATATATATATATATATATATATATATATATGGAGTATAACTTCCATTCTTGTGGTTATACATGTGGAGTTATACTTTTCATGTATTCACATATGAACATTATAAAGTTATGTCAGATTCATTCTACTGTCTTTCCTCTTCTCATCCTCCACACCCCCTTCTCTTCATTCCCCTTTGTCTAATCCAGTGAACTTCTATCCCCCTGCCCCTATCCTTATTGTGTTAGCATCTGCATATCAGAGAGAACTTTTGGCCTTTGGTTTTTTTGGATTGGCTTATTTCAATTAACATGATCCTTCTACTAATTTTTTAAGAATTCATTTTTCATAAGCACACTTCTGTAATCCCAGTGACTTGGGAGGCTGAGGTAGGAGGATTGGAAATTCAAGGACAGCCTAGGCAATTTAGGGACATCCTGTCTCAAAATTAAAATTAAAAGGATTGGGTATGTAGCTCAGTGATAAAATACCCCTGGGTTCAATCCCCAGTAGAAAAAAATTTTTTTTCATCTTTCATGAGATGTTTTTCCTTCTCTTTTTGCTTCAGAGGGCTTTCCTCAAGGAGATAATTCTACCTCAGCACAAGGAAACTACCTAGAGGCCATCAATCTGTCATTCAATGGTAAGTACAGACACCAGCCACAGCCAGCATCTTACTTGGTATATGATTATAGACTTTACTGATGCCCAGAGTCCCAGACCTAGTCAATGATGCCTCCATCCACCCACTCCCCAAATTAATTCTAAGTAGTGACTTCTGATTAGTTGGTCTTAATGACCAACACTTACCTTTTGAGTCTTCTGTTGGGAAATTAATTTTGTAGTCTCATAAAGAACTGGAGGGAATCTTCCTTTGGTTCTGTTTATTTTTTTAATACTACAAACTGTATTCTTATTTTTAAACTCATCCCTCAACTGCTTCTGGGTAATTTTTAAAAATTACTTAAAATAGCAAAGGAGTCAGGCACAGTGGCACACGCCTGTCATCCCAGTGGCTCAGGAGGCTGCAGGAGAATTCGTGAGTTCAAAGCCAGCCTCAGCAAAATTGAGGTGCTAAGCAACTCTGTGAGACCCTGTCTGTAAATAAAAGACAAAGTAGGGCTGGGGATGTGGTTCAGTGGTTGAGTGCCCCTGAGTTCAATCCTTGGTACCCATCCCCGAAAAGCAAAGGAAAGACAGTGGAATGAATCTGATACAGTTTTCCCATGTACACATATGAAAACAATACAGTGAATCCCACCACCATGTATATCCATAAGAATGGGACTCTAACCTAGAATAAGATATATTCCAACTTATATAATTATATCATGATGGATTCTGCTGTTGTATGTAACTAAAAAGAACCAATTAAAAAAAAAAAAAAGAAAAACAAAAGGAAAAATTAATAAAAGTAGGGGCTGGGGTTGTGGCTCAGTGGTAGAGCGCATGCCTAGCAGGCGTGAGGCACAGGGTTCGGTCCTCAGCACCACATAAAAGTAAAATAAAGATATTGGGTCCACCTACAACTAAAAAATAAACATTAAAAAAATAAATAAAAGTATAGAATGGTATATCAAATAAGAAAAAGTCACTCCCCTATCAGTACTTTTCAGGAGGAGTCAATTGTTAGGAAATGTGGTGTGATTTCCTTCCTAAGGATCATTGTCCTTGTGTTTTTGTGGTAGCTGATACTATTATTTGCCAATAACAGAAACCTTCTGAGTTGGTTTAAATGAAAAGAAATTTATGTGAAGATGCAGGGACTTGATGAGGCAGATTGAAAAGACATGAATTCATTGCTTGAGAAGGTGGGGATCTTGGTGTCTCAGAAATAACATCAGCAGTAATTTGTGGAGCCACATTTAGTCCCTAGCAACCTGCCTGTCTCTGCTTTCTGTTCAGAAATCTGCATTCTGGCAGAAGGAATCTGCCAGAAGCAGCTCCAGGGAAGCAGCTCCAGATTGGTGTCAGCTTGACACTGGACTGGGTGGAAGTGATGTATTTTCACTTCACTTTGTATATTACCTTCCCAAGTGTCTGTATCCAGATGCAGGAGAATTCTAGAGGATGGTGTTACTTATTTAATTGTACATATATATTTGGTACTTGAACTTGAACCTGAGAGTTCTTTACCACTGAGCTACATCCCCAGCCCTTTTTATTTTTTATTTTGAGATAGGGATTTACTGAGTTGCTGAGTGTCTTACTAAGTTGATGAAGTTGGCCTAATTTTTCTTCTGTCTCAGCCTCCTGAATACCTGGGATTATAGGCATGTGCCATTGTGCCCAACAAGAGTTTCGTGTAATTTATTAGTAAATCTATTTGTCAAGTTTGAATATCACTGATTTTCCATAGTAAGAATTTCAGAGTCCAGAAATAAAAATTAATTTGCCAGATTTACAAAGTTATCCCAAGCTTCTGGTTTAATATTTTAAATATTGTCTAAAATAAATATTTGATTTTGGAAGTTTCAGTACAGACTCCTTGATGGGTTATTAAATTTATGGCATGAAATTTGAGCATTTAGTCTGCACAAGGCAAGTATTAAGCATTGATAAGGGGGATTGACAAAAGTAACAGTAATATAGTCCTTTGTTGAGGGAGTTGTTAATGTAAAAGAGGAAAGATATATACATTTTAGCTAGAATTCAGGTCAGAGAGTGGCAATAGCTATTATCAAAATATGCATAAAATGCTCAGAGCACAGAGATACTTGCTAGTAACTAGTTTTTGAAAAACTGTTAACATTATTGGGGAATTTTTGTTTTCTTTCAAGTGTTTGACAAGCACTATATCAACCGCAACTTTGACCGGACTGGGCAGATGTCTGTGGTGATCACGCCTGGGGTGGGTGTCTTTGAAGTGGACCGCCTACTCATGATTTTGACCAAACAACGGATGATAGATAATGGTAACACTGTCTTGTTTGTACTGTCTCTTGTGTTCAGGGTCCGACTTGTCCTTAGATCTCTGAGTTTTTATTGACTTTAGAGTTATGAGAAGCTCTACAAGGTGTTCTGTGTGTCATCTTTCTTAGTGTATTTTTTTTGGGGGGGATTGGACCCAGGGCCTCATACATACTAGGCAAGCACTGTACCACTGAGCTACATTCCCAGTCCTTTTTATATTGAGACAAGGTCTTCCTAAGTTGCCCCGACTGGCCTCAGACTTATAATTCTCCTGCCTCAGCCTTCTGAGTGGCTGAGATTATAGGTTTGCACCACTGTATCTGGCCCTTCCTCAGAATTTTTAAATATGTTAGTGTATCTTGTTTATCTCTAAAGGGAATGTCTGGTATTCTGAGTTTTCAAACATATTTGACACTAGGAACTCCTTTCTAGGGGAGATTATTTTAAAGACAAACGTGCCATCAGCTTATGTTTGGTGGAAGCATTAGTAAATCATCTGGTCCAATCCTCTTTCTTTGATGTGCCATGCATCCCTATCTTGGATCCGTATTCCCAGTTTGATTTGTGTATCATCAAAGAGATAGAATTGAGAAAGTAAATCATGATTGCCAATAAAGAAGCCCTGGGGCTATGGATGTAGCTCAGGGGTAGAGTGTTTGCCTAGTATGTATGAATCTCTGGGTTCAATACCCAGCACCACACACAAAAAAGAAAAAAGTTCTGTTAAGTGATCTAGATTGTTTTATATTATCAAGATTATAAGATTCCTTTTACTTCTTGATCTTAAAACTTGAATAAAGGAGTCCTTGTCATTTTTCATGAATCATGACCTGGAGGGCACTCAGGCTAATTTTCAAGCACTGAATAGTGTGACAGGATTCAATAGAGGAAAAAATAGACAAAATGCATCTGTTTACTGTGCTGAGTAGGCAGCACTACCGAGGTTAAGTAGAATGGTATGCTGACTTTGCTTCAGACCAGGCTAAATAACATCATTAATAGATTGGAAAACTAATCTCTGCTGTTCCCCTCCCCTTACTCTTTTTTAGGAATTGGTGTAGACTTGGTGTGCATGGGAGAGCAACCATTACATGCTGTCCCATTGTTCAAGGTGATTAGATTTTGAATTGTTTTCCCAAAGGCCAGTTGGAGAATAGTTAAAAACAGAAAAGGTGGAACAGTTCCTTGTCTGTCTTCTTTTTTAGCTTATCTTTGTGCTTTTTCCCTCACAGCTACACAATCGGAGTGCTCCTCGAGATTCTCGGCTGGGTGATGACTATAATATTCCTCATTGGATAAACCACAGGTAGGCATGATCAACAGTAGATGATAAGGATTTTGAATAGTGTCCTTGCTGTTTTCTCTTTAACTCTGTTCTTTTTTTTAAATATATATAAATATATATTTTAGCTGTTGTAGACCTTTATTTATTTATATGTGGTGCTGAGATTTGGACCCAGTGTCTCACACATGCCAGGCAAGGGCTCTACCACTGAGCGCTAGCCCCAGCCCTTTAACTCTGTTCTTATGGCACTAAACCTTTTGTCACAAGAATGTGGGACTGGGAATGTAGCTTAGTAGTAGAGCACTTACCTAGCATTTGTAAAATCCTTGGCTTTGAGCCCCACCACAATAACAACACGGGAGCTAAAGTTCTAGCATTTACTTAACAATTCTCTATATGCAAAATTTCAGCAGTAATGTGGATCAGCTTATAGTGAAAAATAAAACAGGTCTTGAATACCATATTTCTACTACTATTGCCAAGTCCTATTCCCAACTCCCACAGCCCCTAGCAGATCAACTTTGTGCCTGGCCCCCTCCATTTGTAGAAAAGTTCCCATGACCTTGTCCACATGAGATATAGTCTCAGTATCCGTGCTGATTTCAGCTCAGCATCTTCTCCACATAGGATATGGTCTCAGTGTTGCTGCTGATTCCAGCTCAGAGTAGTTTCTTTCATCCCTCTGCTAATACCACTGCCTTATCCTGGTCCTCATTTTTTTCAGCTATTACACTAATCTCATTGGTATGTCTCTTTCTTTTTATGATGATGATGATGATGATGATGATGATGATGATAATGATAATGATTATTTGATACCGGGGATTGAACCCAGTGGCACTTTACCATTGAGCTACATACCCAGCCCTTTTTATTTTTTGAGACAGAGTCTCTTTAAGTTGCTGAAGGTCTTGCTAAGTTGCTCAGGCTGGCCTTGAACTTTTGATCCTCCTGTCTCAGCCTCCCAAGTATCTGGAATTGAAACATGTGCCATTGCACCCAACTGGTGTGTCTGTTTCTAGTCTGTCCTTTCTTCAAACCATCCTTTAGGCCAAGGTTTTTCCACCTTGACACTACTGACATTTTGGACTAGAAGAACATTTTTTGTTGTGGGGGATTGTCCTGTGTATTGTAGAAAACTGAGCAGCATCCTTGACCTCTTCTCACGAGATACCAGTGGCTTAAACCCACAGTTGTGACAACCAAGAATGTCTATAGACATTGCCATATGTTCCTTGGGTGCCCAGATCCTGCACCCCCATTTAGAAGCATTTCTTTAAGCCAGTGGTTTTCTTCTTTTCTTTTAAATTTTGTTCTTAAGTGACAAGACTTTTTTCCTGGAATTCTAATATAGAAAAGTGAAAAAGTATTAGTGTTCCTCTTTCACACAATAGGCCCTGATGTAGCACCAAGGAACCTTGAAGTCTGGGACAAATGTCTGTCAACCAGTGCCTTACCTGATTGTTAGTCATTTTTCTGTAAAACCAAATCCTATTGCCTTTTCTCTCTTTTTTTTTTAAGAGAGAGAGAGAGAGAGAGAGAGAGAGGGGGGGGGGGAGAATATTTTTAACATTTATTTTTTAGTTTTCGGTGAACACACCATTTTTATTTTTATGTGGTGCTGAGGATCAAACCCAGCGCCCCGCGCATGCCAGGTGAGTGCACTACCGCTTGAGCCACATCCCCAGCCCTGCCTTTTCTCTTTTAATTTCTCATGCCAGCTTGATAAAGACTAGAGCTTTTGACATCTGTGAGACTTCCTGTCCTACTACCTGCCCTCTTTCATTCTATATGGCAGATATACCTCACTGTTACTTCTTCTGGGTCTTCCTACATAGAAGGACTGTCTGCCTGTCCTTCTTTTGCAAATGTCTGTTCATCCTCTGAGGCCCAGCTCGAACATATCTCTTCTCTTGAGTCTTTTCTGTACTGCTCCTGATAGCCAATAGCTGCTTTTTTTTTCATTACTTCCGGAGCATTCTACCTTTGTCTGTTGTCTTTTTTATGCTGAGACTCATGAAGGACAGACTGCTTGACTTACATCTCAAGCTCAATAGAACTTTACATTTTGGTTTTATTTAGTTTCAAATCTTTACTGGAAACCAGCTTGAAAACTCATCATAAATGTTGAGTTTAGCCTTATTGTGTTTATCCGTTATCTTTCTTTTAGGCTATGTTGCCATTAGTATGGTGGTTGTTGTAATTATTCATAGGTGAGGAATTAGGAATGAGCAAGGTAGGATTAGTTTTATAAGATGATGTGATAACATTTTTTTTTCTTTGCAGTAATAGGGATCACATGTGCATGCTATAGGCAAGTGCTCTACCACTGAGCTCAACCCCAAGTTCCCATTATACTTTTTTTTTTTTTTGGTATTGGGAATTAAACCAAGAGGTGTTCTGCCACTGAGCTACATTCCTATCCTTTTTAGTTTCCATTTTGAGACAGGGTGTTGCTAACTTGCCCAAGTTGACCTTGCACTTGAGATTCTCTTGCCTCAGCCTTTGAGTTGCTGGGATTACAGGAATGGGCAATTAATTGAACTTTTTAATAGCCTTTCAGATTTATTTCTCAGTTAAAAAAAAGTTACTGTTTAATTATACATTGTAGTTCATGGTTTTGAATTTAGTTATAAAATTCACAAAATTTTATATGAATTGAAGTTTTGTAATTTTCTCAAGTTTTACTTAATGGTATCTTGAATGTTTCCTGAATTATCACTTTATTTATCATACTAAATTGGTTCTCTACTGCCAGCTAATGATATAGCATGGATTTGCATGTTGGGAGCTTCACCGGGGCAGTGGTAGGGGGTAGCTCAAGATCTGCTTTTCTCATTTCACTGTTAATCCTGTTTGCCCAAGCCATTTGGTGATAAGAACAAGGGTACAAAGATGGACACTGCTTATAGGAGCCATTTGTTTTCTTCTTTCAGCAAAGCTTCTTCAGAAGTAAGTGGGCAACATGTTTCCACTAGATAAGGCCAGAGGCCTTAGTAAACTTGATCACATTTTCTTAAGTAAGACCATAGTACCCCTGAAGTATTTCAGACTAATGATGAAAATTGATCCACAGAGTAAATTAATATCATATATATAAGAATTATACAAGTGGGATGTAGGGGATATGACAGGATATAATGGGACTCTATCTTGGAGATCCTGTAGACCATTCATTCAGTCACATTATATAGTAATGAAAGCTGAATTCTAGAGAGGTTAAGTGCCTTGCCTGGGGTTGAACAGGGTGTCCATGACAAAGTTGTAGCTGTTACTTTCAATCATTTGAAATCATATTAGACTGATCCTTAGAAATTTCAATTTCATATGGTTCAGTTTAATAGAAACCCATTCTTCTGGCTGACATCACTTTATCACTCAGATCTTTTATAATTAGTGTCTGGGAAGAGAGTAGCAGACTCTACTTGGTACTTTCCTTGATACCACTGGGACAGACAAATCACAGGGGTGTAATCCCTATGTCTGATGACAGGTAACATTCTTATGTTCTTGTATTTAATATGTCACTAGGATTGCCCCATGGTCTACTGATTATTTGCGAACATTGTGCCTTTTAATATTTTTTTATTTTTGCAGAGATTTGATGGAAGGTGTGGATTGGTCACCATTCCAAATCTCATTTAAAAGTTAATGATGGAAGAGAATACAAGAGATGCCTGAGGAATAGAAAGGCTTTATAGCATTCATTCATTCATTCATTCATTCAGTGTACCCAGTGCAAAACTGGTTTTTATTTTTTTGTGATCTTAGACATTACTGTATTAAGATTATTTTCAGAGGGATTAAGATTTGATGGTTTCTGCCATCTTTTTCTTGAGTACTAATCCTTTCCCTTTTTTTTTTTTTTTAAAGAGAAAGTGGGGGGGGGGAGAGAGAGAGAGAGAGAGAGAGAGAGAGAAAATTTTTTAATATATATATATTTTTTTAGTTCTCGGCGGACACAACATCTTTGTTGGTATGTGGTGCTGAGGATCGAACCCGGGCCGCCTGCATGCCAGGCGAGCGCTCTACCGCTTGAGCCACATCCCCAGCCCCCTTTCCCTTTCTTGTCTGGCTTTTTCATGCTTACTAAATGCTGATCTATGAGTGAGTGATAAGAACCTCTCTTGTGCCCAACCCATGGCAAAAATCAAGGTGAAAAGTATCAGGGGGTAAATAGATTTAATCCCTGCCACAGGAGGAAATTCTGATCCAATTATAGTTAGCATATAGGATTAGCACACATGAAACAACTTATGGGAAAAAAGGAATAGAATAATTAAAAACATAATTAGTGTTTTATAGTGATTGCAAAAGAAGTTAGAATATGAAAGCTCATTGAAGCCTAAAAACAGTCCCAATCTTGGGAGGGCAGGTCCATGCTTAGGATTACAGCTGTGTCTTAAGGTTTTGATTAATGACCCTGTTTATTTATTTATTTTTTCTTAATAGTTTCTATACATCCAAAAGCCAGCTTTTTTGTAACAGTTTCACCCCACGAATTAAACTGGCCGGAAAGAAGGTAGGTGTCATCAAAGCCATAGAACCTTTGGGAACTGTCACACATCAATGTAATTATAATATATGATTCTGGGGTACCTTCATCTCTCCACATGGTCATAAATAGGGCATAAGAAATTTACCTTAGAATTATACAATTTTTGAATGGGTGTGGTAGCACACACTTGTCAGCCTTCCTACTCTTGAGGCAGAGGCAGGAGGATTACAAGTTGAAGGCCAGCCTGGGCAACATAGCAAGACCCTGTCTCAAAATTTACAAAAAGGACTGGGGATATAGTTCATTGGTAGATCACTTGCCTATCATGTGTGAGCCTAAGTTCTATCCTTAGTAATGCAGGAGAAAAACAAAAAAGAATGTTATAACTTTCTGTATTAGATAAACATATAATAAGGCAGGGAGTGGGTATGTAAATCAGTGGTAGAGCCCATGTGTAGCATGCACAGGTCCTGGGGTCAATCCCCATTACTCCCAAACAAACAATAAAAGTGATAATGCTATCAGTTTTTCTCCTCCACCTTTGTACTCCATTTCAGCAAATTGGACAATGTTTGGAGTGCTCTGCTCTGGTAGGTGTAGACAGACAGGTGATGGTGTCATGGAGGAGGGGAAGCATGCAGGGTTCAAGGTGGGACCTAGCCAAGGTAGAATATAGCAGTGGATTGAACATAAGTCTGAAAATTTGGGTTTGTATTTTGACTCTGCTACCTGCTGATTGTATGACTTTGGGCAAATTCCTTTTTCTTCTTTTTTTTTTTAATTTTTTTATACTTTTATTTTGTTTATTTTTTGAAAAATGTGGTGCTGGGGATCGAACCCATTGCCTCACGCGTGCTAGGCAAGGCTGTACCATTGAGTCACAACTCCAGCCCAAATTCCTTATTCTTTATAGAATTGAGTATACTCACCAGTTCTACCAGTGGTTGGGGTGGTAAGAATTAATCAGATTTGAGGTGGGAAGTAAGGGATCTTGCAAGGTCTGATGCTGTGTAAGGTGGGTGTCAGATCTTAGCTTCCTGCCTTCCCATCAGTTATAGGAAGGGTTGAGACATTGTCTTTGCCCTGGGGAGCAGCCACATATATACTATACTTTGTGCGATGTTCTATACTGGCATAGGAGAGTGATTAAATCTTTTCAATTTTATAGCCTGCCTCTGAAAAAGCAAAAAATGGACGTGATACATGTGAGTATTTTTTATTAATTTTTAAATTTGTTTTAATTAGTTATACATGTCAGTAGAATGCATTTATGCACTTTGATATATCATACATAGATGGGATATAATTTCTCATTTTCCTGAGTGTACCTGTTGCAGAATCATATTGGTCATGCAGTCACATACATACATAAAGTAATAATGTCTATTTAATTCTACTATCTTTCCTATCCCCAATCCCCTTCCCTCTCCTCCCATCACTTCCCTCTACCTAATCTAAGGTAACAGTATTCTTCTCTAGTGCCTTATTGTGAATTAGCATCTACATATTAGAGAAAACATTTGGCCTTTGGTTTTGTGGGATTGGCTTATTTCGCTTAGCATGATATTCTCCAACTCCAACCATTTATTAACTAATGCCATAATTTCACTCTTCTTTAAAGCTGAGTAATATTCCATTGAGTATACATATCACATTTTTTAAATCCATTCATCTCTTGAAGGACATCTAAGTTGGTTCCATAGTTTAGCTATTGTGAATTGAGCTGCTGTAAACTTTGATGTGGCTATATTACTATAGTATGCTGATTTTAAGTCCTTTGACATTTTTTGAGACCTTCTTTCATCACTTTTAGAAAGAGCTAACCCATGGTGACAAAATTATATGAAATTGCTTAAGAAAATTCACTGAACAGTTGGGAGACCTGAATTCCCTTTGTGTCACCTCTTAGCCACCTTGTATTTTTGTCATGTCAATTGCAAGTTGGATGATGACCAAATCTTTTTTTGTTTTCCGTAGGTCAATTGTAGAGATCAGGTAGAAAGTTTTAAAGCATTAAACATATAAGATGATATGTAGTTTTTTAAAAATAATTGTTTTTAGTTGTAGATGGACACAATATTTTTATTTTGCTTATATATTTCTGTGTGGTGCTGAGGATTGAACCCAGATCGAACCTCATACATGCTAGGCAAGTGCTCTACCACCGAGCCACAACCCCAGCCCTGGATGATATTTTTTTAACGGGGATCACATAGGAATGAAATGCTACCAATAAGTTGCCTTTATTTAGTTCTGTACTATTTCTTTGTTGCTTTAACTTAAAAGTCATTTCATCTTAACAACCTTATCAATGGGTTATTATCTCCATTTTCTCAGAGGTAGATGATGAACCTAGTGTCTCACAGATGTTGGTGAAGAAATGTGTGAAATGTCTTTGGGTGACAGTTTGTACTATTTGTGTATTTCAGCTCTTGGGACTCCAAAAGAATCTGAGAATGCCCTTCCAATCCAAGTAGATTATGATGCCTACGATGCTCAAGTGTTCAGGCTGCCTGGCCCATCCCGGGCTCAGCGCCTCGCCACCTGCAGGTTTTCAGCTGATTGACTTGGGGTTTATATAAAAGTTATTTAGGAAAACCTGAAATCTAATAGGGACCTTTGTGAGAGCAACCTTGAAAATGTTTTAATTAAAATTAGCCAAGTAGGGGCTGGGGATGTGATGCTGAAGGGGTAGCGCGCTCACCTGGCATGCATGCGGCTGGGTTCGATCCTCAGCACCACATACAAACAAAGATGTTGTGTCCACCGAAAACTAAAAAAAAATAAATATTTAAAAAAATTCTCTTAAAAAAAAATAAAATAAAATTAGCCAAATAGAAGCTGTGCCAGGCAGATCATTAGGGATTTGGTTTTCCAGTTCTTTGGCCTAGCCATTTTGTTTGCCATGAAGTAGTGTCTTAAAATAAGAAGGTACTTAGGCTTTTTTTTAATATTTTTTTTAAGTTGTACTTGGACACAATACCTTTATTTTATTTTTATGTGGTGCTGAGGATTGAACCCAGTGCCTTGCATGTGTTAGGCGAGTGCTCTACCGCCAAGCGGCAACCCCAGCCCCACCCCCACCTTAGGCTTTTTCTAATCAAAAGCAAACATTCATAAATTCCAGAATGATCATCTTACTGGCCTGGCACTAAGATATATTCCTGAGCCCAGATTATTATAAGTTTATTATTTCAAGAACACATGAATTATATTTTTTCTGTGGTGTTTGGTTATATAGCAGTTTCTGATTGTGATAGAGCTAGATACAATAACTTTGATCTTGTATAAAGCCTATTTACCCCAAATTATAGATATGTATTTTGTATTTTCTTCATATACTTGATAATCTTGTATTTTATGCTTATTTTAGTTCTTTATGTAGATTTTTTAAAGTGAATGTATAAAATAGAAATCTAGCTTATTTTTTGTCCCCATTTGACCAGATCATACCAGTTTATTTTTCAGATTTCTTTCTTTTTTTCCCCTCTTCCTTCTCCCCTTCCCCTTACTCTTTTTTTTTTTTTTTTTTGGTACTGGAGCTCAAACTAGGACCTTGAGCATGTGAAGCAAGCCCTCTGGCACTGAGCTACATTCCTGTCCATATTTTTTAAAATTTTGAGACAGGGTCTTGCTAGGTTGCCAAGGCGGGCCTCAACTTGAGATTCTCCTACCTTGGTCTCCTGAGAAGCTGGGATTATACAGGCATGCACCTCTATTCCTCAGGTATCTTAAATCTGCAAATTTAAGCACAGCTGATTAGAAGGATATTATGTCTCTTGATTTTGGAGGCAAATGAGTTTATAATGACCACATGATTGCTTTTTATTCTTTTCCTTCATCCTGTAATATCTATTCCTGAGAATGTTTAGAGCTCAAGATAAGTTTGACAAACAGCTTTGCTACAAGTGAATGCTTTTTTTAGAGACAGGGGCTTTTCTTCAGAGTCTTTATATTAAAAGTTATTTTTTTAAACAGTACTGGGGATTGAATGCATGGCCTTGTACATACTAGGCAAGTGCTGTTTCATTGAGCTACATTCCTGATCTTTGTTTATTGTATTTTGAGACAGCATGTTACTAAGTTGCCCAGGTGGGCCTTGGGCTTGTGATCCTCCTGCCTCAGATTCCTGAGTAGTTGGGATTATGGGTGTTTGTCATCATGCCCGGTTGAGTCTTTATTATTTTACTTAAAAATATTTTTTTAATAACTGGGCTGAGGTTGTGGCTCAGTGGTAGAGCACTTGCCTAGCATGGGTGAGGCACTGGGTTCGATTCTCAACACCACATTATAAATTAATAAATAAATAAAGGTTCATCAACAACTAAAACAAAAAAATTAAAAAAGAAGTATTTTTTAAAAAACTTCTTTGTTTTAGTTGTAAATGGATACTTTATTTATTTTTTTGTGGTGCTGAAGATCAAATCCAGTGTTTCATGTGTGCAGAGGCAAGCACTCTACCACTGAGCTATAATCCCAACCCTAATTTTAATTGTTTGAGATGAGGTCTCACTCTGTTGCCCAGGCTGATTTCAGACTGCTGGACTCAGGCAATGCTCCTGTTTCAGCCTCCCAAATAGCTGGGTCTACAGGGTGTACCACTACACTCAGCTATATAGGCTTGATTTTTTTTTTTTTTTTGTACCAGGAATTGAACCCAGTAGTGCTTAACCACTGAGAAATATCCCCAGACCTTTTTATTTTTTTATTTTGAGACAGGGTCTTGCTAAGTTGCTTAGGGTCTTACTAAGTTGTTGAGGTGGGCCTTGAACTTTTCATCCTCCTGCATCATACCCCCAAATTTCTGAGATTACAAGTGTGTACCATTGTGCCTACTAAAGGTGGGTTTCAATACTGATTTTTTTCAATACTGATTTTTTTCACTTATAAGCTAAGTAACTTCACATTCTTCATTTGTAAAATGGTGCTCTCTTATAGGTATGTTTGTAAAGCATAAATGAAATAATACATGAAAAATGTATCTAATAAATGCTAGCTATTATTTTCTAGGCAGAGAACTCAGGAATCTGCATTAACTGTCTCTGCCATGATTCTGATATATGTGACAATGTGAAGATGGTAATTCTTCCTAAGGCTTGAAAGTACCTGTAAACTTTTTTTTTTTTTTTTTTTTTTTTTTAAAGAGAGAGTGAGGGGCTGGGGATGTGGCTCAAGCGGTAGCGCGCTCGCCTGGCATGCGTGCGGCCCGGGTTCGATCCTCAGCACCACATACCAACAAAGATGTTGTGCCCGCTGAGAACTAAAAAATAAAGATTAAAAAATTCTCTCTCTCTCTCTGTCTCTCACTCTCTCTTTAAAAAAAAAAAATAAAGAGAGAGTGAGAGAGGAGAGAGAGAGAATTTTTTAATCTTTATTTTTTAGTTCTCGGCGGACACAACATCTTTGTTGGTATGTGGTGCTGAGGATCGAACCCGGGCCGCACGCATGCCAGGCGAGCGTGCTACCGCTTGAGCCACATCCCCAGCCCCCTGTAAACTTTTTATGCAACAGTGAATAGTACCTCAGAAGTCTGTGGGCATGGCCTGAGAGAACTCATAATGCAGAAATAATTTTTTTTTATCTTAAAAATTCAATGACTTTCCCTTCTGTTCCATAATAAGAAGCTTCATTAATTGTAACTGTAAATAACAATGTAAGCTAGCAGAATGCACATTTCTCAGGTAAATGTGGAACATTTATAAGACAGGAAATATTCTGGCCATAAACCAAACCTTAAAATTAAAAGGACTGATGGCTGGGATTGTGGCTCAGTGGCAGAGCGCTTGCCTTGCATGTATGAAGTACTGGATTCAATCCTCAGCACCACATAAAATAAATAAATAAAATAAAGGTATTATGTCCATCTACAACTAAAAAAATTTTTAAAAAATTAAAAGGACTGAAATGATACTGTATCTTATTGTATCTAATAAAATACTGTATCTAATAAAATAAACAAGAAATTCTTAACAGAAAGATACTAGAAAATCCCCAAATATTAGGAAACTAAGCGCACTTTTAAATAATCTATGGGACACAGGTATAATTCCAGCAATTTGGAGGCTGAGGCAAGATGATTGCAAGTTCCAGGTCAGTCTGGGCAACTCAGTGAAATCCTGTCTCAAAATAAAAAATAAAAAAGACTGGGGATATATAGCACAATAGTAGAATGCTGCTGGGATCTGTCCCCAGTATATAGAAAAGGAAAAGTCTGAAGTAAAATTAGAATTTTTTTTTTAACTGAATGAAAACAGAAATATAACATAAAGTTTGCATGATGCAGTTAAAACAGTTTAAGGGAACTTTATATATAGCACTAAATGCCTATGTGAGAACAAAAAGTAATGTCTCAAGTCAATAACCTCAATTTTCATTCTAAGAAACTAGAAAAAGAAGACCAAATTAAAATCAAAGCTTCCATATGTTTGATATGTCAAAATACATTCTATAGTCATGTATAACTAAAAAGAACAAATAGAAAATTAAAAAAAAAGCTTGCAGAAGATAATAATAAAGATAGCAGCAAAATTTAAGGAACTTGAAGAAAGAAAAATAGTACAGAGCACCAATGGACACATCCCCAGGCACCTCCCCCCCCCCCCGCCCCTTTTGGCATTGGGAGTTGAACTCAGGGGTGCTTGACCACTGAGCCATACCCCAGCCCCATTTTATATTTAGAGACAGGATCTCATTGAATTGCTTAGAGCCTCGCTTTTTGCTAAGGCTGGCTTTTTTTTGAACTCACCATCCTCCTGCTTCAGCCTCCTGAACTGCTAGGTTTACCCCTAACCTTTTTTTTTTTTTTTTTTTTTTTTGAGTACTGGGGATTGAACTCAGGGGCACTCAATTACTGAGTCATCCCTAACCCTGTTTTGTGTTTCATTTAGAGACAGGTTCTCACTGAGTTGCTTAGCGCCTTGCTAAGTTGCTGAGGCTGGCTTTGCAATTGTGATCCTCCTGCCGTAGCCTCCGGAGCCACTAGCATTACAGGCATGTGCCACTGTGCCTGGCTACAGACTGCTTTAATTGTTCTCTCTCTCATATGTGGCTAAACATATACAAGTATTCAAATATTTTACTTTTGAGCTGGGTACGACTGCACTGGAGATGTGGTTCAGTGGTTGAGCACCCCTGGGTTCAATCCCTGGTACCAAAAAAATTTTACTTTTGAAGCAATGAACATGTAGTCAGAATTTGGCTCTGTTTGAGCTCTGATTTAAGACAGAATTCTTCCAGGCTGAAAGAAAACAGCTCTGATGCCAAGTGGGTAGTCCTATTGGTAAGATAATACTTTAATTGTAAGAGTTCACCTCCTTGTTAGGCTTCTCTCTTTTTCTTCTTTTCATCTTTCTAACTATGTTTCTTGAGATTTATTTCCCTTAGGGAGTTATATGTTTTAATGAGTATATTGTTTTTAATGTTTTAATTAAGAAAATATTCAAACATGCGCAAATAGACTAGTATCGTGAACAATTATTGACATGTTGCCCATCTTGTTTTGTCATTTTGCCCCCACAATTTTGACTGGTGTGTTTTAATTTAACTTTTTAATTTTTTTAGTGGTATTGGGAATTGAACCCAGGGGTTCTCTATCATTGAGCCATGTCCTCAGCCATTTTAATTTTGAGACAGATTTCTCTAATTTCCTTAGACTGACCTCAAATTTGTAATCTCCTGTCCCCAGCTTCTGGGATTATAGGCATACGCCACCGTTCCTGGCTTACTGGAGTATTTTAAAACAAACTCCAGGCCTGTTTCTCCACCTGAATGTACTTCAGTACATATCCCTAATAAAGAAGTTTTTGAAAATATTTTCACAGTACCATTATCTTTAGTATCAAAATTAATATCAATTCCTTAATCTTTCATGTCCATATTCAGATTTCTCCATTTTCTCCAAAATTTTTTTTTGCAATTAGTTTGTTTAAATTAGGATCTAACCAAGATTCACACATTCCATTTGGTCATAATATCTCTTTTAGTGACATTAGAACATTTTGCTTTTTTTATTTAGCTAATTTTTTAAAAATAATATTAACTTTTCCTCTATTCTCTGAATTTTTGTAAACTGGCAGTTAGCTTTAAAAGCTTGATTATATTTCGGTTCCATTTGTAAGACAAGAAAATTTCTGAGCTGACACTGTGTATCTTTTCTTGTATCACCTGGCATCTTGTCCTATTATTCCACTTCTAGTGATGTGAGGTTGATCAGTGGTGTCAGAATGGAGTAATCACTTCTTTACAATTGTGATCCCCGGATTTCTGCTATTTGAAAACTGGCATCTGTGTCTCCCCTTTCTTTCTTTTTTTTTAAAATTTTTAGTTGTAGATGAACACAATACCTTTATTGTACTTCTTTATTTTTACGTGGTGCTAAGGATCGAACCTGGGGCCTCGCTCGTGCTAGGCGGGTGCTCTACCACTGAGCCACAACCCCAGACCTCTCCCCTTTCTTATACTACATATCAGACAGCTAAGGGCAACACCTCTGATCCATGACATTGGGTTTTCTTTGAGTAGAAAATACTTTCTTTAAGTACATTGAGTAGGTGATGGGTTTTGGAGTTTTAACTTGAAATAAGATAGGAGCCCTTGCTTGGTGGTGAGTTTTCTCTTACCTGGCAGGTCTGTGCGGGAGCGGGAGAATCACAACCGCAAGAGTGCCAGCTCTTGTGATGTCTCATCCAGTCCTTCCCTTCCGAGCCGTGCACTACCCACTGAGGAAGTAAGAAGCCAGGCTTCTGACGACAGCTCCCTGGGCAAAAGTGCCAACATCCTGATGATCCCACACCCCCACCTGCACCAGTATGAAGTCAGCAGCTCCTTGGGCTACACCAGCACTCGAGGTGAGAGTGCTGAAGCACAGGCAGAGCTGGGTAAAGCTGGGGATAGTTTCCTTATTATAGTAGGTGTTGAGAGTGGCAGGGAGTGGTCAGATTGGGTAAAACATCCCTTATCTTAATTATTTCCATGTCAATGCAATGGGTGCTAATCAGATTAGGTGTTAGGTATGTGTGTATTATACTATTTTTTAAGAAAAACCTTTACTCTGTTTTTCTTCTTATTTCCATTTGGTTCTATAATTGTGTCATACTCAGAATGGAGATCATGCATGGAGATAATTGTGTACCAGGCCTGGAAGATATGTCACTTCTACCCGTGTTCTGTTAACAGGAACTAATTCATATAACTTCAGTGCAAAAGCACAGGGAATTGTAATCATTTAGGATTAGTGAACAATTTATTAACTCTGCCAGGGTCTGCCCTTCTGGTTCACCAGAATATATGTATCTTTATATATATATTCTGGTTTAATATATATGTGTATGTGTGTGTGTGTGTGTGTATATATATATATATTAAAAATTTATATTTGTTGAATGATTATACTAGGAATTGAAACCAAGAGTGCTTTACCACTGAGCTATGTTTGCACTTCTTTTTGTTTTTTATTTTGAAACAGGGTCTTGCAGAGTTGCTAAGGTTAGCCTTGAACTGACAATCCTACTGTCTCAGTCTTCTGAGTCACTGGGATTATAGGTGTGCACCACTATTCCTGGCTTAAATATTTATTTTTATTGTTCCTTCCACATAAAGAATACACTTATCCTATCAAGTATGATGGCACACACCTGTAATCCCAGCAACCTGGGAGTCTGAGGCAAGAGGATTGCAAATTTGAGGCCAGCCTTAGCAACTTGATGATACTCTTTCTCCAAATAAAAAGGACTGGGGATGTAGCTCAGTGGTAAAGTCCTGTTGGGTTCAATCCCTAGTATCCTCCTGTGGTCCCCAAAGAAAAATATACTCAACCTGTCCCTAATGGAAACAACTAAAATCCCATTATTTAGTTATTGTATCTAGGTAAAAGTCCAAGGTCTCCAGGTGATGCGTGGTTTTCCCCTTTGGGTTTGTAATTCACTGGGCCAGTATTTCAAGAGTGAAAATCCTCTTCTCCTAAGTATTTAAAAAATTAAACATGTTAAATTTGTGTATGTTTTTTAGCAGTTTTACTCATTTCTGTCACTTTCTGACACTTATGATGTCTAAAATTCTTGTCAACCTCAGCTATTAGTACACCTAGTTTTGGTTTCATTGTGGTTCTATAATTTGTCTTTGTGGCTCAACTCCATGATAACTTTCAGATGTCCTGGAGAACATGATGGAGCCACCACAGCGAGACTCCAGTGCACCAGGGAGGTTCCATGTAGGCAGTGCAGAGTCCATGCTACATGTTCGACCTGGTGGATACACACCCCAGAGAGCGCTGATTAACCCCTTTGCCCCCTCACGGATGCCTATGAAGCTCACGTCCAATAGAAGACGTTGGATGCACACTTTTCCTGTGGGTAAGTTGGTTGCACAGGAAAGTGCCTTGAACTAGGAGTTCTTGGCCCCACTCTTCCATATTAATCGACTATGTGACTTTTGTTAAGTGCTTCTACTTTTCTGAACATTTGTCACCAGTGTAATGGGGATAAACTTGACAATATCAGGGGTTCTTTTGAGGATTCTTGAAGATGTATTTGGGAATAGGCTTTGTACCTCACTAGGTATATTAACCTAAGGACTCTTTTTTCCCCCCTATTTGAAAAGGACTATGCTTTGCCACCTACTTTCTTTCCTAAGGCCTAAAGTCTCTTCATTCTTTTTTCTCTTTGTTCTCTCTGTATATTGATCTTATTGTCTTTGTTATAAGATTATGTCTTCTCTTAGAGGTTTCTGATAACTGAAGAAAAAAAGATATATGTGTGTGTGTGTGTACATATATATGTGTGTGTGTGTGTGTGTGTGTATACATATATATATATATATATATATTTATATATATTTATATATATACATTTGGTGTTGGGGATTGAACCCAGGGGTGCTTTACTATTGAGTTACATCCCCAATCCTTTTAATTTATTTTTTATTTTTCTAAATTTTGAGGTAGGGTCTTGCTAAATTCTTTAGAGCCTTGCCACATTGCTAAGGCTGTCCTCAAACTTGCATCTCCTATCTTACCCTTCCAAGTTGCTGGAATTACAGGCATGTGCCAGTGTGTCCAGCTTTGAAGAAATTTTTTAAAAATTCATTTTTTTCCCTAGGCCATTCTTTTTTTTTTAAAATACTTTTATTTATTTATTTATTTTTATGTGGTGCTGAGGACATTCTTTTTGATCTGTCTTCTGTTGTCAAGAAGATGATGGCAAGGTTTTATAAAGCTGTAACTAAAATTAAACTTCAGATTAATCAGCTCTTACTGGGTTAAGAAGTAACATGAATTACCTCCATATTTTTTTTTTGGTACCGGGGATTGAACTCAGTGACACTTGACCATTTTGTTTAGAGACAGAGTCCCACTGAGTTGCTTAGCACCTCGCCATTGCTGAGGCTGTCTTTGAACTCTTGATCATCCTGCCTCAGTCTCCTGAGCCGCTGGGATTATAAACCTGAGCCACCATGTCTGATGCTCCAGTTTTTTTTTTTTTTTTTTTTTAAATGGAAAGCATCCTGCTGAATGCTTGGAAGTATCTGTTTTCTTTTTGCACTTTCTTTTACTGTTTAAAAGTTTAAAAAATGAGAAATGAATCTGGTTAATTTGATTAAAATTGGAGGTCATTCCCAAACCTCTTCTGCCCTCTTATAGCAGAGAAAAGATAATAAGAGATAATGAGACTACTTGCTTTTTTCTGCTGTCTTTTCTCTCCATGTTTTCCCCATTGGTTTGCTTTGAGATCTCTTGAGAGAACTTTCTTCTGTGACCCTCAACTCTTCCAGCTTCTGTGCTTTTTCCTCCTTGCACCCTTCACAGTTACTAAAACAACAATCTCCAAACAATGTTGACTTTGTTTCATCCTCTTTTCCATCTGATTCTCTAATAGCTAAGGCCCTTCATTGCTAGGCTCCTCAACTTTGTCTCTCCTCAACTTCCTGTCTTTTTATTTTCCTCTTCAGAGACACTATCCTTTCCCAACTAAACTCTGATGTTATCTCTCCTACCCTTTTCCTTCAACCCCTGTTAATCTTGTTTAACACTTAGCTCTAAAATCTTTGTTTCTAGGAAGCTTATTTAAATAGATTTGGCTAATTCTGATCTCTCATGCTCTTTTTTGCACTTCAGAATCTTCTGCTTCTTAGAATCACTTGTTATTTTCTTAAGTATTAATAGAGTCATTTGATGTTTCATTCATGTTTTCTTCTCATTTAGTTTGTGTTAATTCTCCTGTACTTCTGTATTTCTCTGTATCTCTGTTGGCATGCATGAGACAGAGGCTTCTGAAATGTTAACAGATTAAGCAGGATGATAAACATGAGGTTCCTTAGTAGCACCAATCTTGCTTGGAGGGGGAGGTGTTCTTTCTGGGAACCAGAGGATTCCTTTTATAATGTTCTTTTGTGGTGTGCCCTTTGTTGAGTTTCCTAATACCTATATCCCTTCTGTTGGTAAGAAGGAAGATTGCCGTTAAGTACATAGAACTAACCATCAGGTGGGAATGATCCTTCATGGTTCTTTGTCTGGTTAGGACCATCTGGAGAGGCCATTCAGATCCATCATCAGACCCGGCAGAATATGGCGGAGCTGCAGGGCAGTGGGCAGAGGGATCCAACTCACTCCTCTGCAGAGCTGTTGGAGTTAGCATATCATGAAGCAGCTGGAAGGTGAGAATGTGCACAGGGCTCTGGAAGGTAACCTCAGAACACTCTTGGCACCCAGGATAATGTGCAAAACAGACTACTCACAAAGTATCATGTTTATAAGACTTGAAAAGGTAATATGAGGTCTTCTTCAGCCACTTCCTGGATGAAATGTAAAGCCAACAGCTTGACATTTTTGCCTGTGGTATTACCTAGACCCTGATTTAGGTTCATTTTGAGGTTGCACTTTGTAAACCTTAAAGATAGCTGTCTTTCAAACCTTAGTCAAGGATGCAAACAAGAGAGAAAAGGCTTTGAATTTGGGGTACTGAGACAGGTATATGCTGTCATTTTGGGCAGTGTCCCTGTGACTTGTCATTTTGATCACTAAGAAATCTCACTGTTGAGTTTAAAAGAAGTTAATGGGAAAAAAAATGAGATTAAGGCCTCATTTTTTTATGGAAAAAAGTCTTTTTGAACCAGAGTCTGAATGTGTTTATAAGGCATCTAAAGATAGTCAGTGTAGGAAGAAAGTCATTTAAGACTTGACAAGCATGAGCCCAGGTTATACTTATACTCACTTTTTCTGTATTGTTTGGAAACACTTGCAAAAAGTGGTCTTTGCCCCTACCCCCACCCCTACTTTTTGGTGCTAGGGATCAAACACAGGGCCTGGTGCATGCTAGGCAAGTTGAAACCCCTGCCCTCTTTGGCCTTTCTTTTAGTCACCTTGACATCTTGTGGGTTGGCTGAGTGCTCAGGGCAGGGTGTGGCCCTCTTTACCACATTAACCCTGGTGTACCTATTCAAACATCTCACATGCATCCTTGTCAGTTAGAGGGAGGCAGAAGACAGAAAGGTCTGGTGGTCTAACATGGCTATGGGAAAGTGGCCAGAGTGCCAGGGGAGGAGGCCATAGCTGGCACACAATGAAGCATCTTCACCTGATGGCTAGAGATATGGATCCCAAGGATTGTCAGTCTCTGGGGCTAAATTTCAGGCCTGTTTCATGACTTCTCTACCTAACATCCCCACTGGGATATAGGGTAAGCAGGAGAAAGAGTTGATGGTGTTCATTAAGCCAGGTGGCTGGGCTCTGTTCTCTGCAGGCACAGCACTTCCCGCCAGCCTGGTGACGGCTTGTCCTTCTTGAACTTCAGTGGAACAGAAGAACTTTCTGTCAGCCTGCTTAGCAACAGTGGTGCAGGTAACTCACCCAAGGACTAATAGAGTCAGTATGCTTGGAGCAGCTCACATCCAGAAAGTGATATGATGTCCAGAAAGTCAGGGTCATGCCTATTTTGGGATCATTCAGCCACAATTTTGGGTGACCTGTTTAGAACCAGTGCTGTATAATCTATGGAATTATAAATGGGCTGCATGGTACATTTTTAGCTGGGAACATATTGTTTAAGCCTCATTTGTTGTCAGGGAGTCATGACTGAGGGCTACCTGATGTGAATGGAGGGCAGCACCAAGGCCAGGAATGGTCTCTGTTCTAGAGGAGCTTTCAGTTGTTGGAGTTCAGGGAACAAACCCATTCTCTTACAGTCAGGAGAGACTCCAAAGGGAGCAGTGTGGTTCCAATTATATGATCAAAAAGAGAAAGGTGATGTAGTTGTTAAGAGAAGTGAGTATGCATTTCAGGCACAAAGGGGTAGAATTTGGTTGAGTAGAGAGTTAGAACATGAGGATTCCAAGTGCAGTTGGTAGGAACTTGGTTTTGTTGTTTCTTGAATTACTTTTATATCCATTTTCTTATGCAGTCATCCCAGTAGAGCATAAATTACTAAATATATTTTACATATGGGTAACTTAATGCCTAGAGATATAGAGATGTTAAATTAATCTCTCATACCAACTACTAGGTATCTTGACTCAGATTGTTGTCCTCATTTGACCATTTTATTCAGAATACTTTTTTTAAAAATATATTTACTGCATCTATTAATAATAAAATAGTAAATCTTGGAAAAATCTGAAAAATTCAAATAAGTGACATATTTTATCAATGATTTTGTACCCATAATAATAAGAAAATGTCACATCCTGGAAAAATGTAAATTGATGTCACATTTTTCTCTACCCCTAATGATTGTTAAGGAAATGTCACATCTTGGCAAAATTTGGAAATTGTAAAATCAATAACATATTCTGAATCCATAGTGATGAGAAAAATTGCAATAAAAGATAACCCAGAGAAAGCTGCATTAGAGCTTTCTCTCTGGAGATTGCTCAAAAAAAAAAAAAATATATATATATATATATTTTATTTTTATGTGGTGCTGAGAATCGAACCCAGTGCCTCACATGTGCAAGGCAAGTGCTCTACCACTGAGCTATAACCCCAGCCCCTCAGAGTACTTTTTAAGGGTAGAGGGGAACATAAGATTGGATAGGCAGAGGCAGTTTCTATAGAGCCTCAGAGGATAGGTATTATGCAAAAATGAGTGTGAAAACATTACAAGTAGAAAAAAATGGAGCTGCTATTTCATGCTTTAATATTCTGTAAGCAAACTTGCATTTCATATATTTGGTTTAAGGAAGTTGTAGTGAAAATAAGTTTTATAAAATTTGTTAATGATGATTTTCTTCATTTATTGGTAGATTTATTCAGCAGTATTCCTAGAGACCTATGGCTGAAGCTTGGAAATGGGGTTGGCATTACAAGAATCCCAAATGATTAGAAACTCATTCATTCATTAATTCACTTTAAATGAGAAAACTCATTTAATTCATTTCATTAACTTTTTGGTACTGAGGATTGAACCCAGTAGTGCTTTACTCTGAACTATGTCACTAGTCCTTTTACTTTGTTATTTTATTTTTTAAAAAGAATTTTAACTTTTATTTTATTCTTTTAAAAAATATTTATTTTTAAGAAGTATTTGGATACAATACTTTTATTTTATTTATTTATTTTTATGTGGTGCTGAGGATTGAGCTCAGGGCCTCACATGTGCTAGATGAGTGCTCTATCGCTGAGCCACAACCTCAGCCCATCTTTTTTTTTTTTTTTTAAATGTGGTGCTAAGGATTGAACCCAGTGCCTCATGTGCTAGGCAAGCACTCTATCACTGAACTATAGCCCCACCCCTACTTTATTATTTTTGAGATGGGGGTTTTGCTGATTTGCTGAGGGTCTCTCTAAGTGACTGTGGCTGACCTCAAACTTGTAGTCCTACTGCCTCAGCCTCCCAAGTTGTTGGGATTATAGACATGTGCCACTGTGCCTGGTATTTTTTTCTTTCTTTATATATTTGGTACTGGGGATTGAACCGTGGGGTGTTTTACCTCTGAGCTACGTCCCCAGTCCCTTTTTATTTTTTATTTTGAGACAGGGCCTCACTAAGTTGCTCAAGGTGGTGACCTCACACTTGGTAATCTTCCTACTTCAGGCCCCCAAGTATTTGGGACTGTAGGTATATATCACTGTGCCTGGCTTCATTGATTTTAAATGAGAAAACCAATTGAATACAAGTTTGTTGATAAAAAGATACTTAAAAATGTTATCTTGGGGGCTGGGGTTGTGGCTCAGTGGTAGATCGCTTGTCTGGCATGTGCTAGGCCCTGGGTTTGATCCTCAGCACCACATAAAAATAAATAAATAAAATAAAGGTATTGGATCCAACTACAACTAAAAAATTAAAAAAAAAATGTTATCTTGCTGCCAAACCAGTGCTTTCAGAATGTTAATAAGGCATGTTTTTAATGCTTTGCTAAACCAAAGAGCCATTTTTTTTTAGGAATTCAGAGTTTGAGCTACCTGCGTTGTTTGGGGTAGAGTTCCACTGCTCTGGGGCTCCCTAGAGTATACCATCAGCTAGTTTTTCTGGTGACCTGAAGTAGGGAGAATTAATTAGATTGAGGTGGTAGCAGCACCAAGATCTATTCAGACTAGTGTTGTGATTTGGGGTAGCCTAGATGATTCTCTATATGTATCTTTTGGAATTTTGCAGTCTATCCTGGGGAAAAGAGTGAGCTTTCAAAGAATCGTTATTTGGGAATGGTTGTGGAAGATCCTCAGATGATACCATCATGGAATCCTCTCAGGTTCCCTGGTGCACACACAAGGAAAAAAAAAAAAAAGCATTTGCTGTAACCTGTACCTCTGGTTTTGCCTCCTACCTCTTGGGCTCCTGAATTGTGGGTCTGCCTAATTCTGGACTTGGGTGACTCCCAGATGCCTCATCCTTAATGTGTTTTCAACTGAATTCACATCTAGCCATCCCTCAACCCACCCTTCCTCCTCTGTTGCCTCTTTCTTCTGACATTGGCTCATCTACTTTCTCACTGCTTTTGTTCAGGTTCCTATGATCTGGCCAGGATTATAGCAGTAGCCTTCTAAATGATCTTTCTCAGTTCTTGTCTGTTCTGATTCATCTTCCATACTGTCACCAGTGAAATATTTCCAAATGCAAATATGATCAGCTTTCACTTCACAAATAGAAACCCTTCAGTGTTTCTTTCTTTTTTGGCAGTGCTGTAGATTGAACTTAGGACTTCATGCATGCTAGTCAACCACTCTACTACTGAGCTATATCCCTAGCCCTTCAGTGGTTCTTCATGATTTGTAATGCTAGCCATTACTTGACTCCTGCCTACCTTTGTATTTTCATCTGCCTCCACTTCCTCATAGCATTGCATGTTAAAGAGTATAGGTTCTAGAATCTTAGGACATGAGGCCTGAATCTACCTCATGAGCACTGAGTCCCTTGGGATAGTTACCTAACCTCTGTATAAGTCAGTTTTTTCATTATTATAATACTTATAATATTAAATGTGATGATCCACATGCATGCTTAAGACAGTGCCAGGAACACATGGTGTGTGTTCATCAAATATGTACTATTATTGTTATTGTATGACCATATTTTATATTCTAGCCATTGCTTGTGATCTCTCAAAAGAACTATGTTCTCATATTCCTTTACATAATCTAGTCCTTCTGTATAGAATATGCTTCTTCCTTGTCTTCAGTCCCTGATTCAGTATGGCACTCAATACGTCCACTCAATCTTTATGGTCCAATCATAACTCCTCAATGAACCCCACCCTAGTGGTTCCCTTTCTTCCTCATGTCCTCCCAAGAGATTTTAGACATGTTTCTGCAACTCCTTGTGAACAACCCAACTTATTATCACTGTTTCCATGTTTTTCTCCCCACTAGATTGAGCTTAGCTTTACTCACTTCCCTCTAGTGTTTAGCACATTTATTGACAATAGAATCTCTATTTCAAGACCCAGATTTTATATGTGAAAAGCATTTGAATAATTCACAGAATTATTTTTTAATTGGTATTTGAGTGTTTGCTTATATATCTAACTTCTTATTAAGATTGTGGACTCCCTTCAGTTATTTTAGTCAGTGTGATATAGTTAAGTGGTATTACCCTTAACCTTGCCCAGTCCCCATATGGTCTGTACCATATGTTCAGAGGGGGCCAGAGAACATCAGGAGTTAGGCTGTAGCCACGTGGGAATTGAACTCCCATCTTTTTTTTTTTTTTTTTAAAGAATTTTTTTTTTAAATATTTATTTTTTAGTTTCTGGTGGACACAACATCTTTGTATGTGGTGCTGAGGATCGAACCCGGGCTGCACGCATGCCAGGCGAGCGCGCTACCACTTGAGCCACATCCCCAGCCCCTGAACTCCCATCTTTGACACTGGCTACCTGATCAATTATGTTAGTAAGTCAGAAATAATTTAGAAAAAAATCATCCTAATTTTTCTTGCCCTGTGCAACAACCAGTGTTTCAGTCATTTTTTTTTTTTCCTGCTGCTACAACTAAAGGACCACACCACAACAACTGTGGAAGAGGAAAGGTTTATTTATGGTCTCACAATTTCAGAGGTCTCAATCCATAGACAGCAGACTCCATTCCTTGGGCTCATGGCAGAAGAATGTGGCAGAGGGAAGCAGCTCACATGTTGATCATAAAGCAAAGAGAGATATCTCCACTTACCAGATACAAATATATACCCCAAAGCCACACCCCAATTGCTGTGTCCTCTAGCCATACCCTACCACTTCAGGTGCCACTCAGTTAATCCTTATCAGGGGAGTAATTCACTGCTTGGATTAAGACTCCCATAATCCAATCATTTCTCTTACAAACCTTGTATTGTCTCACATATGAGCTTTTGGGGGACACCTTACCTCTAAACCATAACAACCAGTTAATATCAGATCTGTCTTAGGCTATGTGAACCCTACCTTCACCAGTCCTAGCATGGTACAAAGTCCTGCCATCTTTTATTTGGATATAGTAGTTTGCTAACTGGTCTCAGCTTTCTCCTTTGCCCTTTCATATATTATATTTTCTTTTAAAAACATTTTTATTTGCAGATGGACATAATAACTTTATTTATTTATTTTTTTATGTTGTGCTGAGGATTGAACCCAGTGCCTCCCACGTGCTAGGTGAGTGCTCTACCACTGAGCCACAACCCCAGCCCTCATATATATAGTATATTTTCAACACAGCAATTTGGAGTGAGCATTCTAAAATAGAAGTCAGATTTTGAGTTGGTAGAGTGCTTGCCTTACATGCACAAGGCCCTGGGTTCAATCCCCAGCACCATTAAAAAAAAATAATAATAAGTAAAATAAAAAGGGCTCAGAGGGGTGCAAGTCTGTAATCCTAGCCGCTTGGGAAGCTGAGGCTAGAGGATTGATCCCCAATTCAAAGCCAGCCTCAGCAATTTAGCAAGACCCTAAACAACTCAGCAAGACCCTGTCTGTAAATAAAATATTAAAAAAAGGACAAAAAAAAAGACAGATTTTGACACTTATATACACAAAACCCTCCAAGTACTTCCCAGCTCACTTGGAATAAAAGCCATGGCATCATGGTAATTGACAGACATCCTAGAGTTATACTTCTCCAGGTTAGTCTCAGATTGCATCTCCTGGTTTCCCCTCTCACTTCACTTTAGTGGTTCCCAAATAGACCATGCACACTCCGAATCTCTAGTCCTTTCTCTTGCTGTCCTCTCTGCTGTTCTCTTATTCCAAAGAGCCTCACAGCTAAGATCCATATGTCTGATTTTACCTAGAACATTTTTTTCCCCCGGGGTGGGAAGACCAGGCACTGAACTCAGAGGTACTTGGCCTCTGAGCCACATCCCTAGCCCTATATTGTACTTTATTTAGAGACAGGGTCTCACTGAGTTGCTTAGTGCCTTGCTATTGCTGAGGCTGACTTTGAGCTTGCAGTCCTCCTGACTCAGCCTCCTGAGCCACTGGGATTACAGGTGTGCTCCATCATGCCCGGCCCAGAACAGTTTTGAACTTGTTGACTTGTATAATTATTAATAGTGTCTCCTTTCATTCTCATGGGTGTCCTGGATTATAGAAGTTATGTTGACATCCCCCACATCTCCACTAGCTTACTCTTTTACTTCCTTCAAGTCTTGTCTGAATTGCCACACTCCACATCAGAATTCTTCATGTATCCTCCCTACCTAATATTTCTCCTTATCATCACCTGACACACTAGATTTTTTTTTTTACTTTTATATTCTTATTGTTAGATCCATGAGGATGAGGATTTTTGTTTTACTTATGGCTGTACCTCTAGAGCTTAAAACAGTTCTGGCACATGGTAGATAGTTGGTAGACATATGGTAAGGTAGATAGTTGAGTGAATGCTAGAAGCCTTAGGTAAGCTTTTTCTCACTGAAGCATGATTTAATTTTTCTTCTAATGCTTTTCTTAAACCTTGTTGAACAATTAAACAGGATTTGTTTCTTCAAGGACTTGGGCATTCTTTTTTTAAAAAAAAATTTTTAAGCATTTATTTTCTAGGTGTAGATGGACACAACACAATGCCTTTATTTTTATGTGGTGCTGAGGATCGAACCTGAGTCCTGCCAGTGCTAGGCAAGCGCTCTACCGCTGAGCCACATCCCAGCCCCTGGCATTCTTTTTAAGTAGCTTTCTTTACAAGCTGTCCTCAATTTTCATGGAATATGGTTTGCTGTCTTCAAACTGTTAACCCTCCCCAAAATGTTTATTTGACTCTATCCACTGTGCTAAGTTCTGAGAAGAAACAAAATCCCATGTAGCTGGAATTACTGGTATATACCATTGTGCTGGTATATTTTAGATTTACATATAAGACACCAAATTTCCAGACCTCAGGGTGCTCTGGCTTGTCATTCCTTTGGGATTCTACTTGAAGCAGCTCCCATGTAGAGTAGCAGCTATGAAAGGAAAGCCCTCTGCATCTCTACTAAATTAGGATGTGTTAGATGGGGGACTGTGCTGCAAT